>NC_071614.1:15086379-15437212 GCF_014839835.1 Dryobates pubescens | reverse complement strand
GGACTGAGAGAGCTTAAGAGGCTCTTTGTAGTTGGCCATGGAGGGACTTGACCCAGAGAGTAGATTTGTGGCTGCCCCAGGAGCAAAATAGGTCAGCTGAAGCCCACTCATTTGGAGATGTTTATAATTAGACTTCTCAGATATTCTTTACAGTGAGGCTGGTGAGAGACTGGCACAGGTTTGCCCAGGGAGGTGGTGGAAGCCTCATCCCTGGAGACCTTCAAGGTCAGGCTCTGAGCAACCTGATCTGTTTGGGGGTTCATAAACTCATAGATTCACAACATCCTTTGGCTTGGAAGGGATCTTGAAGATCATCCAGCCATGGGCAGGGACACCTGCCTCATGCCTCATCCAACCTGGCCTTGAGCACCTCCAGGGAGGAGGCTTCCACAGCCTCCCTGGGCAACCTCTGCCAGTGTCTCACTGCCCTCACTCTCAAGAATTTCTTCCTCCTCTCCAGTCTCAGTCTCCCCTCTCCCAGCTCAAAGCCATTGTTCCTCATCTTCTCACTCCCAACCCTTGTCAAAAGTCCCTCCCCAGCTCTCCTGGAGCCCCTTCAGGTACTGGAAGGCTGCTCCAAGCTCTTCCTGGAGCCTTCTGTTTTCCATTCTGAGCTGCCCCAACTCTCTCAGCCTGTCTTCACTGGGGAGGTTCTCCAGCACTCTGATCATCTTCATGGTCTCTCCTGGACCCTCTTGAACAATTCAGTGTCTTTCTTGTGTTGCTTGTATCCTCTCCAGTAAAAAATCCATAGTCTTCTTGGCCACTGCAATGCTGAGAAGAACAAAGAGAGACCTGCTGGGAATCCATGATGTGGTTTACACCAGGTGGGTCTCAACTGCTTCTTTCTTAATTGACTTTTCATTCTTTGTCATCCCTGAGCAATTGTGAGGTTTCTGCACAGGGATCCATACATAGGAATTCCAGCAGCTTGGAGGAGAGAAGTGTGGCCACAACACCCTCATAAAGCTGGGGAAGGCTCTGGAGGCCAGGGCTGGTGAGGAGCAGCTGAGGGAATGATGGTTCCTGAGCCTGGGGGAAAGGAGGTTGAGGGGAGACCTCGTTTCTCTTTGCAACTCCCTAGAAGGAGGCTGGGGCCGGGTGGGGGTTGGTCTTTCTCCCTAGTAACAAGGGGCAGGATGAGAGGAAATTGCCTCAAGTTGCACCAGGGGAAGTTTGGGTTGGCTGTGAGAAGAAACTTCTGGACTGAAAGATTGAGGAGGGATTGGCACAGGCTGCCCAGGTTGGTGATAGAGTCACCATCCCTGGAGGTGTTCAAAGAATGTGCAGCCCTGGCTCTTTGGGACAAGGTCTGGTGGGCATGGTGGGCTTGGGTCTATGGCTGGACTTGATCACAGGATGTTAGAGGTTGGAAGGGACCCAAAGAGATCATCCAGTCCAAGCCCCCTGCCAAGGTAGGACCACAGGACCCAGCACGGGGCACACAGAACACATCCAGATGGGGCTGGAAAAGCTCCAGAGAAGGAGACTCCACAACCTCTCTGGGCAGCCTGCTCCAGGGCTCTGGGAGCCTCACAGGGCAGAAGTTCCTCCTTGTGTTGAGGTGGAATCTCTTGTGCTGGAGTTTAGCCCCTTGTCCTAACCCAGGGAGCAAGTGAGCAGAGCCTGTCCCCTCCCTCCTGACCCCCAGCCCTCAGCTATTTATAAACATTGATTAAATCCCTTCTCAACCTTCTCTTTTCCAGACTGAACAGCCCCAGGTCTCAGCCTCTCCTCCCCAGGCAGTGCTGTAGTCCCTAAAGCATCCTCATAGCCCTCCCTTGGACTGTCTCCAGCAGATCCCTGCCCCTCTTGAACAGGGAAGCCCAGAACTGAACACAGTACTCAAGATGAGGTCTCAGCAGGGCAGAGCAGAGGGGGAGGAGAACCTCCCTGGCTCTGCTGCCCACACTCTTCTGAATGCAGCCCAGGACCCCATTGGCCTTCTTGGCCACCAGAGCACATTGCTGTCCCATGCAGAACTTGTTGTCCACCAGCACTCCCAGGCCCTTCTCCACAGGGCTGCTCTCCAGCAGATCACCTCCCAGCCTGCCCTGCTGCACTGATACGATTAGAATAAAATTAGAATAGAATTAACCAGGTTGGAAAAGACCTTTGAGATCTTCAAGTCCAACCTCTCACCCAACACCATCTACCAACTAAACCATGGCACCAAGTGCCTCATCCAGGCTCTTCCTAAACTCCTCCAGGGATGGTGACTCCACCACCTCCCTGGGCAGCACATTCCAGCGGCCAATCTCTCTTGCTGGGGAGAACTTCCTCCTCACCTCCAGCCTGAAGCTCCCCTGGCACAGCTTGAGGTCCTTAGAGGTCATTCCAAACATATCAGATGCTATGATCTAGAAGTGGCTTGCCTGAGCCTCAGCTTCCCCAGCAGAAACAGGGACTGCTAGAGGGAAAGAAAAACTGCCTCCTTTCTGAACCAGGTGACAGCAGGGGAGATGCTGTGGAGGTGTCTCCCTCTCTGTGCTGAAGGGAGGGCTGCCAGCCCCGATTTAAAGGGCTATATTTCAACTGTGAGGAGTTAGGTGAGATGAATCCCACCTCCAGTGCTCGAATTAGGAGCCACAGCTATTTCTTCCCCCACCAAGTGTAATGAAGACAAGATCTGGCAGCCCCAGATGCCTCATCTCACTCTTGCATCTGAAGACTGCATTAGTAGCAGTGCCTAAATCAGGCATTTGGAGTAGGTGGTTCAAATATGGTCTCTCAGCATCAGTTCAGATGCTTTCAGAGTGCTTGCAGACACTTGGGCTTCATTCCAGACTCAAACACCCAAATAATATTGCAACAGTAGAAGTGATAAAGAGATCAGAGAGGATGTCAAGTGAATGATGCATCAAGAGAAGCGTGGCCAGCAGAGGGTCAGAGGGGATTCTGACACTTTAGTCTGCTCTGGTGAGACCTCACCTGCAGTACTGCATCCAGCTCTGGGGCACACACCACAAGAATTGAACTGCCAAGGGCATCCTGGCCTGCATCAGGAACAGTGTGGCCAGCAGGAGCAGGGAGGTCATTCTGCCCTGTGCCCAGCACTGCTTAGGCTACACCTTGAGTCCTGTGTCCAGTTCTGGGCTCCTCAGTTTAGGAAAGATGCTGAGCTGCTGGAAGGTGTCCAGAGAAGGGCAACAAAGCTGGGGAGGGGTCTGGAGCACAGCCCTGTGAGGAGACGCTGAGGGAGCTGGGGTTGCTTAGCCTGGAGAAGAGGAGGCTCAGGGGAGACCTTCTTGCTCTCTCCAACTCCCTGAAGGGAGGTTGTAGCCATCTGGGGGTTGGTCTCTTCTCCCAGGAACACAGCACCAGAACAAGAGGACACAGTCTTAAGCTGTGCCAGGGGAGGTTTAGGCTGGATGTTAGGAAGAAATTCTTCATAGAAAGAGAGATTGGCCATCGGGATGTGCTGCCCAGGGAGGTGGTGGAGTCACCATCCCTGGAGGTGTTTAGGAAGAGCCTGGATGAGGCACTTGGTGCCATGGTTTAGTTGATTAGATGGTGTTGGGTGAGAGGTTGGACTTGATCTCCAAGGTCTCTTCCAACCTGGTCTATTCTATTCTATTCTATTCTATTCTATTCTATTCTATTCTATTCTATTCTATAAGCTTCTTAAGGGACTTACAAATCTCTCATCCTAGTGTTTCTGCTGCTTGCTTTCTCTTAGAACTTTGCTGGTTGGACTCTATGATCTTTGAGGTCTCTTCCAACCTTGGTGATACTGTGATACTGTGATTTCAGCCTTAGAATCTTAGAATCACTAAATGGTTTGGGTTGGAAGGGACCTCCAAAGCTCCTCCAGTCCAACTGCCCCTGCACTCAGCAGAGACATCCTCCACTGGATCAGGTTGCTCACAGCCTTGTCCCAGCCTCACCTCCAGGGATGGATCCTCAGCCACCTCCCTGGGCAACCTGCTGCAGTGTTCCAGCAGCCTTCTGGTGCAGAACTTGTTCCTCACATCCAATCTCAATCTGCTCTGCTCTCATTTCAAACCCTTGCCCCTGCTCCTGTCCCTGCAAGGCCTTGCAAACAGTCTCTCCTCACCCTTCCTCCAGAGCTTTTTCTTTCTCCCCTCCTGGAGTTGTCCTCCCTCTGCTGCTTTGGTAGATTACCTCCCCCCCCATCTATCTCTTGTCTCCTTCCTTCCTTCTTTCCCAAGGGATTTGGGTCACCCCTGGCCAGCCCTGCTTCCTCCAGGCTGCTCGGACGCTGCTGCCTCTGCTTGACGGACGGAATCCCCCAAGCTCCTACTTCATTTTAGGGTGTCTGGGGAGGGGAGGAAGGAGCCTGGCACCGACCCAAAGACACATCTCAGTGTGCCAGAAAATTAGCACAGCAGTCAGAAACAAAGAATTGCCAGGTCTGCAGTTTCTGCTGCAGGCCACAGTCCTTGGAGAGGTCTCTCATGCCCATCCGGAGTTCAGCGCTGCTCAGGAAGTGCAGGAGGTTACATTTCCAGGGATTCTTCAGTGACCCCAAAGCTATTACAGTGGGCTGGGGGGGAATAAAAGAAAACAAGAATCATACCAGGATTAACTATTTCAGGGAGGTTTTTATTCCAAGAGCAATTATCCTGACCCCCCAAAAAAAAAAAACCCAACCCCATAACAACCCAACATTTGGGTTAGGAAACAGGTTTGGAAGTGATTATCCTTAAGCTTTAAAATCTATCAGCAAATTATCCAAGCAACTGTCATTAGCATGCCTTTGGGTTTGGGGAGAGAGCCAGCTGAAAATCCTCTCTGGAGAGGTGGGCTGAGGAGAACCTCGGGAGGTTCAAGAAGGCAAAGTGCAAGGTCCTGCGCCTCGGTCGGGGGAGCCCTCAGTTGCGGTTCAGGCTGGGGGATGATGAGAGAGCTCTCCAGGGCTGGACTTGGCACCATGAGCACCACTCTTGGGACCCTCCTTTGTCACCACTTCCTAACCCATTTCAGTGTCTGCCCTTGATCAGATGATCCCTCTCAGTCTCCTCTCCAGACTGAACAGCCCCAGGGCTCTCAGCCTCTCCTCCCCAGGCAGTGCTGCAGTCCCTTCAGCATCCTTGCAGCCCTCCCTTGGACTCTCCCCAGCAGATCCCTGTCCCTCCTGAGCTGGGGAGCCCAGAGCTGGATGCAATATTCCAGGTGAGGTCTCAGCAGGGCAGAGCAGAGGGGGAGGAGAACCTCCCTGGATCTGCTGCCCACACTCCTGTGAATGCAGTCCAGGACCCCCTTGGCCTTCTTGGCCCCCAGGGCACATTGCTGTCCCATGCAGAACTTGCTGCCCTCCAGCACTCCCAGGTCTCTCTCCACAGTGCTCTCTCCAGCAGGTCACCTCCCAGCCTGTCCTGCTGCACTTTGTTCTCCCTTCCCAGCTGCAGGACTCTGCTCTTATCCTTGTTGAGCCTCCTCAGGTTCCTCTCTGCCCAGCTCTCAGCCTCTCCAAGGCTCTGGATGGCCTCACAGCCTTCAGGTGTCTCAGCCAAGCCTCCCAGTTTGGTATCTGCAGCAAGCTTGCTGAGCAGACTCTGTCTGTCTGTCTGTGCCCTCCTCAATGGCATTGATGGAGATGTTGAACAGGACTCATCCCTGGGGGACTCCAGCAGTGACAGCTCTCCAGGGCTGGACTTGGCACCATCAGCACCACTCTGGGGACTCTCTTTTCTCACCACTTCCTAACCCATCTCAGTGTCTGCCCTTCTGCCCCACACTTCCTGAGCTTGCTCCCAAGGCTGTGATGGGAGACAGTCTCCAAGGCCTCACTGAGGCCAAGGCAGACTCCATCCCCTGCCCCCCCTGCATCTCCCCTGTGCTGATGTGACAGCAGCCAGGGCTGTTTTGCATGTTGATTTACTCCAGGCTGACTGTTGCTCTCTTGGATGCTCTCTGCATAATTAATGCCTCCTATCAGAAGGAAGAAAATCTTCTCCATCTCTGATGGAAATGCCTGAGAGGCCCTCTGGGGCCAATTAGATCACCAAATGGCAGTGGCATGCTGGAAGAAATCCACCATGGAGCAGTCTCATCATTTGAGGCATGCATTTATTTATCTATTTATTTATTTGCTTGCTCACCTGAATAGACTGGGAGGAGAGGAAGGAGGGATGGAGAGAGAGGAGGGAAATGTCAGGGTCCCTGCTGAGAGCCATAAACTGGCACACAGACCACATCTTATTTCCTCCTTGGAGGTGCTGACATGACATCTCTGACTTTTTGTTTTGCCACCCTCCTTCCTTTCTTTCTTTCTGGCCAAACAGATCCATTCCAGGCCTGTTCTGAAAGCTCAGCCCCTCAGTGACAGTCTCCATCTCTACCATTCAATTCCAGCCCTTTCTGACAGCCAGCAGACAGACAACAACTGAGGGATTGGAGCACTGCCCTGTGAGGAGAGGCTGAGAGCCCTGGGGAACCCTAATGGGATCCTGGGGTGCATTCAGATGAGTGTGGCCAGAGGTTCTCCTGCCCCTCTGCTCTGCCCTGATGAAACCTCACCTGGAATATTGCATCCAGCTCTGGAGGAAGCTGAATTGCATCCAGCTCAGGAGGGACAGGGATCTGCTGGAGAGAGTCCAAGGGAGGGCTGCAAGGATGCTCAAGGGACTGCAGCACTGCCTGGGGAGGAGAGGCTGAGAGCCCTGGGGCTGTTCAGTCTGGAAAGGAGATGGCTGAGAGGGATCTGATCAATGTCTATCAATAGCTGAGGGCTGGGGGCAGGAGGGAGGGGACAGGCTCTGCTCAGCTGCACCCTGGTTTAAGCCAAGGGGCAATGGATAGAAACTCCAGCACAGGAGGCTCCACCTCAGCATGAGGAGGAACTTCTGCACGGTGAGACTCCCAGAGCCCTGGAGCAGGCTGCCCAGAGAGGTTGTGGAGTCTCCTTCTCTGGAGCCTTCCCAGCCCCATCTGGATGTGTTCCTGTGTGACCTGTGCTGGGTCCTGTGGTCCTGCTCTGGCAGGGGGCTTGGACTGGATGATCCTTGGAGGTCCCTTCCAACCCCTAACATCCTGGGATCCGTGATCCTGTGAACTGCTTGAGCTTCAAGTGACCTTTCTGACCAATTCCACTTCAGTGTGTTTTTTAATCACAACCTTTAAGACAACATTTGAGAGTGAGACAAGGCAGGACATTGAGATACCTGAATGTGTCCAGAGAAGGGCAACAAAGCTGGGGAGGGGTCTGGAGCACAGCCCTGTGAGGAGACGTTGAGGGAGCTGGGGTTGCTTAGCCTGGAGAAGAGGAGGCTCAGGGGAGACCTTCTTGCTCTCTCCAACTCCCTGAAGGGAGGTTGTAGCCAGGTGGGGGTTGGTCTCTTCTCCCAGGCAGCCAGCAGCAGAACAAGAGGACACAGGCTCAAGCTGTGCCAGGGGAGGTTTAGGCTGGAGGTGAGGAGAAAGTTCTTCCCAGCAAGAGAGATTGGCCATTGGGATGTGCTGCCCAGGGAGGTGGTGGAGTCCCCATCTCTGGAGGTGCTCAAGAAAGGCTTGGATGTGGCACTTGGAGCCATGGTTTAGTTGTCAGGAGGTGTTACATATTGTCAACAGGTTGGACTTGATGCTCTCTGAGGTCTTTTCCCACCTTATTGATTTCCTGGGGTGAATCAGATCCTCCAGCAAATGCTTTTGGTGGCTTGCTGGCCTCTAGGCAGGTGGGTAGGAAACCTTCCTGAGAGATGCAAGGAAAACTCTGTGGAGACTGAGGGAGAAGGACTGCAGCAAGGGCTCCTCCTCCCTCAACATATGCTGCCCTGGAAGGCAGCTATGGAATGTGGGAGCTAGCAGACATTTAACAAGACATATGTGGTGTGGAGTCCTTTCCTGGTGCTTCTTGCTGCCTGCACAGCAGCTCTGTGACAGCCCTGGGGACTCAGGGAAATCCCTCTGGAAAATGGCAGGAAAGGACATCACCAATTTAAGGTTTTATTGGCATTATTAGTATTTTTATGTTCTGCTTTTATTCCTTCTGCTCAAGCAGCCCATCTATATTTGCTCTGCCTTTGGCTGCCTTCAGTCTCTGAGCAGAGTGCTCTATAAACACCTCTCAGATGGAGCCTCACACCAGGTGCAGGGCACTTCCAGGCAGACCCAAACCAAGCTCTCGACTCAGCTCTGGGGAAGGCCACACCTGGAGTATTGTGTCCAGTTCTGGGCACCTCAATCCAAGAGAGATGTGGAGGTGCTGGAGCCAGGGCAGAGCAGGGCAAGGAAGCTGGGAAGGGCCTGGAGAAGAAATCTGATGAGGAGCAACTGAAGGAGCTGGGGATGGTTAGTGTGAAACAGAGGAGGCTGAGGGGAGACCTCCTGGCTCTCTACAGCTCCCTGAAAGGAGGTTGTGGAGAGGCTGCTGCTGGTCTCTTCTCACAGGCAATTAATGACAGAGCAAGAGGGAAAGTCCTCAAGCTGCCACTGGGTAGCTTTAGAATGGACAGTAGGAAAGGTTCTTTCCCAGCCAGAGTGGTCAGGGACTGGAATGTGCTGCCCAGGGAGGTGGTGGAGTCCCCAAGCCTGGCTGTGTGTTGGCTGTGGTGCTTGGGGCTATGGTTTAGGGGTGAGCCTTGCAGAGTAGGCTTCTGGGTCAGACTTGCTGATCCTGAGGCTCTTTCCCAGCCTGAATATTGCTCTGTGATTCTGTGAAGCCCTTCCTGGGTTTGTTTCCCTTTCCCTGCAGTTGCCTAACTCCAGCTTGCCAGGGCCTCATCCCTTCTGCCCCTTCTGTCACCTACCACAACCCCCAGCATCAGCTTGCAGCACCTAAATCTCCGCTGCTTTACAAGCTGCTGTCAGGAATTTAGTACCTTGAGGCTGACTTCAACACCTTGCTTTTATGTTTTATGTATTTTTCCCCCCCCTCCCCAGTTTTTATAGCCATTACACCACTGCAGTAAACGGCCACAAATCAAGGGAATGACTTCAAGCACTGCAGAAAAATAATCCCTTGTCTGCCCATGTTGCTCCCTCCCAAAGAGTTAAGTGCTTATTAGAGTAATAAGTAATCTTTTGGCCTGCAGAGCAGCAGGTTTGCTTCTTCCCCTTCTCCTTCTCCTCCTTGTTGACTGTTTAATATAAACAAAATGAATGGCTCTGCTGTGAGCTGGAAGCCAGCAAGCAGCAGCTGATTTCAGGCCCCAACCCTTCCAGGTGTAGCTCATGCTTGGCTCAGTACTGGCACCAGCCCCTTGGGGAGGCCCATTGCCTGCTCCAGGAAGAGAATTAACCCCCTCCACCCCCTCGACCTAGCTTGTCATGACTTGGTTGTGCAAAGCTTGGGGGCTTCAGTGTTGGTGCCAGTAGGCTTCAAGTCAGGCTTGAAGCAAAGTCACAGAATGGAGTCACAGAATGGTTGGGCTTGGAAAAGACATTAGGAGGTCATTTGGTCCAACCCCACCACAGTCAGCAGGGACATCTGCAGCTAGAACAAGTTGCTCTGAGCCCCAAAGAACCTGACCTGGCCTGGTTCCAGCTGTGGGGCATCCATCACTTCTCTGGGCAGCCTGGGCCAGGGTCTTACCACCTTTGGTGAATGTTTGAGGTTGGAAAGGACCTTTAGAGGTCATCTAGCCTGACCCCACCACAGTCAGCAGGGACGTCTGCAGCTAGAACAAGATGCTCTGAGCCCCAAAGAGCCTGACCTGGCCTGGTTCCAGCTGTGGGGCATCCATCACTTCTCTGGGCAGCCTGGGCCAGGGTCTTACCACCTTTGGTGAATGTTTGAGGTTGGAAAGGACCTTTAGAGGTCATCTAGCCTGACCCCACCACAGTCAGCAGGGACATCTGCAGCTAGAACAAGATGCTCTGAGCCCCAAAGAACCTGACCTGGCCTGGTTCCAGCTGTGGGGCATCCATCACTTCTCTGGGCAGCCTGGGCCAGGGTCTTACCACCCTTGGTGTCAAAGACTTCTCCCTTCTCTCCAGTCTGAATCTCTCTATTTTAGTTCAAACCATCACCCCCTGGCCTGTCACAACAGGCCCTGATAAACTCTGCCCCTAGCTTTCTCATCAGCCCTGTAAGCACTGATCAGCCCCTGTAAGCCATCAGAAGGTCTCCCTGAAGCTGCCTATTCTCCAGGCTCAGCAACCCCCAACTCTCTCAGCCTGGCCTCTCCCTTGGATCATTGTTGTGGCCTCCTCTGTCCCCTCTCCACCAGGTCCCTGTCCTCCCTGTGCTGAGGGCTCCAGCACTGCCGGTGGGGGCTCAGCAGAGCAGAGCAGCTGAATCCCCTCCCTCCGCCTGCTGCCCACTCTGCCGGGGGGTGCAGGAAAATGCTGCTCCCCCACCTCCCCCCACCCCCAGACACCCAGAGAACGTGATCCAAGAGTTAACTGGGCATGTTTGGGTGTTCTCTGGGGCTTATCCCCTGGGCCAAGCAGGGAGCCAAAGAGCTATTTCTGTGGCTTCTATTATTTCAGGCTCCTGGGCTGTGGCAGCCCTCCCCCGGCAGCCAGCCCAAGAGCTCCAAATGCAGTCCCCGAGGAGCACCTAAAGAACAATCAAATGATTGCAATTTGCTGCTGTCACAGACGTGAGCTGGCTTCAGGCAGCTGCAACTGAGGCAGTTTCTAGAAAGCTGAGTTTGAGATGATGCTTGGGGAGGCAGCAGCCCTTCCCTGGAGAGCTTTGCAGGGTCTTGCTGCATTCATTTGCTCTCTCTCACAGCCAGCCACACAGAAAAGGATGGTAAAAAATAGATTAGACTGTGTGAAAAAGGCTGGTATTAGGTCAGCAGCTCTTAACTTCCCACCATTAGCACCTCAGTTTTGGGCAGCTCACTCCAAGAAGGACATTGAGGGGCTGGAGCAGGGCCAGAGAAGGGCAACCAAGCCTGGGAAAGGGTATCACAGTATCACAGTATCACAGTAACTAAGGTTGGAAGAGACCCCAAGGATCATCAAGTCCAACCTGTTCCAACAGACCTCACAACTAGATCATAGCACCAAGTGCCACGTCCAATCTCCCCTTGAACACCTCCAGGGACGGCGACTCCACCACCTCCCTGGGCAGCCCATTCCAATGACGAATGACTCGCTCAGTGAAGAACTTTTTCCTCACCTCGAGTCTAAACCTCCCCTGGCACAGCTTGAGACTGTGTCCCCTTGTTCTGGTGCTGGTTGCCTGGGAGAAGAGACCAACCCCCTCCTGTCTACAACCACCTTTCAGGTAGTTGTAGAGGGCAATGAGGTCACCTCTGATCCTTCTCTTCTCCAGGCTAAACAATCCCAGCTCCCTCAGCCTCTCCTCATAGGGCTTGTACTCAAGGCCTCTCCCCAGCCTTGTTGCCCTTCTCTGGACACATTCAAGTGTCTCGATGTCCTTCCTAAACTGAGGGGCCCAGAACTGGAACTGGAGAGCAGGGCTGGGGAGGAGCAGCTGGGGGAGCTGGGGGTGTTTGGAGAAAATGAGGCTGAAGGGAGAGCTGGCTCTCAGCAAATCCTGGAAAGGAGGTTGGAGCCACATGGGGGTTGGCTTTTCTCACATGCAACAAGAGATTGGATGAGAGGAAATGGCCTCAGATTGCCCCTGGGGAGGTTTAGGTTGGATATGAGGAAAAACAGTCTTGACGGCAAGAGTGGTCAGGGCCTGGCACAGGCTGCCCAGGGAGGTGGTGGAGTCCCCATCCCTGGAGGTGTTCAAGAAACCTGTGGCCATGGCACTTGGGGATGTGGTTTGGTGGCCATGGTGGGGTTGTTACTAGGGCTCAACTCCCACCTGGCTCCAACCTCCTCTCAGGGAGCTGTAGAGAGCAATGAGGTCTCCCTCAGCCTCCTCTTTCTCAGGCTAAACACCTCCAGCTCCCACAGCTGCTCCTCCTCAGCCCTGTTCTTCAGACCCTTCCCCAGATCTTCTCTTCTCTTCTCTTCTCTTCTCTTCTCTTCTCTTCTCTTCTCTTCTCTTCTCTTCTCTTCTCTTCTCTTCTCTTCTCTTCTCTTCTCTTCTCTTCTCTTCTCTTCTCTTCTCTTCTCTTCTCTTCTCTTCTCTTCTCTTCTCTTCTCTTCTCTTCTCTTCTCTTCTCTTCTCTTCTCTTCTCTTCTCTTCTCTTCTCCTTCAACCCTCCCCCACACCCCCAGGTTCTTTCTGCTGGACAACTTTCTGCTTTCCATGACCTGCTCCTCCAGTTCTGCCTCTCTCTTCACTTGTTTTCACTGTCCAGATGATTAATACAGTGTTGAAGCATCCCTGTGTCTGGCCATGACAGAGGTGCATCCAGTCCCTCCTGAAGACCTGTAAGCACATCTCCCTGCCTAGGTGCAGAGCACTCTGAGTTCAGGCTGCCTCTGCTCCAAGCCAGCAAGAGGTAAATCAATCCAGGAGCTGTTTTGACACCTCCTCATGCAATTTTCCTGGAGTTAATCTCTCCTGCCTCTTTGAATAGACAGATCCTGACAAGAGCAGACACAGCCTCTGTGTGTGTGTGTGTGTGTGTGTGTGTGGGTGCTGCTCTTGGCAGCCACGCTCCACATCCATATGCTGATGAACTCCAGGCACTTGTTCCCTCACTCAGAGGATTTATTGGGAATGCTGCTCTCCTTTAAGTACCTCAGTGGTGCTTTTGAACTGGTTTTCCTTCCCAGTTCCCACTTCCTTGACAACCTCCTTAAAGGGAAGGAAGAAAAACAAACCCAATCCAAACAATCCAAAGGTTGAAGAAATATGAAACAAAACGGGGGGGTGGGAAATCCTTTTGTTTGTTTAGCTATTTATTTGTGTAGTTATTTATTTACTTTCCTGGCTGGATTGCCTCTGCCTGGATTTCAGAGTCCATCACTGCCATCATCTGCTCACCAGTTACTCTTCAGTGATCTGAGGGGTGGCTGAGCCCCCAGCTTCTGCTCTTCTAGATACATTAAAAGCCATCAAAATGAGGCAGCATCAAAGGTGCTCCAGTGGCCACCTGAACTGAAAGAGGAACAGATCTGAAAGGTGAGAGCTGGAATTAAGATGAGGAATAATAATCCTTTAGCCAACAAAGGAAACTGAGCTCAGTGCTCCTTTTACAGGTCGGAAATCCACAGAAGGGGTTGGGGTGGAAGGGACCTTGAGCATTATCCAGGTCCAGGGGGAAAACAAACAAGCAAACAAACACCAAGAGCAAACCCAGAACATGGCTGAACAGTTTGGTAGGAAAGAGAGTTGAGGAAGAAAGGAAGTCTAATTAAAACAAGGAGAAAGGAATGCAGGAGGAGCTGGGCTCTTATCTGCAGGCCACCCATTGAATACAGAGTTCAGAATACAGAATTAACCAGGTTGGAAAAGACCTCAGAGATCACCAAGGGCAACCTGTCACCCAGCACCATCTGATCAACTAAACCATGGCTCCAAGTGCCACATCCAAGCCTCACTTGAACACCTCCAGGGATGGGGACTCCACCACCTCCCTGGGCAGCACATCCCAAGGGCCAATCTCTCTTGCTGGGAAGAACTTTCTCCTCACCTCCAGCCTAAACCTCCCCTTGAGGTTTAGGTGACCACAGCTTGAGACTGTGTCCTCTTGTTCTGGTGCTGCTTGCCTGGGAGAAGAGACCAACCCCCACCTGGCTACAACCTCCCTTCAGGGAGTTGGAGAGAGCAAGAAGGTCTCCCCTGAGCCTCCTCTTCTCCAGGCTAAGCAACCCCAGCTCCCTCAGGCTCTCCTCACAGGACTGTGCTCCAGACCCCTCCTCAGCTTTGTTGCCCTTCTCTGGACACCTTCCAGCAGCTCAACATCTTTCCTGAACTGTGGAGTCCAGAACTGAATACTTTCTAGAAAGTGAAGTGAAATGAGATCAAGAGAGTCATTGACAGCAGCTCTCACACAGGCATTCTGCAGCCCATTGGGAGGGATGGTGAAGAATAGAATAGAATAGAATAGAATAGAATAGAATAGAATAGAATAGAATAGAATAGAATAGAATAGAATAGAATAGAATAGAATAGAATTCACCAGGGAGGAAAAGTCCTTTGAGATCATCAAGTCCAACCTCTCACCCAACACCACCTGATCAACTAAACCATGGCACCAAGTGCCTCATCCAGGATCCTCTTGGCTGTTGGGTAGCACTCTTTGCTCTAGCCAAGCAACATGGCCTCCTAGGAGAAGCCAGCCACAAGTGGATCTTCAGATATCACACAAAGGAACATGGAACCATAGGGTCACAGCATCCCAGAATCAGAGAATCAGAATTGGTTTGGTTGGAAAAGATGTTTAAGGTCATTGAACCCAACCACTCTCTAAGTCTACCAAGGCTGGGGCTGAACCATGGCCCTCAGCACCACAGCTCTGCCTCTGTCAGACACCTCCAGGGATGGGGATTCAGCCATCTCCCTGGGCAGCCTGTGCCAGGCTTGGAGAACCCTCCCAGCCGGGAAGTTTCTTCTCATCTCCAACCTAACCTTCCCCTGGTGCCACTGGAGGCCATCTCCTGTGGTCATATCTATCAATCTGGCTGTTACATGTAGCCACCATCACCTAAAGGATGATGGCATCTGGGTTTTATGCTCACAGGGTATGAAGTGCCATGGGCAAATGTTGAGGCCATTTCCTCTTCTCCTACCACTCATTACTAGGAAGAAGAGACCAACAGCTGCCAGGCTTCTGCTTCCTTTCAGGGGGCTGCAGAGAGCAATGAGGTCTCCCCTCAGCCTTCTTTTGTCCAGATTTAAGTCAACCCCAGCTCCCTCAGCTGCTCCTGCCCAGCCCTCTTCTCCAGACCCTTCCCCAGCTTTGTTGGCCTTCTCTGAACCTGCTCCAGCTTCTCAATGTCCTTCTTGGAGTGGGAGACCCAAAACTGAACCCAGGATTCAAGGTGCAGCCTCTCCAGTGCTGAGTCCAGGGGGTCTACCCCTGCCTGGCTCCTCCTGGTCAAACCATTGCTGATCCAGTCCAGGCTGCTGGTGGCCTTCTTGGTCACCTGGGCACCCTCTGGCTCATCTTCAGTTTGATTTTGTGTCTCTGAGACCTCTCTTTCTTCCCAAGGACTGTGGCTGTGCTGGTTCCTTTTTGCTCAGCTCAGCAGTTTCAGGAGGCAGCAGTGGATTTATCCATCACTGTGCCAGTTCCTGCTTTCCCTTGATGGAAGCTTCCCCCAACATTCAATCTGTCTTCAGGCAGCTGCCAAGGAGGAGAGTTTCTTGTTCTGCAAACTGTTCAGCAAAAAAACCCCAAACCCCTCCCCTGACACCCAGAGACAATCTTCAGAGCTCTCTCTGCATGTCAAAGATTCAAAGTCGAGTGGCAATGCAAAGATTTTTTTCCCCAGCCTGAAACTCACTGCAGCTCTAAATCTGACTGCAAAAATGCATTGTCCCCCTCCCCACAACCCAAAGGTAGCACATCAGTGCACCACTCGGGTGGGTTGCACTCAGTGGGCTTAGAGGGCTTTTCCAAGCCAAATAGCTCTGTGATTGTATGATGCTATGGTTCTGTGATCCTCTGACTTCATGCTTATTTGATTCCATGATTCTTTCATTCTTTCATTCTGATTCTATGATTTTATGATTCTGATTCTTTCATTCTTTGATTCTATGATTCTTTGATTCTGATTCTATGATTCTATGATTCTGTGATTGTGATTCTTTGATGCTTTGATTCTGATTATTTGATTCTGTGATTCTTATTCTTAGATTCTATGATTCTTTGATTCTGATTCCTTGATTCTGAGTCTTATTCTTTGATTCTTTGATTCTTTGATTCCAATTCTTTGATTTTCTGATTCTTATTCTTTGATTCTATGATTCTTTGATTCTTTGATTGATTCTGATTCTTTGATTCTATGATTCTTTGATTCATTGATTCTTTGATTCTTTGATTCTGATTCTTTGATTCTATGATTCTTTGATTCTGATTCTTTGATTCTATGATTCTTTTATTCTTTGATTCTATGATACTTTGATTCTTTGATTCTGATTCCATAATTCTATGATTCTTTTATTCTTTGATTCTAATTCTTTGATTCTCTGATTCTTATTCTTTGATTCTATGATTCTATGATTCTGATTCTATGGTTCTTTGATTCTGATTCTTGGATCCTATGATTATTTGATTCTATGATTCTGATTCTTTGCTTCTGATTCTTTGATTCTTTGATTCTGATTCCATAATTCTATGATTCTGTGATTCTATGATTCTGTGATTCTGATTCTTTGATTCTGGTTCTCTGGTTCTTTGATTCTTTGATTCTGATTCTTTGATTCTGTGATTCTTATGCTTTGATTCTGATTCCTTGATTCTGTGATTCTAATTCTTTGATTCTATGATTCTTATTCTTCAATTCTATGATTCTTTTATTCTTTGATTCCATGATTCTTTGATTTTTGATTCTGATTCTTTGATTCTTTGATTCTGATTCTTTGATTCTCTGATTCTTATTCTTTGATTCTATGATTCTTTCATTCTGATTCTTTGATTCTTTGATTCTAATTCTTTGATTCTCTGATTCTTATTCTTTGATTCTATGATTCTTTTATTATTTGATTCTATGATCCTTTGATTCTGATTCTTTGATTCTATGATTCTTTGATTCTGATTCTTTGATTCTTTGATTTTACTATTCTTTGATTCTGCAGTTCTGTGATCCTATGATTCTTTGATTCTGTGATCTATGATTTTTCTTCTATCTCTTGGCTCTCTTTAAAAGCAACCTGGACAGTGGCATTGAGTGCACCCTCAGCAAGTCTGCTGACAACACCAAGCTGCTGTGGTGCAGGGGAATCACTCCAGAGCAGTGATGGCATCCAAAAGGATCTGGACAGGCTTGAAAACTGTGCCGGTGCCAATGGCAGGAGGTGCACCAAGCCAAAGTGCAAGGTCCTGCATTTGAGTCAGGACAATCCCAGGCACCAATCCAGGCTGGGTACAGAGTGGGTTGAGAGCAGCTCTGAAGCAAGAGCCTTGGGGGTGCTGGGTGCTGAGCAGCTCCCCAGGAGCCAGCAGTGCCTTCCTTCAGCCTAGCAGGCAGCTGGGTGCTGGGCTGCAGCCAGAGCTGGGTGGGCAGCAGGGCAGCAGAGGGGATTCTGACCCTTGACTCTGCTCTGCTCAGACCTCACCTCCAATCCTGCCTCCAGCTCTGGGGTCCCCAGCAGCAGAAGGACACAGAGTTGCTGGAGAGAGCCCAGAGGAGGCCACAAAGATGCTGCAAGGGCTGGAGCAGCTCTGCTGGGAGCACAGGCTGAGGGAGCTGGGGCTGTGCAGCCTGCAGAGGAGAAGGCTCTGGGGGCACCTCAGAGCTGCTGCCAGCACCTGAAGGGAGCCTGCAGGAAGGCTGCAGAGGAATTTTCTTGAGGGTGTCTAGAGCCGGGCCAAGGGGGAATGGTTTGAAGCTGAGGCAGAGCAGGGTCAGACTGGAGCTGAGGAAGAAGTTCTTCAGTCCCAGGGAGCTGAGCCTCTGGCACAGGCTGCCCAGGGAGGCTGTGGCTGCCTCCTGCCCGGGGGTGCTGCAAGCCAGGCTGGATGAGGCCCTGAGCAGCTGAGTCTAGCTGAGAGGTGTCCCTGCCTGCTGCAGGGGGGTTGTAGGAGATGAGCTGTGAGGTCTCTTCCCATCTAAGCCTTTCCCTGATTCTATGAGCATAAAATTCCATGGCAATAAAATTTTTTCCCCTGCTATTCAGCCCTCATGGAAATTCTGGCATGTTTTGGAAAATTAGGGATTGTCCTCTTTATTCCACAGCATTTGATTGAAAAAAAAAAAACAAACCATATCTATAGTAATATTTGTATTAATTTTAATGGTTTTATGAATTTTCATATATTCTTTTTATGGTGCTTATTAATTTATGGAAATGACTCAGTGCTGTTACTTCAGAGCAAGTTAAACATGGGTTAACAATGGAGGAGAGGTGAACAGGGAGCCAAGCCCAGTGTAGGCTGATGGCAGAAGTATCTGCAGGCCCTCTGTGATGATAAAAGCAAGATAAATGCAGGATTCAGATCTGCATGAAACCAGAAAGGAACCAGGCAGCTCCCAGCCCTGATAAAATACAACTCCAGTGCCAGCAGCAACAACAAGGCAACAGGCACCACCAAGACAGCAGGAGATAGGTTGGCAGGCAGAAGTAGGAGAGAAATTACACAGACCTGCCTGTGGTGACAGGAGGGGAGTTTGAAGCTCTCCAGCTTTGTGCAGCTGGGCAAAGAGCTGCCTGCTCCCTCCTGGGGAGTACCCAACTCAGGAGGGGCTGTGGAGGCCACACAGGCACCCACTGGAGCCCCCTTGGCTTGGCTTGGCTTGGCCACCACTGGGCTACTCCACTGTGGAGCAGGAGCCCCTGGAGTGCTCACTTGTGTCTCACAGGGGCTGAGGGGGAAAAACTTGAAGTAAGAGTGCAGTACAGGATGGGTCAACATGTGTCTGATGGCCTGCATTCTGGCACCTTCAGGGAGGAGGGACAGGGCACCCTGGCACTGACCTGTGGGCCAGAGCCCCAAGGGTTCAAGAGCTGCACTCAGGAGCTGCAAGAGAGCTGAAGCGTGAGGACCAATGTACCCCTAGGTGCCACAGAGCCTGGAATGCAGGAGGCTGTTCAGAGCAAGCCATGCCCATGGCCTGGAGCAGCCTGGGCTGCTGGGAGGTGTCCCTGCCCATGGGGAGGGGGTGGGACTGGGTGAGCTTTGAGGTCCCTTCCATCCCAACCCATTCCATGACTCTCTGCTGTTCCCTTTGCCTGCTTTCCAGAAGTGGCTGTAGCTGGCTCTAGGATTGTGTAATCATACTCCAGCTGGTTCTGAGGCCAGGCTTTGCTCCCTGCATGCTGGCACACACAGGGAGGTAGATAAAACATTACCTGAGGGCTAACCTGAAGAGGCTGCCCAGGGAGGCTGTGGCTGTCCCCTCCCAGGAGGTGCTCAAGGCCAGGTTGGATGAGGCTTTCAGCAAGCTAGGCTGGTGGGAGGTGTCCCTGGCCATGGTGAGGGGTTTGGAACTGACTGAGCTTTGAGGTCCCTTCCAACCCAACCCATTCTACCTGCAGACCCATGGGCAGGCTGACACCAGCCCCCCCAGCCTGGGGAAACTGGGGAGAGATGAGCACCTGGTGGGGGGAGGAATGTCCTTTCCAAAGCATGGACAGCAAACACCACAAGAAGGTACTGAGATGGTGTGAGGGCATCAGGCAGTCTGCCCAGGTCACAGCCAACAGAGAACAGTAGGGGCTGGAAGGGACCTCCAGAGAGAGAGACCAACCCCCCCTGCCAAAGCAGGGCCAGGTCACCCAGGAACACATCCAGGTAGGGTTTGGAAAGGCTCCAGAGCAGGAGACGCCATAACCTCTCTGGGCAGCCTGCTCCAGGGCTCTGTGAGCCTCACCACAGAGAAGTTTCTCCTCATGCTGAGGTGGAACCTCCTGGGTTCCAGATTGTAGCCACTGTTGCTTGTCCTGTGACTGGGCACCACCACAAAGAGCCTGGCACCTTCATCCTGACCCCCACCCCTCAGGCATTGATAGGCTTTGATCAGATCCCCTCTCAGCCTTCTCCTCTCCAGACTAAACAGCCCCAGGGGTCTCAGTCTCTCTTCACAGGGCAGATGCTCAAGTCCCCTAAGCATCCTTCTGGCTCTTCCTTGGACTCTCTTCAGCAGGTCTCTGTCTCTCTTGAACAGGGGAGCTCAAAACTGGGCACAGTATTCCAGGTGTGGTCTCACTAGGGCAGAACAGAGGGTGTGGAGAGCCTCCCCAGCCCTGCTGGCCACACTTCTCTTGCTGCACCCCAGGATCCCATTGGCTCTCTTGGCCTCAAGAGCACATTGCTGGGCCCTGGAGAAGAGGAGGCTCAGGGGAGACCTTCTTGCTCTCTCCAACACCCTGAAGGGAGGTTGTAGCCAGGTGGGGGTTGGGCTCTTCTCCCAGACAACCAGAACAAGAGGACACAGCCTCAAGCTGTGCCAGGGGAGGTTCAGGTTGGATGTTAGGAGGAAATTCTTCCCAGCGAGAGAGATTGGCCTTTGGAATGTGCTGCCCAGGGAGGTGGTGGAGTCACCATCCCTGGAGGTGTTTAGGAGGAGCCTGGATGAGGCACTTGGTGCCATGGTCTGGTTGATTGGGTAGGGCTGGGTGCTAGGCTGGGCTGGATGATCTCAGAGGCTGCCTGACTCTATGATTCTGTTATTCTATGACATTAAATATAAAAGTTGGTAATCAGGAAGAATAATCTGGACAGTGGGGAGCTGCTGAAAGCCACTCTCCTGCTGATGGTTTTATTTCCCCCTCCTGTTTCAGCTTGGCACCTTTCTTATAACTTGCACTATCACAAGTGTCTGTGTGCCAGGAGGAGGGAAGTGTCCTCCTGTTGCAAGCTTCTGCTGCTTTAGATAAGCTAGAAATAATTAAGGCTGAGTGGGAGAAAATTAACCCTCGCCATGGAGCCTGAAGCCACTGAATTGGTTTGGATGGAGAAGCCCTCTGAGTTCATCAGGTCCAACCAACCCCAGCCCACCATGGCCACTAAACCATGTCCCACAGTGTTGCCATTTCTCTTGAATACCTCCAGGGACGGGGACTCCACCACCTCCCTGGGCAACCTCTTCCAATTCCTGACCACTCTGGCAGTTTCCAAGGAAGTGGTGGAGTCCCCAGCACTGAACTCTTCAGATGGAGAGGTGCTGGGCCAGCTCTGGATGCAGCTTTTCCATAGAGAGCTTGAACCAGATGATCCTTTAGGTCCCTTCCAACTTGGTATTCTATGACACATAGTTGGGCTTGTTCAGTCTGGAGAGGAGAAGGCTCCCAGGAGATGTAATTGTGGCCTTCCAGGATCTGAAGGGGGCTCCAGGAAAGCTGGGGAGGGACTTCTGAGGCTGTCAGGGAGGGATAGGACTTGGGGGGATGGAGCAAAACTAGAAGTGGGGAGATTGAGATTGGCTGTGAGGAAGAAGTTGTTCCCCATGAGGGTGGTGAGAGCCTGGCACAGGTTGCCCAGGGAGGTGGTGGAAGCCTCCTGCCTGGAGGTGTTTGCAGCCAGGCTGGATGTGTCTGCAGCAACCTGCTGCAGTGTGAGGTGTCCCTGGCCATGGCAGGGTGTTGGAGCTGGCTGAGCCTTGAGGTCCCTTCCAAGCCTGACAGTTCTGTGATTCTCTGGCATGACTGATACTAAATGCCCTCTTGAAGTGCCTGTGGCCTGCTTCCTGTGATTTTGTCACATCTAATGGTGTTATTTTAGCAGACTTCACATTCACAGATTCCCAGGTTGATCAGGTTGGAAGGGACCCTCAAAGGTCATCTTGTCCAACCCTCCTGCAGGCAGCAGGGCCACCTCCAGCTACAGCAGGCTGCCCAGGGCCACAGCCAGTCTGACCTTGAATGCCTCTAGGGACAGAGCCCAATCCACATCCGTCTGAGTCCATTGGACTCTCTCCAGTAATTCCCTCAGAGGGAAGAATTTTCTTCTGAAGTTCAAGTGAAACCTCCTGTGTTCTAATTTTACTACAAAGAGTCAGCCAACGACTCTGAACCAGCCATGCCCACCTGTAGCAAGCTGGCCATCTGCTGGAGGTGTGTTTGGCTGCACAGCAGAGCAACACCTACCTAATCCTTCATCCATCACCACCCTCATGGGGAACAACTTCTTCCTCACAGCCAGTCTCAATCTCCCCACTTCTAGTTTTGTTCCATCCCCCCCAGTCCTATCCCTCCCTGACACCCTCAAAAGTCCCTCCCCAGCATTCTTGGAGCCCCTTGCAGATCCTGGAAGGCCACAATAAGGTCTCCTGGGAGCCTTCTCCTCTCCAGCCTGCACAACCCCAACTCCCTCAGGCTGTGCTCAGAGCAGAGCAGCTCCAGCCCTCTGCTCATCCTCATGATGTACATCCTTGGATGCAATCAGAAGTGAAGCAGGCAGACAGATGTTGAGCAAGCACAGGGATGTCACCATTCATCAGCAGCTAGCAGATACTGGACTTGGCTGCTCCCCCAGCTGAGTCAGAGTTTGGCACAGCTGGCTCTCAGCACTAAGTTTTTCTTCACTCAGGATCTTAAATTGTACTCAAAAGTTCACTCTGCAAATCGTGGGGGGGAGAGGGGGTGGTCAGATTGGGTTTGCTCGTTTGATCAGTTGGTTGGTTTGGGGGTTTATGCCATCAAGTAATGCTACCAGAATCATGAAATCCTAGAATGGCTCAGGTTGGAAAAGACCTCAGAGATCATCCAGTCCAACCTATCACCCAGCACCATCTGATCAACTCAACCATGGCACCAAGGGCCTCATCCAGGCTCTTCCTAAACACCTCCAGGGATGGTGACTCCACCACCTCCCTGGGCAGCACATCCCAAGGGCCAGTCTCTCTGTCTGGGATGAATTTCTTCCTCACATCCAACCTAAACCTCCCCTGGCACAGCTTGAGATCCACTCCAAGCTCCCCACCATGCCCAGGGACACCTCTCAGCTACACTCAGCTGCTCAGGGCCTCATCCAGTCTGGCCTTCAACACCCCCAGGCAGGAGGCAGCCACAGCCTCCCTGGGCAGCCTGTGCCAGAGGCTCAGCTCCCTCCTGCTGCAGAACTTCTTCCTCAGCTCCAGTCTGCCCCTGCTCTGCCTCAGCTTCAAACCATTCCCCCTTGGCCTGGCTCCAGACCCCCTCAGGAGAAGTCCCTCTGCAGCCTTCCTGCAGGACCCCTTCAGGTCCTGGCAGGCAGCTCTGAGGTGCCCCTGGAGCCTTCTCTGCTCTCCCTCTCCTCTCCCTCTGCTCTCCCTCTCCTCTCCCTGCCCTTTTCCAGGCCGATTTGCTGCTGTGTTTAAGTGTCACCTTTCATCTCAAGATAACATCTCTGCCTGTTTCAAAGACAAAAAAAAGAGAAGCAAAGGCTGTTGGCCAGCTATGAAATTGAATTCCTTTCCTCCACCCTGCATCTGCTGGGTCTTGCATAGGGAGCAGAAAAGGCTCAAGCAAAGGTCGGATAGGTGGTGGGACCTTAAGGAGCTGCCTATGCCCCTTCTGAGTTACAAAGAGACCAAAGCAAAGGCAAGCAGCAGCTCAGGAGCATCTCCTTCTGCATGGGATCCCCCTTGTCAGCAGCAGAGCTGCCTCTCATGCTCAGCACACTTAGCAAATCAAGAATGCTTCAGGCCAGATGTGGGTTAAAAAGAACCAACCAAAAGCGAAAGCTTTGCCTCCCACAGGTTTTATCTGCAGCTGCTGAAGCAAACATTTCTTCCTCTCCTCCTCCCTGGCTGGCTGGCTGGGACGATTGGGTTTCAGCCCATTGTTTGCTGGAGACACTTATTAACCCTGCTGAATTCAGAGCAGGGCATTGCACTCGATGCCTATTGATTAGCAGTCAGGACTGCAGTAATCCTTAGGACCTGATCAATCCGGGCTGCTGGCTGGGACTTGGTACACAGCAGTGCCCTTTTCAGCAGTCATTGCTATGCAGGCAGGGCTGTGGGAGAGGCAGGAGGGCAGGTTGGCTGCAAAGTGAAGTGTTTGCCCGTGGCAGGGAATTCCTGGTGAGGTGAGGGAAGCTTTCAGCAGAGCCTGACAGAGCCCAGGGGTTAGACCCTGCACCAGATCAAAACTCTTCTGGAGACACCAGCAGAAACCAGAGTGCATTATTCAGTGGCTGCAAACCATCAGAAGCTTCACCAAGGTGGAAGAGAGATCAGCAAATTCTAGAGTCACAGAATGGTCAGGGTTGGAAGGGACCTCAAGGCTCAGCCAGCTCCAAACCCCCTGCCATGGCCAGGGACACCTCACACCACAGCAGGTTGCTCACAGCCACATCCAGCCTGGCTGCAAACACCTCCAGGCAGGAGGCTTCCACCACCTCCCTGGGCAGCCTGTGCCAGGCTCTCACCACCCTCATGAGGAACAACTTCTTCCTCACATCCAATCTCAATCTCCCCATTTCTAGTTTTGCCCCATCCCCCCCAGTCCTATCCCTCCCTGACACCCTCAAAAGTCCCTCCCCAGCTTTCTTGGAGCCCCTTTCAGACACTGGAAGGCCACAATTAGGTCTCTTGGGAACCTTCTCTTCTTGATTCGTAGAATACCAGGTTGCAAGGAACCTCAAGCATCATCTAGTCCAACCTTGCAGGGTAAGAATGGAGTTTAAATGAGACCCTATCAAGCTGAGCCTTGAAACTGTCTGTTGTAGGGGAATCCACCACCACCCCTGGGAACTTATTCCAATGTTTAATGCTTTAGTAGTGTTAATTTACTGCAAGCCCCTTTAAAGCCCTTCTGCATCAAACCCAGGGGCTTGGGGTGTGTAAAATTGCAGATTTTGATCCCTATATTTTGAAGGAAAATGCATTTAAGGAGCTCCCAGAACGGTCTGAAGAGCTGGGGGCGGATGCTCTGGTCTGTTAGTGATGTACAGCTGTGCCTCTGGTTGGATTCACAGGGTGAGGCCAGGGGATGGCTGTGGTTAAATGCTGGAGAAAATGAATGAGGGCTTTCCACATTCCCATTGGATTCTCTGGTGATTGGATGTGACAGGAAAACTCTGGCTGCAGGGACAACAAAGTGCGGTTTGGGGTTTTTTTCCATGCTGGATTAGAGTCCTGCTGCAATTCTGAGCAAGGAGTTGGTAAAACCAAAGTGCAAGATTCTGTATCAGGGTCAGGACAATCCCAGGCACCAATCCAGGCTGGGTGCAGAGTGGGCTGAAAGCAGCCCTGAAGAAAGAGTCTTGGGGGTGCTGGGTGCTGAGCAGCTCCCCAGGAGCCAGCAGTGCCTCCTGCAGCCCAGCAGGCAGCTGTGTGCTGGGCTGCAGCCAGAGCTGGGTGGGCAGCAGGGCAGGAGAGGGGATTCTGCCCCTTGGCTCTGCCCTGCTCAGACCTCACCTCCAATCCTGCCTCCGGTTCTGGTGTCCCCAGCAGGAGAAGGACACAGAGCTGCTGGAGAGAGCCCAGAGGAGGCCACAAAGATGCTGCAAGGGCTGGAGCAGCTCTGCTGGGAGCACAGGCTGAGGGAGCTGGGGCTGTGCAGCCTGCAGAGGAGAAGGCTCCAGGGGCACCTCAGAGCTGCTGCCAGCACCTGAAGGGAGCCTGCAGGAAGGCTGCAGAGAGACTTCTCCTGAGGGGCTCTGGAGCCAGGCCAAGGGGGAATGGTTTGAAGATGAGACACAGCAGGGTCAGACTGGAGCTGAGGAGAAGTTCTTCAGTGTGAGGGAGCTGAGCCTCTGGCACAGGCTGCCCAGGGAGGCTGTGGCTGCCTCCTGCCTGGGGGTGTTGAAGGCTGGGTTGGATGAAGCCTCAGGCAACCACATCTAGCGGGAGGTGTCCCTGCCCATGGCAGGTGGGTTGGAACTGGGTGATCTTTAAGATCCCCTCCAACCCAAGTCATTCTTTATTCCTATGATGTAGGTACCTTCACTTTTCATTCCTATGCTTTTGGTTTTCTGCTCTTTCCATAGCCTTAATTGTGATGGGAAGTTTGTGCTCCTGACTGTATGAACTGTGAGTCGTTAGCAGTGCTCAGGAGGGGAACAGATGGCTTAGAGTGTGTGTTAGCACTCCTGGTGTAAATCCAGCCAGCTGAGTAGAGATTGGAAGCTATTTACAGCCAATCCATTTTTAATGATCCCTCTATCAGTTTGATAATGTTATCAGTTAATGAGCTGACTGAATACAGATCTAGAGCCCAACCTCATGAATGTTTTACCCTGCTGGGTAGTAAGTGAAGAAGGTACCAGGCTGTCCTGAGAACCCTCACTGGGTCTTGATTTTGCTGAGAAAGAATCATGGTGAATCAGGAGGCTGAATAAAACACACCAAGATGTGATGAGCTTCTACAGCTGCCCAGGGAGGTGGTGGAGTCCCCATCCACCCCTGGAGGTGGTCAAGGAATGTATGACCATGGGGGCCATGGTTTGATGACCATGGTGGTATTGGGTTGAACTTTGGGCTGGATGATCTTGGAGGTCTCTCCCAAATGAAACAATTCTATGATTCTCTGAGCTTAGCAAAGCCTTTTGTGCTGTCTCTCACAATATCCTTTCATATAAGGTCAGGCTGGATGTGGCTGTGAGCAACCTGCTGTAGTGTGAGGTGTCCCTGCCCATGGCAGGGGGGTTGGAACTGGCTGAGCCTTGAGGTCCCTTCCAACTCTACCAATTCCATGATGCTATAAAGTGTCCAGCACACAGCTAGATAGGGCCACAATGTGATGGGCTGACCCCCTGACCACTGCAAACAGCAATTTGTTCTGAATTTTACTGATGATAATTTATTATTTTATTAAAAAAAAAGGAAAAAAGAAAATATAAAAAAAAAAACAGAGAAAGGGAAAAGAAAAAAATAATTAGGAAAAAACAAGAAAAAGAAAAAAGGAATAAAGAAAAAAAGAAGAAAAAAGACAAAGGAAAAAAGGAAAAGGAAAAAGGAAAAAGAAAACAAAAAAAATAAGAAAAAAGAATAAAGAAAAAAAGGAAAAAAAGAAAAAAGAAAGAAGAAAAAAGAAAAAGACAAAAAAAAAGGAAAAGGGAAAAAGAAAAGGGAAAAAGAAAATTGAAAAAATGGAATAAAGAAAAAAGGAAAAAAGAAAGAAGAAACAAGAAAGAAGAAAAAAAGAAAAAAATGAAAAAGAAAAATAAAAAAATAGAAAATAAATTTTTAAAAAAAGAAAGAAGAAAGAAGAAAAAAGATAAAGGAAAAAAGGAAAAGGGAAAAAGGAAAAATGAAAAAGAAAAATAAGAAAAAAAGAAAAAGAAGAAAAAGGAAAATAAAAAGAAAAAAAATTTTAAAAAGAAAGAAAAAAGAAAGAAAAACAAAAAAGAGAAAGAAAAGAAAAAGAAACAGAAACAGAAAAAGAAACAGAAAAAGAAACAGAAAAAGAAAAAGAAAAAGAAAAAGAAAAAGAAAAAGAAAAAGAAAAAGAAAAAGAAAAAGAAAAAGAAAAAGAAAATGAAAAAGAAAAAGAAAAAAGAAAAAGAAAAAAAAAGAAAAAGAAAGAAAAAGAAAAAGAGAAAGAAAAAGAAAGGAAAAGGAAAAGGTGAAAAAGAAAAATGAAAGAAGGAAAAAGAAAAAGGTAAAAAAGAAAACAGAAAGAAAAAGAAAAAAAGAAAAAAAAGGGGGAAAATAAGGAAAAAAAGAAAGAAGAAAAAGGAAAATAATAATAATTTAAAAAAAGAGATGAAAACCAAGATGGAAAGCAAAGCACTTTTGAGCACTGATGGAGTAAAAAGCCTCTTTTTTTCCCTCCAGCTGCCCTTTGCAAGCTTTCATTGTGGACTGCAGAGCCCATCGCTTTAATTATCTATCTATTATCCAGGGATAGGGAAGTGTACATTAAATTAATGAAATGGATTAGCCCAGTTACCCAGTGCTTATTAACAGGAAGAGCTCCCAGTTTTCATATTATGTACATCAGTAACTTTAATTGTGTTGGGCTGAGCTAGGAGAGAGCTATTTCAGGAGATATTTCCACAGCACAACAATTTCTGTTGGCTTTTTGCCTGCTGGAGCTGGGGTTGGGGTTTGGTTTTTTTTTGGTGGAGGGTTCCCTCAGAAATGGGAACTTCTGATGATTTCTGTCAGTCATTGCTTGAGCAAACACCAACCCTCAGTGAAAAAAAAAAAAGCCCTGAAGTGGCTTCAAGGTTGGAGAACTCTCCCTTGGTGTCTCCAGCAGACAAGTGGTGCTGGAGGGGCTGTTTCTTGCAGTTGGGTTAATAGGTAACAGAGGCATTGAGGACAGAGTAATGAAAGGAGCAGTTTGGGGGTCAAGAGCGGTACAAATAATCACAGAGTCATGGAATTCTTTCTGTCAAAATCACAGAGCTGTCAGGGCTGGAAGGGACCTCAAGGCTCAGCCAGTTCCAACCCCCTTTGCTATGGCCAGGGACACCTCACACTACAGCAGATTGCTCACAGCCACCTCCAGCCTGGCTGCAAAAACCTCCAGGCAGGAGGCTTCCACCACCTCCCTGGGCAACCTGTGCCAGGCTCTCACCACCCTCACGAGGAACAACTTCTTCCTCACATCCAATCTCAATCTCCCCACTTCTAGTTTTGCTCCATCCTCCCCAGTCCTCTCCCTCCCTGACACCCTCAAAAGTCCCTCCCCAGCTTTCTTGGAGCCCCCTGCAGATCCTGGAAGGCCACAATTAGGTCTCCTCAGAGCCTTTACTTCTCCAGACTGCACAGCCCCAACTCCCTCGGTCTGTCTCCATAGCAGAGGTGCCACAGCCTTCTAAGCCCTCTAAGACCATTAATTCCAACCATCAACCCAACACCACCATGGCCACTAAACCATGTCCCAAATTGCCATGGCCACCCATTTCTGGAACACCTCCAGGGATGGTGACTTCACCACCTCCCTAGGCAGGCTGTTCCAGTCTTTGAGAACTCTTTTACTCAGAAGGTTTCTTCTCATCTCTAACCTAAACCTCTCCTGGTGCAACTTGAGGCCATTTCCTCTAGTCCTACCACTTGTTACTAGGCAGAAGAGACCAACTCCCACATGGCTCCAACCTCCTCCCAGAGAGCAATGAGGTCTCCCTCAGCCTCCTCTTCTCCACACTCAACACCCCCAGCTCCCTCAGCTGCTCCTCCCCAGCCCTGTTCTCCAGACCCTTCCCCAGCCCTTTTCCCTTCTCTGGATGCACTCCAGCACCTCAATGTCTTCCTTGGACTGCAAGGGCTTCTTGGAGTTGGGTTAAGAGATAAGAAAAGAGCAGTTTGGGTCCAACAGCAGTTAAAATGCTGCACTGTGATGAGCTCACTCTTTGTAGTGCAGGACAATATCCAGGCTGGATGTGGCTGTGAGCAACCTGCTGTAGTGTGAGGTGTCCCTGGCCATGGCAGGGGGGGTTAGAGCTGGATGATCCTTGAGGCCCCTTCCAGCCCTGACAATTCTATGAGTCTACAAAATGTCCAGCAGACAGCTAGATAGGGCCACAATGTGATGGGCTGACCCCCTGACCACCGCAAACAGCAATTTGGACTGCAAGTAGCAAATTAGCTTTGAAATGATGGTTTGCAAGCACTGTTAGGTGAGTGTAAAACCAATTAGCTGCCAACTGATGCTTAGTAGTGACTCAGTGACTGCCTTGCTCCTGATGGGAACTGTGAGCAGAGGTCTCTGAGAGGACAGGTAGGGTGTTTTGTCTCTGCCAGTATTAACTCACCCTGCACTCAGCACTGGTGAGGCCACACCTTGAGTCCTGGGCTCAGTTTTGAGCCCTCCCTCCAAGAAAGACATTGAGGTGCTGGAGCAGGTCCAGAGAAGGACAACAAAGATGGGGAAGGGTCTGGAGAACAGGGCTGGGGGGGAGCAGCTGAGGGAGCTGGGGGTGTTCAGTGTGGAGAAGAGGAGGCTGCAGGGAGGATCTTGTCAATGAGTATAAATTCCTAAAGGGCAAGAGTGGTCCAGCACCCTCAAAGTTAAGAAGCTCTCCTTAAGTTCAAATGAAACCTCCTTTGTCCTAGTTTGTGCCCTTTGAGCCTTGGGCTTATAACTGGGCACCACTGAGAAGAACCCAGCTCCATCCTGTTGACCTCTACCTGTTGATCAGCATTGAGATCCCCTCTCAGGCTGCTCTCCTCCAATATAAACAGCCCCAGGGCTCTCAGCCTTTCCTCCTCAAGAGAGATGCTCCAGGCCCCTCAGCATCTTTGTGACCCTCCATTGGACTCTCCCCACTAGTTCCTTGTCCTTCTTGAACTGGGGAGCCCAGAACTTGACACAGTGCCCTCACTTTCCACTCTCATGCACACTCACAGACTGGGATGAAGAGGTTGCTTTGGCTGGTGGTTGCTGTGAACATGACTGAGAGTCAAAGAGGGAGTTGGGGATGCTCAACCTAAAGAGAAGGCTCTGGAGAGACCTTAAAGCAGCCTTCCAGTACCTGAACGGGGCTAGAAGAAAGCTGGGGAGGGATTTTGACAAGGGCTGGGAGTGATAGGACGAGGAGGAATGGATTGAAACTGGAAGAGGGGAGATTGAGACTGGAGATGAGGAAGAAATTCTTGACAGTGAGGGTGGGGAGACACTAGCACAGGTTGCCCAGGGAGGCTGTGGCTGCCTCCTCCCTGGAGGTGTTCAAGGCCAGGTTGGATGAGGTCTTGAGCAGCCTGGGCTGGTGGGAGGTGTCCCTGACCATGGCAGAGGGTTGGAACTGGATGAGCTTTAAGGTCCCTTCCAATCCCAACCATTCTATGATCACACATGTAATTACAAAGGGAGGGAGCTGGGGGTGTTCAGCCTGGAGAGGAGAAGGCTCCAGGGGCACCTCAGAGCTTCCTGCAGGACCTGAAGGGGTCCTGCAGGAAGGCTGCAGAGAGACTTCACCTGAGGGGGTCTGGAACCAGACTAAGGGGGAATGGTTTGAAGCTGAGGCATAGCAGGGTCAGACTGGAGCTGAGGAAGAAGTTCTTCAGCAGGAGGCTGCTGAGCCTCTGGCACAGGCTGCCCAGGGAGGCTGTGGCTGCCACCTGCCTGGGAGTGTTGAAGGCCAGGCTGGATGAGTCCTTGAGCAACCTGTGCTGGTGGGAGGTGTCCCTGCCCATAGCAGTTGAAACCTGATGATTTTCAAGTCCCTTCCACCCCAAACCATTCTGTGATTCTATGATTGAAGCCATGGTTTAGTCAGTCAGGAGGTGTTGGGTGACAAGTTGGACTTGGATGATCTCTGAGGTCTTTTCCAACCTTACTGAATCTGTGATTTCCCTGACACAGCTGATGTGTTAGGCTCCTCAGCACGACACAGGCACGGCTCTGAGAAGAGATGAGCACTGGGACCAGTCAGGCTGAACTGGGACCTGTCCTGCTGTCAAAAAGAGCAGGCTCAGTGCTAATCACGTTCTGCTCTGCTGAGGAAGGGGCTCCCACCATAGCGTGGTTAAAGAGCTTAACTCCTAAATCCCTTCATCCTCTGGAGAAGGCTGAGGCAGTGACAGCAAGTCACTTAACTCTGTCCAGCCACAGCTGGGTGGGTTTGGCAGAATTAATTATTGAGAGCAAGGCAGGCAGGGTAATTAACTTCCAGCTGAATATGAGCTCCTGATCAGAAAGGCTCTTTGCATTTCAGCCGTCCCTCAAGCAAGTGAACTGTCAAAGCTGGACTGGTTTGACAGAGTGGCTCCTGCCAAAACCCCTCCCAGACATCTGCTCCCAGGCTAAAATAAAAAGGCAACAGAATTCTGCAGGCACTGCTTGCAGACTCCACCTTTCAGCAGGCAAAGGAGAAGCAACTCCCAAATCCTGGTGCATTTGCTTTGGTTTTTGTCTGAGGCAAATGCACCCAAGCTCAGGGAATAAACCAACCACCACACTGCAGGATTTGGTTGATGGTTTTTTGGGGTGGTGGGCAGGGGAGCAAATGGAGGTTGGGGTTTTTTTTTTCCCCTTCTGGAAATCGATGGTCCCAGGCTGCTATCAGGCAGGTGCAGGCTGGCAGTGAATCCCAAGGGGTTGGGGATGAGGTGGGATGAAAGCAGCAGGCAAACATTTTTCTTCCCCCCCTCCCCCCCATTGTCTCTGTTTTGATGAACAGAACTGAGCAAAACTCAGCAGCGTTGCAGGAGGACTCCAGCAGCTGTTTGCTGAGCCTAAGAGTCCCTCCCTGCAGTCCTTTACCCCGAGCCAAAACCTGTGCTGGAGGTTTTTCCTTGTTCCCCACTTTCTGCTTTTTTAAGAGAAATTTTTAGCCACTGAGTGATTGATAAAGAAAATAATATTAAGAGTGATCAATGAAAAAGCCAAAAGAGGGATTAATAACAACACTTAAAGAGGGATGGATTAAAAAAAAACAACCAAGGGGGATTAAAAATATTAAGTGATTGATAAAAAAAAAGAAGGGATTAATAAATAATAAAAGAGTGGTCAATAAAAAGAGTAAAAGAGTGCTGGATGAAAAATAAAGAGTGGTTAATAAAAAAGCTAAAAGAGTGATTAGTAAAATATTGAAGGGGTGATTAATAAAAAAATTGAGTGGTTGATAAAAAATTAAATCAGTGATTAATAAAAATATTAATGAGTGATTAATAAAAATTAAGGATTGATAAATTAATGTGTGATTAATAAAAATATTAATGAGTGATTAATAAAATTAATGTGTGATTAATTAAAAATTTAATGAGTGATTAAGAACAAAATAAAACAGTGATTAATAAAAAATAAAATAGTGATCGATAATAACATTAAGGAAGTGACTGATAAAGACTTGAGAGTGATTAATAAACAAATTAAAAGAGTGATTAATCAAGCTATAAAGTAGTGATTGATAAAAAAAAAACTAAAGGAGTGATTGATAAAAAAAACCAAAAGTGATTAATTAACAAAAAGCAAAAGTGACTGATAAAAAAAATGAGAGATTCTTAAAAAATAAGAGTGATTAATAAAAAAATAAGAGTGATTAATAAAGATTAAGAGTGATTGATAAGTTAAGAGTGCTTAATCAAAAATTAAGAGTGATTAATAAAGCTGTAAAGAAGTGATTGATAAATTAAGAGTGATTGATAAAAAATTAAGAGTGATTAATAAAAAATTAAGAGTGATTGATAAATTAAAAGTGATTAATCAAAAATTAAGAGTGATTGATAAATTAAGAGTGATTAATAAAAAATAAGAGTGATTAGTAAAAAATTAAGAGTTATTGATAAATTAAGTGATTAATAAAAAATTAAGAGTGATTAATAAAACATTAAAAGGGATTAGCAAAAAAATTAAAAGAATGATTAATAAAAAATTAAGAGTGATTGATAAATTAAGAGTGATTAATCAAAAATTAAGAGTGATTAATCAAAAATTAAAGGAGTGATTGATAAATTGAGTGATTGATAAAAAATTAAGAGTGGTTAATAAAAAATTAAGAGTGATTGATAAATTTAGAGTGATTAATCAAAAATTAAGAGTGATTAATCAAAAATTAAAGGAGTGATTGATAAATTAAGAGTGATTGATGAAAAATTAAGAGGGGTTAATAAAAAATTAAGAGTGATTGATAAATTAAGAGTGATTAATCAAAAATTAATAGTGATTAATCAAAAATTAAGAGTGATTGATAAATTAAGAGTGATTAATCAAAAATTAAGAGTGATTGATAAACTAAGAGTGATTAATAAAAAATTAAAGGAGTGATTGATAAAAAAATTAAGAGTGATTGATAAACTAAGAGTGATTAATCGAAAATTAAGAGTAATTAATAAAAAATTAAGAGTGAGTGATAAAAAATTAAGAGTGGTTAATAAAAAATTAAAGGAGTGATTGATAAATTAAGAGTGATTGATGAAATTTAAGAGTGATTGATAAATTAAGAGTGATTGATAAAAAATTAAGAGGGGTTAATAAAAAATTAAGAGTGATTGATAAATTAAGAGTGATTAATCAAAAATTAATAGTGATTAATCAAAAATTAAGAGTGATTGATAAATTAAGAATGATTAATCAAAAAAAAGACTGATAAAAAATTAAGAGTGATTGATAAAAAATTAAGAGGGGTTAATAAAAAATTAAGAGTGATTGATAAATTAAGAGTGATTAATCAAAAATTAAGAGTGATTGATAAATTAAGAGTGATTAATAAAAAATTACAGGAGTGATTGATAAAAAAATTAAGAGTGATTGATAAACTAAGAGTGATTAATCGAAAATTAAGAGTAATTAATAAAAAATTAAGAGTGATTGATAAAAAATTAAGAGTGGTTAATAAAAAATTAAAGGAGTGATTGATAAATTAAGAGTGATTGATGAAATTTAAGAGTGATTGATAAATTAAGAGTGATTAATAAAAAACTAAGAGTGATTAAGAAAAAACTAAGAGTGGTTAAGAAAAAATGAAAGGAGTGATTGATAAAAAAATGAAAGGTGTGATTGATAAAAAACCCCAGAGTGATTAATTAAAACATTCAAAGTCACTGAGGAAAAAAAGAGGAGAGATTAATAAAAAAAAGAAGAGAGTGACTGATAAAAAATTCAGAGGGATTAATAAAAAAGTAAAAGGGATTAGCAAAACAATTAAAAGAGCAATGAAAAACCAAAGGAGTGATTGGTGAGAAAATGAAGAGGGATTAATAAACAAATTAAAAGAGTGATTAGTAAAATAAACCTACAAGTGATCAGCAAAAACATTCAAAGGGTGATTCATCAAACTTGAAAACAGTGATGAATCAACAAAATCAAAGAGCAATGGGTAAAAAAAATTCAAGGGAGGGATTGATAGAAATCCAAGAGTGATGAATTGACAAATAAAAGTGATTAATAAAAGCATCAGAGTGAGTAATAGAAAATAAAAGAGTGATTAATAAAAAGAATTTAAAGAGTGATTGATAAAAAAAAAAAATGAAGAGTGGTTAACAAAAAATTGAAAGAGTGAGTGATAAAAGCATGATTGGTAAAAAAGTTAAAGGTAAAAAAACCAGGAGTGATTAATTAACAAATGAAAAGTGATTAATAAAAAGTGATTAGTAAAAAGATAAAAGAGTGATGAATAAGCAAATGAAAAGAGTGATTAGTAAAAGAATTCAAAGAGTGATAAATAAAAAGCTAAAAGTGACTAATAAAAAAACCAGAAGAGTGATTAATAAAAAAACCTTAAGAGTGATTGATGAACAAATTGAAAGAGTGATGCCCCATGCTCTTTGATGTCTTCATTGATGATCTGGATGAGGGCATCGAGTCCATCAGCAGTAAATTTGCTGATGACACCAAGCTGGGGGCAGGAGTTGATCTGCTGGAGAGCAGAGAGGCTCTGCAGAGGGACCTCGACAGGCTGCACAGATGGGCAGAGTCCAAGGGCAGGAGATTGAACACATCCAAGTGCCAGGTGCTGCACATTGGCCACAGCAGCCCCAGGCAGTGCTACAGGCTGGGGACAGAGTGGCTGAGAGCAGCCAGGTAGACAGGGACCTGGGGGTGCTGGTCGATGGTAGGCTGAACATGAGCCTGCAGTGTGCCCAGGCAGCCAAGAGGGCCAATGGCATCCTGGCCTGCATCAGGAACAGTGTGGCCAGCAGGAGCAGGGAGGTCATTCTGCCCTGTGCTCAGCACTCAAGGCCACACCTTGAGTCCTGTGTCCAGTTCTGGGCCCCTCAGTTTAGAAAGGAGGTTGACTTGCTGGAACGAGTCCAGAGAAGGGCAACAAAGCTGGGGAGGGGTCTGGGGCACAGCCCTGTGAGGAGAGGCTGAGGGAGCTGGGGTTGCTTAGCCTGGAGAAGAGGAGACTCAGGGGTGACCTTATTGCTCTCTACAACTACCTGAAGGTAGTCCCAAAACCAGGATTCAAGATGTGGCTTTATCAGTGCTAAGTGCAGGGGAACAATCCCTCCCCTGGCCCTGCTGGTCACACTATTGCTGATCCAAGCCAGGATGCTGGTGACTTCTTGGCCACCTGGGCACACACACATTTTCACTCTGCAGACAGCTGCAGTGTGTGCAGCCAGTGCTGATGAGTGCACACAAGATAGCTGCAGGCTTGGACATCCCTTCTCTCCCATTTTCTTGATGCCAATGACACCCTGAAACGTGAGGTGACAATCATATCCAAGTGACCAGTGCAGATCTCCATCCCTGGAGGTGTTTCAAAGACATTAGAAGACAAAGCAACCTGTGCCAGTGTCTCCCCAGCCTCACTGGCAAGGATTTCTTCCTCATCTCCAGTCTCAATCTCCCCTCTCCCAGCTCAAAGCCATTGGCCCTCCTCCTGTCACTCCCAGCCCTTGTCCAATGTCCCTCCCCAGCTTTCTTGTAGCCCCTTTCAGGAACTGGGGGTTGGTCTCTTCTCCCTCAGTAACAGATAATAGGAGGAGAGGAAATGGCCTTGAGTTGTCCCAGGGGAGGTTTAGGTTGGACACGAGGAGAAATTTGTTGACTGAAAGGTTCTCCAAGCCTGGCACAGGCTGCCCAGGGAGGTGGCTGAATCCCCATCCCTGGAGGTGCTTCAAAGAGGCAGAGCTGTGGTGCTGAGGGCCATGGCTTAGCCCCAGCCTTGGTAGAGTTAGAGACTGGTTGGACTGGATGAGCTTCAAGGGCTTCCTCAGCCCCTTTGATTCAATGTAGAAAAGACATTCCCTCCACCCTACACATTTCATGCACACAGCACCAATGAAACACAGAGTTGGTGATGGTGGCAGATCAATAGAACCAGAGAATCAATAAGGTTGGAAAAGACCTCAAAGATCATCAAGTCCAACCTGTCACCCAGCACCATCTGATCAACTCAACCATGGCACCAAGTGCCACATCCAATCCCTTTTTGAACACCTCCAGGGATGGGGACTCCACCACCTCCCTGGGCAGCACATCCCAATGGCCAATCTCTCTTGCTGGGAAGAACTTTCTCCTCACCTCCAGCCTAAACTTCCCCTGGCTCAGTTTGAGACTGTGGAATCATGGAATCATAGAATTGTTAGGGTTGGAAGGGACCTCAAGGATCACCCAGTTCCAATCTAGTTCCAGTCATCAAGAGCAGGAACTGGTGGTACAGATCAGTAGTCATCAAAAGCAAGAACTGAGGGTACAGATCAATAATCACCCAAAGCAGGAACTGCTGGTGCCAGCCAGGTACCTGGAACCCCTGAAACCCAGTTCCATGGCTCACCTGCCTCTTCTCTGCAAGCAAACACCCTGAAGGAGCAAATCTTTCCAAGGGAGAACATCACCCCCCTCCACCTTGTCCAGAGTTTCTCATCTCAGCACAGACAGGCTGATCCTTTCCCCCCTCCCCTTGCAGTTTGTGAGGGCACATGAGAGGACAATTAACAGTGAAAACTCAGCAGGGCTGCTGGATGCAAGTATGCAGAGCCTGGCCCCCTGTTGCTTCTGGACTGCCACCAGCCTGTCAAAACGCCTGGAAACGAAACTTTCTGGAGCTTTTATTAAGATTCATGGCAAAAGCAGGCTCCAAAGCCACAGCCAAGCAGCAGCATGAAGCATCCCAGCCCTCCTCTCTCCCATCAGCTCTGCCAGCACATCTGGCTCGGGCTGGGAGGGAGGCTGAAGTGGATCTGCCAGCGTTTCCTCGCATGACAAGCGGCCATGGAGAGGACGTGCCACGCACAATGCAACCTCCCCAAGCCCCTCCATCCTCTCCTACACCCTGGCTGTAGGCTACTGCACTCCCATTTCTCCCATACATACCAGAGGAGGACTGCAAACCTTCATACAGGGCTTCACAAAGGGCTGTGATGCACAGAGAGGGAGGAGGAGATGACCTCTTGGGGGTTTTTTGGCCTTTCTGCTCTGTTTCAGGACACAGAATCAGTGAAATGGGTAGACTCAGATGGGATGTTAGGAAGATGTTCCTCATGAGGAAGTTGTTCCTCGTGAGGGTGGTGAGAGCCTGGCACAGGTTGCCCAGGGAGGTGGTGGAAGCCTCCTGCCTGGAGGTGTTTGCAGCCAGGCTGGAGGTGGCTGTGAGCAACCTGCTGTGGTGTGAGGTGTCCCTGGCCCTGACAGGGGGGGTTGGAACTGGTTGATCCTTGAGGTCCCTTCCAACCCTGCTAGAACCCAATTAGAACAGGATAGGATAGGATAGGATAGGATAGGATAGGATAGGATAGGATAGGATAGGATAGGATAGGATAGGATAGGATAGGATAGGATAGGATAGGATAGGATAGGATAGGATAGGATAGAATTAACCAGGTTGGAAAAGACCTTTGAGATCATCCAGTCCAACCTATCACCCAACACATTCTGATCAACTCAACCATGGCACCAAGTGCCTCATCCAGGCTCTTCCCAAACACCTCCAGGGATGGTGACTGCACCACCTCCCTGGGCAGCACATTCCCATGGCCAATCTCTCTGTCTGGGAAGAACCTCCTCCTCACACCCAGCCTAAGCCTCCCCTGGCACAGCTTGAGACTAGCTGCTCTTATTGAGATTTTTAGATTTAAATTTAGAGTCAGATTTCAGTTTGGATTTCTCTATAAATAACCATGTGAATATCTTTAATTTATTGTTTTTATGGAATCATGGGACCCTAGAATGGCTCAGGCTGGAAGGGGCCTCAGAGCTCCTCTGCTCCAAGCTCCCCTCCATGCCCAGGGACACCTCTCAGCTACACTCAGCTGCTCAGGGCTTCATCCAGCCTGGCCTGCAGCACCCCCAGGCAGGAGGCAGCCACAGCCTCCCTGGGCAGCCTGTGCCAGAGGCTCAGCTCCCTCCTGCCGAGGAACTTCTTCCTCAGCTCCAGTCTGACCCTGCTCTTCCTCAGCTTCAAACCATTCCCCCTTGGCCTGGCTCCAGACCCCCTCAGGGGAAGTCTCTCTGCAGCCTTCCTGCAGGCTCCCTTCAGGTGCTGGCAGCAGCTCTGAGGTGCCCCTGGAGCCTTCTCCTCTGCAGGCTGCACAGCCCCAACTCCCTCAGCCTGTGCTCCCAGCAGAGCTGCTCCAGTCCTGGGAGCATCTTTGTGGCCTCCTCTGGACTCATTCCAGCAGCTCCCTCCCTTTGTAATTGCATGTATGATCACAGAATGGGTGGGATTGGAAGGGACCTCAAAGCTCATCCAGTTCCACCCCCCTGCCATGGGCAGGGACACCTCCCACCAGCCCAGGCTGCTCAAGGCCTCATCCAGCCTGGCCTGGAACACCTCCAGGGAGGAGGCAGCCACAGCCTCCCTGGGCAGCTTGTGCCAGTGTCTCGCTGGCAAGTGTTTCTTCCTCATCTCCATTCTCCATCTCCTCCCTTCCAGCTCAAAGCCATTGTCCCTTGTCCTATGCCTGCAAGACCTCATAAAAAGTCCCTCCCCATGTTCCTTGCAGGCTCCCTTTTGGCACTGCCAGACCTCTCTAAGGCCTCCCTGTCCTCCCCTTAACCTCCCTTCAATGAATCTTGCTGAGGAAAACTGCACTGATAAAGGATCCCAGAAAATGGCCATATTGCACCATTATCATTTCCCCTCCCTCTCCTCTCCCCCTCTCTCCACCCCCCCCCCCCCCCAAAAAAAAAAGAGGAGAAGGAAAAAAATAAAGGCAGATGGTTTGAAGAAGTGGCAAACTCCTATTTTCATTGACAAGAAGCCTACACACAGTGCAGAAAATACTTTCAAAGTAATGATTTGCCAAAGAGGAAAAAAAAAAAAAGATGTAAAAAAATATTAACCCAAAAAACCAACAGATTAACACACAGGGGGAAAAAAAATTGAATAAAGTAAAAATTAACCAAAAAGAAGGGAAAAAAAAAAAGGAGGAAAAAAAAAGATGTCACTGCTCTGGAGCTCTGCCACCTCCTAGCATCTTGCTTGCTTAGCTGAGTGCGTGAGGGGAAGGCAGATAGGGGCTCCATAATCTTCTGTCGTCGTGCAGAGCACTGGGGGCAGGCTCCCAGTGAAAGCCAGCTCCAAATAGCCTGCAGGAGGGAGCCACTTTCACACTCCAGTGTGGCAATAGAGCTGGGGAGCAGCACTTGCTGCAGCTCCAGGCTCACGTTCAGCCTCGCTCCCCCTCAGAGTGTAACGTGTTCCCTGGGGAAGAGCTCTCTGCTCATTAGCCCTTTGTGAGAAGGCATTGATTTCATTTTTAGGTTCACAGAATCACAGAATTGGTCAGGGTTGGAAGGGATCTCGAGGCTCAGCCAGTCCCAACCCCCTCTGCCATGGCCAGGGACACCTCACACTGCAGCAGGTTGCTCACAGCCACATCCAGCCTGGCTGCAAACACCTCCAGGCAGGAGGCTTCCACCACCTCCCTGGGCAACCTGTGCCAGGCTCTCACCACCCTCCTGGGGAACAACTTCTTCCTCACAGCCAATCTCAATCTCCCCACTTCTAGTTCTGCTCCATCCCCCCCAGTCCTATCCCTCCCTGACACCCTCAGAAGTCCCTCCCCAGCTTTCTTGGAGCCCCCTGCAGATCCTGGAAGGCCACAATTAGGTCTTCTGGGAGCCTTCTCCAGCCTGCACAACCCCAACTCCCTCAGTCTGTCCTCACAGTCCTAGCCTGTGTGCCTCCTATGAGTTCCAAACATTTCCTTCATTTCATTTGGGGCCAGGCTTGCTCAATGTCTTTATCAGTGGTCTGGGTGAGTGGATTGGGGCACCCTCAGTAAGTCTGCCCTAAGCTGGGTAGCAGTGTTGATCTGCAGGAGGGGAGGAAGGCTCTGCAGGAGGACCTGAAACAGGCTGGATTGATGGGCCAAGGTCAGGGGGATGAGGGTCAACAAGGCCAAGGGCTGGCTCCTGCACTAGGGTCACAACATGAACACTGCAGGCTTGGGGCAGAGTGGCTGGAAGCTGCTTGGCAGAACAGGACCTGAAGGTGCTGATGGACAGCAGCTGAAGTTGAGGCAGTGTGGCCAAGAAGGCCACCAGCATTCTGGCCTGCATCAGGACTAGTGTGACCAGCAGGACCAGGGAATTTGTTGCCCTCCCTGGACTCAGCACTTGTGAGGCCAGAAGGGGTGAGAGAGAGACCTGGGGCTGACCTGGAGAAGTCTGTGAAGGGACCTTAGAATCATGGAATCACAGAATCACTTAACATGGGGTCATGGCAAGGTGGAATCATGGCAAGGTGGAATCATGGACTTGTGGACTTGTTTCAGCTGGAAAAGACCTGTAAGACACAAGGCAGCATTAAAGCTCCCTGCTTGATGCAGCAGCTTTAGGTGCTGGCTTGTGGGGTTTCAATTTCTGCTGTGGGCAATAAGACTCTTCAGAGTGTGTTGTGAAAAGAGACTTTTACGGAGGCAGTTTGTCTCCAGGTGTTTGTTGGGGTTTTTTTTCCACAGCCATCCCCTTTACCCTCCCCAGGGTGATCAGAAAAGCAGAGGAAGCCTCCCAGGTGAAAGCAAACCACACAGCTTCTCCAAACTGCTATGCCTCTAGGAAAGGTTTTTGCCTTTGGTGGAGCATCTGACATTTTGTCTCACCTCTTTCAACCAGCCCTCACTAACAAGCTCTGCACAGAGCAGGGCTGCACCTCCTGCTTCCCCTGCATCAAGCTGGGAGGCTCCATGAATCCTGCCAAGCCTCTTGGCAGCTAATGTTTTGTTCAACTGCTTGGTACATCTGTCAGCCCGGGGACAAAGCAAGGTTTGCCCAGCCTCAACCTTTCAAGCAGACCCTTTTGGTAGCAGACAAAATGCTGGTCCCTAGCATGAAAGCTAAAGGATCCTCAGGGCTTTGGAAGCTGAGCTTGCTGTTTTAATGCAAACATCCCTTGTGAGGGCTCTGGGTCCTTGTGTGCTCTGAGCAGCAGGAGGAAGAATACATGAATGGAAATGAGCTGCTCAGCAGCCTGCTGACAATGGAGCTGCAAGAGTTAGGGAGGTGGTGTCCTGCTGCTGGACCCCTGCATGCTAAAGAAAAAGTCCTGATGGTTTTATCCAGCAGCAAGGAAAAACCTCCTCAAAGGTAGTGATTGGGAAGTGCCTGTGAGTACAGAGCAGTGCCTCCTTCCATCCAGCCTCAGGCAGTCATGGAACCATTTCAGACCTTTAAGCTCATCCAGTCAAACCATGCTGTACACATTGCCTGCAATCAGTTTGGTTGGAAAAGCCCTTTAAGGTCATCCAGTCCAACAATCCTCTAACTCCACCAAGGCTGGGACTAAACCATGGCCCCCAGCACCACATCTCTGCTTCTTTCAAACACCTCCAGGGATGAGGATTTAACCACCTCCCTGGGAGGCCTCTTCTAGTCTTTAAGAACCCTTCCAGGCAGCAAGTTTCTTCTCAAATCCAAGCTAAACCTCACCTGGAGAAACTTGAGGCCATTTCCCCTCCTCCCAGCACTTGTTACTAGGGAGAAGAAACCAACCCCCACCTCACTCCAACCTCCTTTCAGGGAGTTGTAGAGATGCAGAAGGTCTCCCTTCAGCCTCCTCTTCTCCAGGCTCAACACCCCCAGCTCTCTCAGCTGCTCCTTCCCAGCCCTGTTCTCCAGATCCTTCCCCAGCTTCCTTGCCCTTCTCTGGACTTGCCCCAGCCTCTCAGTGTCCTTCTTGTGTAGTGAGGAGCCCAAAACTGAACCCAGGACTCAAGGTGCAGCCTCACCAGTGTTGAGCCCAGGGGGACAAGCCCTTCCTTAGCCCTGCTGGTGACACCATTGCTGCTCCAGGCCAGGCTGCTGGTGGCCTTCTTGGCCACCTGGGCACCCCCTGGCTCATCTTCAGCTGCTGTCCATCAGCACCCCCAGGGCTTCCTCTGCTGGGACTTTCCAGCCACTCTGCCCCAAGCCTGGAGTGTTCATAGGGTTGGTGTACCCCAAAGAATCTCTCTTTTCTTACAGGGATGGAGCCTCAACCACATTCTTGGGCAACCTATTTCCAGCATTTCACCACTCTCATTTCTCAGAGCTTCCTCCTGGTGCCCAACCTAAACCTCCCCTGCTCCAGTTTCAAACCATTGCCCCTCATCCTGTCACCCCAAGCCCTACTCAACAGCCCTTCCCCACAGCTACTCTTGGTTTCAAACAGTGCTTCAAGAGAGGTTTCCAAGAGCAGAGCTCTTCAGCTGAGAGCAAGAACAAGCAGAGACTTCCCTCCTCTGAAGCTGTGTGAGTGAATTCCACCTCATGTGGCTCAGTGTTTGAGATTCAGCATTCAAAGCTTCTCTCTCTCAACCCTCTCCTGGCACAGAGGAGCAACCTGAAGAGTGCATTGAAAATGCAGGGATAGAAAGAGGTCAATGAGAAGCAGCTCTTCTAAATGGCTCCTATTAATTTCCCCCCCTCTTCTCTCCCTGTATTCCCTGCCAGCAGTTAAGGAGGGGAAAATGGAACTGAGGGGAAATAAAATGCAGGGGGCTGGGGATTTTTACACTAAAACCAAACACTAAACCTTCAGTCAAATGAAAGGGGAGGAAAATAAGGTTGAAAATCTCTTCAAGTCTAAAGAAAATAATAGTTCAGTGGGTTTGGGTGGTTGAAAGAGAGATTCAATTCCCCAAGAGCATGCTGCAAGGACAGAGGCACAGCTTTCGTGGCAAGCTGGCCTGATTTTGGTGCTGCTGCTGGTGGTGGTGGAGTTAATTTTCTCCCTAGCAGCCTAGAGCTGGGTTTTGGATTCCAGAGTAGGATAATGTTACTGGAGCAGGCTGCCCAGAGAGGCTGTGGAGTCTCCTTCCCTGGAGACTTTCCCACCCATCTGGATGTGTTCCTCTGCAAGCTGCTCTAGGGGATCCTGCTCTAGCAGAGGGGTTGGACTAGGTGGTACCCTAGAGGTCTCTTCCAAGCCCCAGCACACTCTAATGGTGTGATAAGACCATGGGATTGGTGTGGCTGAGCAGTGCTTACACTAATCACAGCCACACAGGTTGAGAGGGACCCTCAAAGGTCATCTTGTGCAACCCCCCTGCAGTCAGCAGGGACACCTCCACCTAGGTCAGATTTGCTCAGGACCCATCAAGTTTGACCTTGAATGTCAAAGAATGTTCAGCTTCTCAATAGTGCCAGCAAGGTGGTTAGGGGTAAAGAAGAGACTGGGAGGGAACACAGCTGGGACACCCTGAGCTAGATCAGAATCCTCAGGACTCATCAAGTTTGACCTTGAATGTCAAAGGATGTTCAGCTTCTCAATAGTGCCAGCAAGGAGGTTAGAGGTAAAGAAGAAACTGGGAGGGAACAGAGCTGGGACAGCTGCCAAAGTGATATTCCATACCTTATGGCATCACAGTCACCTAAAATGGCTGAGGGGAGTTGGCCAGGGGGTGGTGGCCACTGCTCAGGGACTGCCTGGACCTGGGGCAATGAAGGGTGACCAGTGGCACTGTGCATCCCTTCATTTGCATATTCTCTTAGCATTATTAAGAGCTCCCCCCTCCTTTCCTGTGCTATCAAATTGTCTTTATCTCTGCCCACTTCACTGCAAGAGTGGTCAGGGACTGGCACAGGCTGCCCAGGGAGTCTCCATCCCTGGGGCTGTTCAAGAAATGTGTGGCCATGGCACTTTGGGGCAAGGTTTAGAGGACAAAGTGGTGTTTGGTTCATGGCTGAATCTGATGACCTCAGAGGTCTTCTCTAACTGAAACAGTTCTATGGTTCTAAACTGAGCCTGCTGAGTTTGTGCCCTTAGCACAGCAGATCCAGAGTCTCCACCACTGCAGAAGCAGAGGACAGTGAACAGCATGAGAACAGAACCTGCTCCAGGCTTTGAGAACCCTTTTAGTCAACAAGTTTCTTCTCATGTCCAACCTAAACCTCCCCCTCTTATCCTAGCATTTATTCCCTGACAGAAGAGACCAACCCCACCTCATCCCAACCTCTTTTCAGAGAGCAATGAGGTTTCCCTTCAGCTTCCCCTTTTTTTTCCCTGCAGACTAAACCACCCCAGGTCCCTCAGCTGCTCCTCACCAGCCCTGTTCCATATGTTGATGAATTTTTGATAGATCACCAGAAACATTTGCCCATGGCACTTTAGACCCAGTGAGCACAAAATCCAGATGCTAGCATCCTTTAGGTGATGGTGGCTACATGTAACAGCCACACTGACAGATATGGCCACAGGAAACAGCCTCCAGTTGCACCAGGGGAAGGTTAGGTTGAAGATGGGAAGTTTGCTGACTGGAAGGGTTCTCCAAGCCTGGCACAGGCTGCCCAGGGAGGAGGCTGAATTCCCAGCCTTGGAGCTGTTTGACAGAGGCAGAGCTGTGGTGCTGAGGGCCATGGCTTAGCCCCAGCCTTGGTGGAGTTAGAGAATGGTTTGGACCCAACCAACTTAAAGACACAGAGATGTGGTGCTGAGAGCCATGGCTCAGCCCCAGCCTTGGTGGAGTTAGAGAATGGTTGGACTCAACCAACTTAAAGACACAGAGCTGTGGTGCTGAGGGCCATGGCTTAGCCCCAGCCTTGGTGGAGTTAGAGAATGGTTTGGACTCAACCAACTTAAAGACACAGAGATGTGGTGCTGAGGGCCATGGCTCAGCCCCAGCCTTGGCAGAGTTGGAGCCTGGTTGGACCGAGTGATCTTCAAGGGCTTTTCCCACTGAAACCTGAAGTTGGGAGCTCTGGTTTCAATTCTGCATCATTCACTGAGTTGCCTCCTGCCTTTGGCAGATGATTCCAGTCAATATTTTCCTCCCTCCAGCTTTTAGACAGCTAATCTGCAAACACATTTGCACCACTTCTCCTCACTTTGCATACCTGTGAATTGCTTCCCTCCAGTCGAACCCACCCCCAAACAAATGGCTCAGGCTTCATTTTCTCTCCCTGCCAAGTGGAACCATTCATTCTGCCCCTAAAAGCAGGCAGGATTGATCACCCAACAAGCCCTGCAAATCTCCTGATCGTTCCTAAAGAGGCTCTGATGGGGGGGATGCATTGTTTACCTCCTCTCCATGGATGCAAAGCAGCAGAACAATTTCATTTCAAGATTTATTCAGTTATTTATTTCTTTCTTCCTGAGTGCCTCAGCAGCAGATGAGAAGGGTCTGAGGGAGCTGAAAAAGCAGCATCCATAATTTAGACTGATTTGGAGGGTGGCAAAGCTCTCCTGTGGCTGTTTTCCCCCCCCCCCCACCTCTTCCTGTTCCAAGGCAAAGTGTTTGCTAGAGGAATTAAAATGATATTGCTCTCATGAAATGGAGAGCTTTCATTTCTTTTGACACCTCCCATCAATCCCAAGCTCTGTGCCAAGGGAAAAGAAGTGGTGTTTGTCTTGATCAAATGGAAATGATCAAAACACACCATGTCCCATCCTGAATCTTCATCAAAAGCTCATCAAAAGCTCATTTCGGCTCCTGAGGCTGAGGCTGGCAATTGCAGGCTGAGCAGCAAGCCCAGCACAGCGAGGGAAATGCTCCCAAATGGACCCAGCTTCAAATGTTCCAAGGTACTGGAGAGGGTAAATAGACTGAGGGCAGCCCTGGACAGCTTGGAGCTCTGGGGCCAGTTCTGGAGCCTCTGTGCCAGGAAGGATCTGGAGGGGCTGGAAGGTGTCCAGAGAAGGGCCACGAGGAGGAGCAGAGGGCTGGAGCTGCTCTGCTGTGAGGACAGACTGAGGGAGTTGGGGTTGTGCAGTCTGGAGAGGAGAAGGCTCCCAGGAGACCTAATTGTGGCCTTCCAGGATCTGAAGGGGGCTCCAAGAAAGCTGGGGAGGGACTTCTGAGGCTGTCAGGGAGTGATAGGACTGGGGGGGATGGAGCAAAACTAGAAGTGGGGAGATTGAGATTGGCTGTGAGGAAGAAGTTGTTCCCCAGGAGGGTGGTGAGAGCCTGGCACAGGTTGCCCAGGGAGGTGGTGGAAGCCTCCTGCCTGGAGGTGTTTGCAGCCAGGCTGGATGTGGCTGTGAGCAGCCTGCTGTGGTGTGAGGTGTCCCTGGCCATGGCAGGGGGGGTTGGAGCTGGCTGAGCCTTGAGGTCCCTTCCAACCCTGACAGTTCTGTGATTCTCTGATTTGGTTGGAGATGTCTCTGCTGCCTGCAGGGGGGTTGGACCAGATGACCTTTGGGACTTCCTTTCCAACCCAATACAAACTGGGAACCTGTGAAACATCAGCAACAAGGCAGGGACTCCATCGCTCTGAAGGGTTCAGCTTCCACAGGGTTCACAAAGGCTGGAATGAGTCCCCCCAGGAAAGGATAGGATGGGAGGAAATGGCCTCAAGTTGCACCAGGGGAGGTCTAGGCTGAATATGAGAAGAAATTTCACAGCTGAAAAGGTTCTCAAAGACTGGAACAGGATCATCAGGAAAGAATAGGATGGAAAGAAATGGCTTCAGATTGCCCCAGGGGAGGTTTAGTTTAGAGATGAGAAGAAACTCCTTGACTGGAAGGGTTTTCTAAGCCTGGCTCAGGCTGCCCAGGGGGGTGATGGAATCCCCATCCCTGGAGGTGATTGGAAGAGGCAGAGCTGTGGTGCTGAGGGCCATGGCTTAGCCCCAGCCTTGGTAGGGTTAGAGACTGCTTGGCCTGGATTGTCCTAAAGAGCTTTTCCAACCAAAACCATTCTGGGAGTCCAAGGTTGATGATGGTTAATGGCCAAGCGCTGGCTTTGCAGAACCCTTTGGCAGAGAGGAGCTGCAGATGGTTCTTCTCCTTGTCCAAGCCCCCAGAGGAGCTCACCATGAAGCCCTGGAGCTCCAGGGCAGCGCTGCTTCACATGCTGCTGCCATGCCCTGGGAGCACAGGCACCGGTTTAGACGTGGAAGGGGAATTCCTGCTGCTTTAAGCCTTCTGTGCAGCATCAGTGAGGAGCTGTGCAGAAACTGCCACCCATGGCCCTATCCATCAAGCCATCCAGGCTGACAGCCAGGGTAGCTTCATCATTAAAGCTCTGCCTCTCTCCCCCGGGGGTCTCGGGGGGCCTTGTTTAATGCAGCAGCCAGATGGCACTGAGGAAACTCAGGTGGTGCCTGCTGAGGTTTGGGGCTTGCCTTTCATGCTGCTGCTCCACTCCCTCACATGGATTAGGTTCCACTGGAAAGAAACCACTCCAGCTCCCAGGGCTGGGGGCTTTATTAGCACTCCTACCCCCACCCCCCACCCCCAAGCTCTTCCACTGAAGAATTGATCCTCCAGCAGCAGCCAGGCTTGGTGGGGGGAAGGTAACACTTTTTGTTCCTGCAGCACTGTGCACCATCTGTTAGAGCCCCCCCACCCCCTGTAGAAGGAGGTGGAAGCAGCCAAGTGTAGCTGGGTAATTACCCACTGAAATCCAGCTTGCAATCACAGAGAGACGGGGGGTGGAAGGCACCTCTGGAGATCAGCCAGTCCAGCCCCCACTCCTAAAGCAGGATTGCAAAGAGCAGGTTGCACAGGAACACATCCAGGTGGGTTTGGAAAGTCTCCAGAGCAGGAGACTCCACAACCTCTCAGGGCAGCCTGCTCCAGGGCTCCAGCAGCCTCACACCAAAGAAGTTTCTTCTTAAGTTCAGATGAAAGCTCCTGGCTTATAGTCTGTGCCCATTGCCCCTTGCCCTATCACTGGGCTCCACTGAGAAGAGCCCAACCCATCCCCATGACCTCCACCCTTCATATATTGATCAGCATTGATCAGATCCCCCTCAGGCTGCTCTTCTCCAGGCTCAGCAGCCCCAGGGCTCTCAGCCTTTCCTCCTCACAGAGCTGCTCCAGGCCCCTCAGCAGCTTTGTAGCCTGCACTGGACTCTGGATCTACTCCAGTAGATCCCTGCTCTTCTCAACCTGGAGAGCCCAGAACTGGACACAACACTCCAGATGTGGCCTCACCAAGGCAGAGCAGGGGGTGAGAAGACCCTCCCTGGACCTGCTGGCCAGGTTCATCTTGATGCACTCCAGAAGACCTTTGGCCTTCTTGGTCACGAGGGCACATTGCTACCCCGTGGTCAGCTTCTTGTCCACCAGGACTCCCAGGTCCTTCTCAGCAGAGCTTAGCTCATTTCAGCACCCACCTATCTGTCCTGAGTTCAGGCTTTCTCAAGTCTCTTTAGTCAAGGACATGACCAATGCCACTGCTGCTTATCCTCATGGTTGTCTCTTCTCCCAGGCACCCAGCACCAGAACAAGAGGACACAGAGTCAAGCTGTGCCAGGGGAGTTTCAGGCTGGATGTTAGGAAGAAATTCTTCAGAGAGAGTGAATGTGCTGCCCAGGGAGGTGGTGGAGTCACCATCCCTGGAGGTGTTTAGGAAGAGCCTGGATGAGTCACTTGGAGCTATGGTTTAGCTGATGAGATGGTGTTGGGTGATAGGTTGGGCATGGCCACCTGCTCCTCTTCTGTGCATTACCAGGAGCAGAATGGTTTGGGTTGGAAAAGACCTCAAAGCTCATCCAGCTCCAGCCCCCTGCCATGGGCAGGGACACCTCCCACCAGCCCAGGCTGCTCAGGGCCTCATGCAGCCTGGCCTGGAACACCTCCAGGGGGGAAGCAGCCACAGCCTCCCTGGGCAGTCTGTGCCAGAGTCTCCCCAGCCTCAGTGTGAAGATCTTTGCCTGCTGCCTTGGAGTGTTTATGAGCCTTGGTCAGGTTGCATCACAAGCATCTCAGCTGCCCAAAGCTGTTGAGTTTGATGCTTTTTTGCCCCTCTCCATTCCTTTCCTCTCCACCACCTGCCTTTCAAGCCTGAGTTGAGTGTGGGTAGCCCTGACTGGAATCCTCTTTCCCTTTTGCTCTCAGTGCCACTGGGCAGTTGCCACGCAGGGGTTTGATTCTGGCTCTAATTTCAGTAGCTTTGTGTCTGAGCAATGGGAAGCAAGTGAGAGCCAGATGAGAATGGCACAGCTCAGAAGCCCTGCAGGGCCAGAGGGCTGGGAATGCAGTGGGCAAAGACGACCTGCTGGGCAGCTGAATTGGAGGAGCAGCAGGAGCTGTTCCCATGCCATCTATTTTGCTCTTCTTTCTGGCCCTGCAGTGGCTTGCAGAAACCTAATGCCTCAGGATTTCACACATATGAATGCACTTCTAGCCCTCCATAATCCTGGGGCAATGAGAAGCCATCTCCTCCTTGCACATATGGGACACTGAGTGGAGGATGGACTGGGGCATGGTCACAGCCTGGGTGGCAAGCCAAGGCTGAGTCTCAGGTCTCTCCTTGCTGGCCTACAAATAGGAAGGCAGAGGCCTCTGAAATAGGAATATTAACTGATCCTGCTGACTGAAGTTCCCCAATTCCACTTGGATTTCCACCTCCACAGCCTTACTTTTCAGGCTGGAAGGGAAACAGATGGTCTGCAACCCTCCAAAGGCTGCTTGCAGCTTGAGTTTGCCATGAAAATCTCCAGCTTTAGGTCCTAAGGCTGTCAAGAGGAGGGGCAGAAAAAGGTTTCCACTCCTCCCAGTCCCATTCCAGTGCAGACTGGTGAGGTGCACTCAGGAGAGCTTCTCTCCTTCTCCTCTTGTTCTCTTCTCCCTAGCAACAAGCAATAGGATGAGAGGAAATGGCTCCAAGTTGCACCAGGGGAGGTTTAGGTGAGCCAAGGTCTTTTGGGAGGTGTCCCTGCCCATGGCAGGGGAGTTGGACCTGGGTGATCTTTAAGGCCCTTTCCAACTTAAACCATTCCATGGATGGTTTTAGGTTGGAGATGAGAAGAAACTCCTTGACTGAAAGGGTTCTCAAAGGCTGGCAGAGACTGCCCAGGGAGGAGGCTGGGCAGAGTGGTTGGGGTGGGTGAGCTTCAAGCTGCTCTCCAAACAAAACACTTCCTTGACTCCCTAGGTGTGCTTCAGGCATATCTGAGAGCCAGCAATAAAGCTTCAAACACCTCTAAGCTGTTTTGGGAATGAGGGAAGGAGACAAACTGTGTTTTGCTGAAGTGGGGTTGAACCACTTGTCAGGGGGCAGGGCTCCTGCAGCCCTTGCCTAAGCAATAACTCTCTTCCAGCATAAATAAATAACCCCCCAAAAAGCAATAAGACCAAAAATGCTTCCTCAGCTCCTTCCCCAGCATGCCAGGGGCTGGGGTGAGGGTTTTGTCACTTGCTGCAGAATCACAGAAGCTTGGGAGTTGAGAGGGACCTCCAGAGATCATCCAGTCCAAGCCCCCTGCAAGGGCAGCATCACCCAGGGCAGGGCACACAGAACACAGCCAGGGGGCACTGGAAAGGCTCCAGGGCAGGAGACTCCACACCCTCTCTGGGCAGCCTGCTCCAGGGCTCTGCCACCCTCACAGGGACAAAGATTTCCCTTCTGTTCCCTCCTGTGGCACCTCCTCTGCTCCAGCTTGCCCCCAGTGCCCCTGCTGCTGTCCTTGGCCATCCCTGAGCAGAGCCTGGCTCCAGCCCTGCACATCTTTACCCCCAGCAATGAGGGCAGCCCTCAGGCTGCTCTGCTCCCAGCTCCAAGCCCCAGCTCCCTCAGCCTGGCCTCACAGGGAGATGTTCCACTGCCTGCAGCAGCTCTGTGCCTCTGGGCTGGACTCTCTCAAGCACTTCCCTGAGCTCCTTCTTGAACTGAGGAGCCCAGAACTGGACACAGCCTTCCAGATGTGGCCTCAGCAGGGCAGAGCAGAGGGGGAGGAGGACTTCTCTGACCTACTCACCACAGCCCTCCTGATCCACCCCATTGCCATTTCTCAGGTTTGGTTCTGGGTTTAACTGATTTGTTTGGGCTTCTTTTTTTCCTTCGGGTTGCCTTCAGAGATGCAGAAATGTCAGATGGTCAGCTGCTGGAAGAAGCAAACTCCTCCAAAGAATGAAGAGGAGACCTTAACCTTCCTTTGTGTGCAACTCAATCCCTGGTGTGTGTTTGCAAGGCTCCCTGTTGCTTGCTGACCTATCCACCCAGTGCTTAACTGCTTCTGGCAAGGAGCTTTTAATGTCACACCCCCCAAGAGACCCAGGGGGTTAATGGCACCAACCCTGAACTACTTTCCCCAGCAAGCTGTGATTATCCAAACAGCAATTTCAATCCCTCACTAACCTCCAGGCACAAAAGACTCACACCCAACACCACCGTGGCCACTAAAACATGTCCCAGAGTGCCATGTCCTCCACTCTGCTGAGACCACAGCTGGAGCTCTGGGGCCAGTGCTGGAGCCTCTGTGCCAGGAAGGATCTGGAGGTGCTGGAAGGTGTCCAGAGAAGGGCCACGAGGAGGAGCAGAGGGCTGGAGCTGCTCTGCTCTAAGGACAGACTGAGGGAGTTGGGGTTGTGCAGGCTGGAGAGGAGAAGGCTCCCAGGAGACCTAATTGTGGCCTTCCAGGATCTGCAGAGGGCTCCAAGAAAGCTGAGGAGGGACTTCTGAGGGTGTCAGGGAGGGATAGGACTGGGGGGGATGGAGCAGAACTAGAAGTGGGGAGATTGAGATTGGCTGTGAGGGAGAAGTTGTTGCCCATGAGGGTGGTGAGAGCCTGGCACAGGCTGCCCAGGTGGAAGCCTCCTGCCTGGAGGTGTTTGCAGCCAGGCTGGATGTGGCTGTGAGCAGCCTGCTGTAGTGTGAGGTGTCCCTGGCCATGGCAGGGGGGTTGGAACTGGCTGAGCCTTGAGGTCCCTTCCAACCCTGACAGTTCTGTGATTCTATGCCCAGATGTTTTTTGAACACCTCCAGGCCTGGTGACCCCAGCAGCTCCCTGGGCAGCCTGGGCCACTGCCTGAGCCCTCCTTTGACAGAGACATTTTCCTACTATCCCTCCTTGCACTCAGGTCTCCCCAAATCCAGGTGTCTGGATGAGTCCAACCTTGGAACACCTTTTGCCTACTGTGTTCCTGGAGAATTTTTTTGTCAGTTAGAGCTGGGGGGCAGCTGGGGGGCAGCTGGGGGTGTTCAACCTGGAGAAGGCTCCAGGGGGACCTCAGAGCTGCCTGCTAGGACCTGAAGGGAGCCTGCAGGAAGCCTGCAGAGAGACTTCTCCTGAGGGGGTCTGCAGCCAGGCCAAGGGGGAATGGTTTGGAGCTGAGGCAGAGCAGGGTCAGAGTGGAGCTGAGGAAGAAGTTCTGCAGCAGGAGGGAGCTGTGCCTCTGGCACAGGCTGCCCAGGGAGGCTGTGGATGTCTCCCTCCTGCTAGCCCAGGTCATTCAAGGCCTCTTTTAACCTGGCTTTGAAATCCTTCAGGGAGGAGACATCCACAGCCTCCCTGGGCAGCCTGTGCCAGTGTCTCCTCACTCTCCTGGTGAAGAACTTCTTCCTAACATCCAATCTAAACCTCCCCTGCTGTAGTTTCAAACCACTGCCCCTTCTCCTTTCACCACAGCCCCCTATGAAATTCCCTCTCCAGCTTTCCTGCGGGTCCCTTCCAGGAGCTGGAAGGCCACAATTAGGTCTCCTTGGAGCCTTCTCCAGGATGAACAGCCCCAACTCCCTCAGCTTGTCCTTGTAGGAGAGGTACTGCAGCCCTCTGATCCCCTTTGGGGCCCTCTTCTGGACCCTCCCCAACAGATCTATGTCCTTCTTGTGTCAGGGGCTCCTAGAATCATTTCAGCTGGAAAACAGCTCCACAGATCATCGAGTCCAAGTGTCACCAAGGCCATTAAACCAGGCCTTGGGGTGCCCCACATCGTGGATTAGCTGTGGCACAGCCCCAGGCTCTGCTGCTTCCAGGCTCAAGCTGCTCCTCAGAGGGTCAGCCCCGAGAGAGAAATGCTGCACTGAAGTTCATGGCACCACTCTGCTTCAGTTTGCTAACCCTGCCCTTTTTTAACAGCTCCTGCTTCAAGCAGCTCTTCCCCAGCACCCAGAGGCTCCCTTGTGCTCCCAGTTTGAGACAAGCTGGCAGCTAAAGCCTCAGGAAGCAATTCACAGCATGGCTCAGCAGCTCTTCCTGCCAGCAGCAGCTGTGGTAACTGCAGGCTCCTTTGTCAGCAGCAGTGTGAAATGTGGATGCCACCAGCAGCAGCGATGGGGAGCAGCAGCAGTGTAGGAACAGCACCAAGGCAGCCCCTGGTGCTTCCTGGCAGGCTGCCACGGTGCTTTGCACAGGGATGAGACTGCACTGATGATGCACTGAGCAGTTCCCAGCATCACAGTGCAGTAGAGGGGGGAAGGGACCCCCAGAGATCACCCAGTCCAACCTCCCCTGCCCAAAGCAGCATCACCCAGGGCAGTCTGCACAGGAATGCAGCCAGGGGGGTTGGAAAGGCTCCAGAGGAGACTCCACAACCTCTCTGGGCAGCCTGCTCCAAGGCTCCAGCATCCTCACACCAAAGAAGTTTCTCTTCATGTTGAGCTGAAACCTTCTGTGTTCCAGTTTGTATCCATTGGTCCTTGGCTCATTGTTGTGCACCACCCAAAAGAGCTTGGCCCCCTCCACTTGCCCCCCACCCCTCACATATTGATAGACATTGATCAGGTCCCTCTCAGCCTTCCCCTCTCCAGACTAAACAGCCCCAGGGCTCTCAGTCTCTCTTCACAGGGCAGATGCTCAAGTCCCCTAAGCATCCTCCTGGCTCTCCCTTGGACTCTCTCCAGCAGGTCTCTGTCTCTTTTGAACTGGGGCACTCAAAACTGGACAGAGTATTCCAGGTGTGGTCTCACTAGGGCAGAACAGAGGGCTTGGAGAACCTCCCTAGCCCTGCTGGCCACACTTCTCTTGCTGCACCCCAGGATCCCATTGGCTCTCTAGGCCTCAAGAGCACATTGCTGGGCCCTGGAGAAGAGGAGGCTCAGGTTTAAAAAGGGGTCCTGTGTCCAGTTCTGGGCCCCTCAGGTTAGGAAAGATGTTGAGCTGCTGGAAGGTGTCCAGAGAAGGGCAACAAAGCTGGGGAGGGGTCTGGAGCACAGCCCTGGGAGGAGAGGCTGAGGGAGCTGGGGTTGCTTAGCCTGCAGAAGAGGAGGCTCAGGGGAAACCTTCTTGCTCTCTCCAACTCCCTGAAGGGAGGTTGGAGCCAGGTGGGGGTTGGTCTCTTCTCCCAGGCAGACAACCAGCAGCAGAACAAGAGGACACAGTCTCAAGCTGTGCCAGGGGAGCTTTGAGCTGGATATTAGGAAGAAATTCTTCCCAGACAGAGAGACTGGGCATTGGAATGTGCTGCCCAGGGAGGTGGTGGAGTCACCATCACTGGAGGTGTTTAGGAAGAGCCTAGATGAGGCACTTGGTGCCATGGTTGAGTTGATGAGATGGTGCTGGGTGACAGGTTGGGCTTGATGATGTCAAAGGCCTTTTCCAACCTGGTCAATTCAATTCAATTCAATTCAATTCAACTCTATTCTGTTCTATTCTATTCTATTCTATTCTATGATCCCCTCCCCCCAAAGCCAATCCCTTAGGCTCCTCTTTGTACCTCAGCTTGAGGCCTTGAGCAACCTGCTCTGGTGGAAGATGTCCCTGCCCATGGAAGCAGAGTTGGAACTAGATGATACTCAAAGTCCTTTCCAACCCAAACCATTCCTGTGAATCTATGAAGCTTTGTCCCTCCACAGCTACTCTGACTCTGGGTTTTGGGGGGGATTTTCCCTTCTCTCAGCCCCTTTCTGGTTCTCAGCAGTGCTGAGGCTGTTGCCAGAGAGAAGCCAAGGTTGGCTCCTGCAGACTGAGTGATGGAAGTTTAGCCTCTGATGACAAAAAGCTCAGCATTTCCTACTCCTTGGCCCAGAAATGAACGAGGGAACATTTATTGAAGAGGAATTATACAGATGGGAGGCTGCCTCCAGGTAATGAGACCTTTCCTTGCTGTGATTATCTTGCTAAAAATAGAGAAATGTAGGACAGAAAGGAAGGAGAAAAGTTACAACAGGAGGTGGGGGGGGGGGGAGAAAATAGGGAGGGAAAAATCCATCCCTTGGGGTCCTGCAAGGAGGCAGAAGATACTGCAAAGGAAAAATTACAGCAGATCAATCCTGCAGCAGCAAAGCCTTTGCCTGGAGGAGGCAAACACAGCCCTGAGTGTGGTGTAAAGAAGCTCTGAGCATCGGTGCTGTGCTTATTAGAACACTGTTTGTGATGCCCTAAGTGAATGGGGAGATGCAGGGGGGCAGGGGATGGAGTCTGCCTTGGCCTCAGTGAGGCTTTGGAGACTGTCTCCCATCACAGCCTTGGGAGCAAGCTCAGGAAGTGTGGGACAGAAGGGCAGACACTGAGATGGGTTAGGAAGTGGTGAGAAAAGAGAGTCCCCAGAGTGGTGCTGATGGTGCCAAGTCCAGCCCTGGAGAGCTGTCACTGCTGGAGTCCCCCAGGGATGAGTGCTGGGTCCAGTCCTGTTCAACATCTCCATCAATGCCATTGAGGAGGGCACAGACAGACAGAGTCTGCTCAGCAAGCTTGCTGCAGATACCAAACTGGGAGGCTTGGCTGAGACACCTGAAGGCTGTGAGGCCATCCAGAGCCTTGGAGAGGCTGAGAGCTGGGCAGAGAGGAACCTGAGGAGGCTCAACAAGGATAAGAGCAGAGTCCTGCAGCTGGGAAGGGAGAACAAAGTGCAGCAGGACAGGCTGGGAGGTGACCTGCTGGAGAGAGCACTGTGGAGAGAGACCTGGGAGTGCTGGTGGGCAGCAAGTTCTGCATGGGACAGCAATGTGCCCTGGGGGCCAAGAAGGCCAAGGGAGGTTTTCCTCCCCCTCTGCTCTGCCCTGCTGAGACCTCACCTGGAATATTGCATCCAGCTCTGGGCTCCCCAGGTCAGGAGGGACAGGGATCTGCTGGGGAGAGTCCAAGGGAGGGCTGCAAAGAAGCTGAAGGGACTGCAGCACTGCCTGGGGAGGAGAGGCTGAGAGCCCTGGGGCTGTTCAGTCCAACCTGGTTAATGCTGTGCTCTGTATGAGGAGGTTGACTTGCTCTGGCACTGCTTTAGGAGATGTTGAATGACAAGCAGGAAAGCAAGCAGGCAGGGACCTGAACCCTTTCCAGGTGCACAATGCTTCTAACTGGCAAGTTTAATTCCTCAGGGCCCCTGAGGAGCCCAAAAGAAGCCCTCTGAGCCTTGCAGAGCTGAGCCTGCGGCCATAAACTCTCCAGTGAAAGGCAGCTCCCTGAACACCAGGCAGCTGCTTTTTATTTCAGATGCCACCAACCCAAAGCAGACCTTTTCCATTCTGCTGATAAGTGACTAAACATTTACACAGGAAGCACTTAGAGCAGGAGCTTCAATCACCCAACCCAGCAGTCACAGCTGGAGTGTACACAGCCCCTCCCTGCAGCCTGCTTCCTGCTGCCCTTTGGAGGATTCATTGCATTCTGTGCTTTAACCTCCTTCTGCCTGCTGTGATTTCCTCTGAGCTGCTCTGGCTGATGGCTACGAGGTGGTGAGGGACTGGAACAGGTTGCCCTAGGAGCGATGTCCCCTCCCTGGGGGTGTTCAAGGCCAGGCTGGATGAGGCCCTGAGCAGCCTGGGCTGGTGGGAGGTGTCCCTGCCCATGGCAGGGGGCTGGAACTGGATGAGCTTTAAGGTCCCTTCCAACCCAAAACCCTTCTGTGAGTGTCTGAAAGGCTGCTGTGCTGTATGGTGCTGTGCTGTGATGTGCTGTGGGTGACCCTGCTTTAGGGGGATTGGAACTGGATGATCTTGAAGGTCCCTTCCAACCCAAACCCTTCTGTGATTCTATGAGTCTCAGCATCGAGTTGTGTTCCTCTGCCTGCAGTGTGCCTGCAGAGACCAGCTGTGCCCCAGCTAGAATGGGAGAAACTCAAAAGAAGAAATCAAGGGTCTGAATCATTATCTCTGTGCACTTGCAGCCCAGGAGGCCAACCATGTCCTGGGCTTCATCAGAAGAAGGGTGACCAGGAGGAGAAATGAGGTGATTCTCCTCTTCTACTCTGCTCTGGTCACAGAACGAGAGACAAGGACAGAAAAACTCTACAAAGAGCTCAGGTCTGTCTACAGAGAGCTCAGGTCCCTCTGCAAAGAGTTCAGATAGGTCTACAAAGAGTTCAGGTCCCTCTGCAAAGAGCTCAGGTCCCTCTACAAAGAGTTCAGGTCAGTCCCCAAAGAGCTCAGGTCTCCATCCATCCATGACAGGAGGAATGTTCCCTCAGTACTCCTAAAGACCAGCAGAAAAGTCCAGACAGGGCAAACTGGGATGGAGCAGCTGGGATTGCATTGACTTGTGCAGCAAAGGATCAGTCAGTGAGCAGAAAACACTGGGGCCAAGGCAAATGTGGAGCCAAGAAACATGCCAAGAATGGAGCTCTTCAGCCTGGAGAGGAGAAGGCTGCAGGGAGACCTCAGAGCTGCATTTCAGTATCTGCAGGGGAGCTACAGGCAGGCTGGGGAGGGACTGCTCAGAAGGGGCTGTGGGGATAGGATGAGGGGCAGTGGTTTGGAACTGGAACAGGGCAGAGTTAGGTTGGACACCAGGAGGAAGTTCTGCACAGGGAGGCTGGGGAGAGACTGTCACAGGCTGCCCTGGGGGGTGGCTGAGGCTCCATCCCTGGAGACCTTCAAGGTCAGCCTGGATGTGACCCTGGGCAGCCTGCTCCAGCTGGAGCTGTCCCTGTGCCTGCAGGGGGTTTGGGCAAGATGCCCTTGGAGGGTCCCTTCCAAGCCATCAGTGCAAGCTGACTGTCTGGATGTGTGCAGCATCCCCTGCCACAATCACCTTCAGATGTGTCCAGCTGCTAATGCAGTTGGAAACCAAAGCCTGTGTTTATTTTTGCATTAACTCTGCTCCTGATGGAAAAATCTTCTCCAGCTTTCAGGAGTGGCCCTGCAGGGGACAGACAGGGGCTCAGCTGCCTGGTGGGGGTGGAGGAGCTGGAAGCCATGAGAGCAAACTTTCCCATCAGTGCCTCTGCTCCCCTGGGAGTCCAGGAACCAAATTCCTTTATGTCTCCTTCTGGATGCATCCCACAGCTGCTCCAAGAGAGTGACCTGAGGAGAGCTCCTGCCAGCTACACCTCCCAGCACGTCTGATCCTCTGATGGCTTTTGCAGGACACAGCAGAAAGTTCATTTTCTCCTTCCTCTGCCTCTGTTTCATACAAAAATGTTCACCACTGTCAGCATTTCTGTCCTGGCCAGCAAGAAAGGAGCTGAGAGTGCTGGTGCACAGCACCAGCAGTGTGCCCTCATGGCCAAGGAGGCCAATGGTGTCCTGAGGTGCATGAAGAAGAGTGTGGCCAGCAGGTTGAGGGAGGTTCTCCTTCCCCTCTACTCTGCTCTGGGGAGCCCTGTGTTGATTTCTGGGCTCCTCAGTTCAAGGGGAACAGGGATCTACAGGAGACAGTCCCATGCAGGCTACAAAGATGCTGAGGGGCCTGGAGAATCTCTCTGAAGAGGAGAGGCTGAGAGCCCTGGAGCTGTTGAGCCTGTAGAAGAGCAGCCTCAGAGGGAATCTGATCAATAGCTGAAGGATAGAGCTCATGAGGATGGGGCTGGGCTCTTCTCAGTGGTGCCCAGTGATAGGACAAGGGGCAATGGGCACAAAGTGAAGCCCAGGAGGTTCTACTAGAACATGAGAGCAGGAGTTGCTCTCTTAGAGGGTAGGAGAGCTCTGCAGAGGGACCTTGCCAGGCTGCACAGATGGGCAGAGGCCAACAGGATGGCATTGAACAAGTCCAAGTGCTGGGTGCTGCACTTTGGCCACAGCAACCCCAGGCAGTGCTACAGGCTTGGGGCAGAGTGGCTGAGAGCAGCCAGGCAGAGAGGGACCTGGGGGTGCTGGTTGAGAGTAGGCTGAACATGAGCCAGCAGTGTGCCCAGGTGGCCAAGAAGGCCAAGGGCATCCTGGCCTGCATCAGGAACAGTGTGGCCAGCAGCAGCAGGGAGGTCATTGTGCCCTGTGCTCAGCACTGCTCAGGCCAAACCTTGAGTCCTGTGTCCAGTTCTGGGCCCCTCAGGTTAGGAAAGATGTTGAGCTGCTGGAAGGTATCCAGAGAAGGGCAACAAAGCTGGGGAGGGGTCTGGAGCACAGCCCTGTGAGGAGAGGCTGAGGGAGCTGGGGTTGCTTAGCCTGCAGAAGAGGAGGCTCAGGGGAGACCTTCTTGCTCTCTGCAACTCCCTGAAGGGAGGTTGTAGCCAGGTGGGAGTTGGTCTCTTCTCCCAGGCAGCCAGCACCAGAACAAGAGGACACAGTCTCAAGCTGTGCCAGGGGAGGTTTAGGCTGGAGGTGAGAAGAAAGTTCTTCCCAGACAGAGAGATTAGCCATGGGAATGTGCTGCCCAGGAGGTGGTGGAGTCACCATCCCTGGAGGTGTTCAAGAAAGGCTTGGATGTGGCACTTAGAGCCATGGTTTAGTTGTCAGGAGGTGTTAGGTGATAGGTAACAGGTTAGACTTGATGATCTCTGAGGTCTTTTTCAACCTTATTGATTCCATGATTCCATGAGGAGAAACCTCTTTGGTGTGAGGCTGCTGGAGCCCTGGAGCAGGCTGCCCTGAGAGGTTGTTGGAGTCTCCTGCTCTGGAGACTTTCCAGCCCCACCTGGATGTGTTCCTGAGTGACCTGCTCTGGGTGACCCTGCCCTAACAGGGGGCTGGACCTGCTGATCTCTTCCAACCCCTTTGCCCTTCTGTGCTTCTGTAAGAGGGGGAAAGAAAGGGGGCAAAGGGGGCCAGCACTTCTCATTTCTATTTAAGTTTTATCTTAGCAGCCCTCTCCTGGAGGGAATTGGATCATTTCTCTGATCCCCAGAGCTGAGACAAAGAAATGCCAAGAGAAGAGGAAAATCTGCCTGTGACAGAGTGCAGAGAACGAACAGAAGGCTGTGGAGGCCCTCTGGAGAAGGAAGGAGAAGACAGATTTAGTTGTTTTTTTACAGCTCAGAGCTGTTGATGTTTCCTAATGCTGAGCAATAAGGCAGAATCCAGGTGGATGTTGGGTTGGAAACTCTAAGGGAGGCCTTTAGGCTCATTATCAATAATCCCTTCTTGTGGTGCTGAGGGCCATGGCTCAGCCCCAGCCTTGGTAGAGGTAGAGACTGGTTGGACTGGGTGATCTGAAAGAGCTTTTGCAACTGAAGCAATTCTATGGTTGTACCTTCCTGGCCACCTGGGCACTCCCTGGCTGTCACCCAGCACCCCCAGGGCTTTCTCTGCTGGGTGGCTTCCAGCCACTGTGCCCCAAGCCTGGAGCCCTCCTGGGCTTGTTGTGACCCAAGCACAGAACCCAGCCCTTGGCCTGGTTGAACCTCTTCCCATTGCCCCTGGCCCATGGATCCAGCCTGGCCAGAGCCTTCTGCAGAGCCTCCAGCAGATCTGCACTCCCTCCCAGCTCAGTGCTATCTGCACACTTGCTGAGGGTGCCTCAATCCCCTCACCCAGCCCATTGATAGAATGGAATGGAATGGAATGGAATGGAATGGAATGGAATGGAATGGAATTAACCAGGTTGGAAGAGACCTTCAAGATCATCGCATCCAACCTATCAACCAATCCAGCACCACCTAATCAACTAACCCATGGCACCAAGCACCCCATCAAGTCTCCTCCTGAACACCTCCAGTGGTGGTGACTCCACCACCTCCCCAGGCAGTCCATTCCAATGGGCAATCACTCTCTCTGTATAGAACTTCTTCCTAACATCCAACCTGAACCTCCCCTGGCACAGCTTGAGACTGTGTCCTCTTGTTCTGGTGCTGGCTGCCTGGGAGAAGAGACCAACCCCCACCTGGCTACAACCTCCCTGCAGGGAGTTGTAGAGAGCAAGAAGGTCACCCCTGAGTCTCCTCTTCTCCAGGCTAAGCAACCCCATCTCCCTCAGCCTCTCCTCACAGGGCTGTGTTCCAAACCCCTCACCAACTTCGTTGCCCTTCTCTGGACATGCTCCAGCAAGTCAACCTCCTTCCTAAACTGAGGGGCCCAGAACTGGACACAGGACTCAAGGTGTGTCCTAACCAGTGCAGTGTACAGGGGCACAATGATCTCCCTGCTCCTGCTGGCCACACTGTTCCTGATGCAGGCCAGGATGCCATTGGCCCTCCTGGCTGCCTGGGCACACTGCAGGCTCATGTTCAGCCTACCATCAACCAGCACCCCCAGGTCCCTCTCTACCTGGCTGCTCTCAGCCACTCTGTCCCCAGCCTGTAGCTCTGCATGGGGTTGCTGTGGCCAAAGTGCAGTACCTGGCACTTGGACTTGTTGAATGCCATCCCATTGGACTCTGCCCATCTGTCCAGTTGGTCAAGGTCCCTCTGCAGAGCCCTTCCACCCTCTAACTGACCAACATCGGCTCCCAGCTTGGTGTCATCTGCAAACTTGCTGCTGACTGACTCAACCCCCTCATCCAGATCATCAATGAAGATGTTAAAGAGGATGGGGCCCAGCACTGATCCCTGGGGCACACCACTGGTGCCTGGCTGCCAGCTGGATGTGGCACCATTCACCACCACTCTCTGGGCTCAGCCTCCAGCCAGTTCCTAACCCAGCTCAGAGTGCTGCTGTCCAAGGCAGGGGCTGACAGCTTGGCCAGGAGTTTGCTGTGGGAGACAGTTGGAGATATTCAAGGGAAGTGGCCCCAGTGCCGAGCCCTGGGCTCAGCTAATTAGGGTTGAAGAGCTGCAGAGTTTGCTTTTGCCTTTGCAGCAACCATTTCCTTATCACACCATCTGCTGACTGGTATTTTTTATTTAGGGTGGGGTTTTTTTTTCCCCCCAAAGCAGTTGGAAATGGGCAGAAAAGGACTCATTAGGATTTTATGCTGCTGCCTGACCACGGAGATAGTTTAATAATCAATAGAATGTTAATTAAAGTCCAGGCTTTAGACATGTTGAGTAGGCAGAGTTCCCACTGACTTCAGCAAGCTCTGCAGTTCACAACAGCTCAGAAAGCAGAGAAGGGAAAGGGAAGAAATAAAAGGCAAAGAAAAAAAAAGGATTAAGTAACTAAATAGATCAAAAATGTTGGCTCCCCCCCCCCCTCCCAATTGCTTTGCATCCAGCCTGGTAGCCAGGAAACACCAACCACCACCAGGCAGGTGTCAGGATGGAGTTTGTGTGCACTGCCTTCAGATTAATCACATTGAAAGAGGAAGAGAACCACAACGATTCCTAGAGAGAGAGGAAGAAACAGCCCAAGGGAAAGCGAGTGATGCACAGAGGGAAAGCAGAAGCTGAAGTCTTCCAACAGCCTTGCCTAGGATGTGGTCTCCTGAGGGCTGCTCATGGGTTTGCTGGGCCAAAAAGTGACTCTTTTGTTCATCAGAAGGCTTACAGATTCAGGTGGCATCACGTGGGAAGGGACCCTCAGAGGTCATCTTGGCCAATCCCCCCTGCAGGCAGCAGGGACACCTCCAGGCAGAGCAGGCTGCCCAGGGCCTCATAGAGGCTGATCTTGAATGTCTCCAGGGATGGGGCCTCGAACACTTGGGCAATCTGTTCCACTGTTTCACCACCCTCACTGTGCAGAACTTCCTCCTGATGTCCAACCTGAATCTGCCCTGCTCCAGTTGCAAACCACTGCCCTTTGTCCTACCACCCCAAGCCCTTCTGAACAGTCCTTCCCCAGCCTGCCTGTAGATCCCCTTCAGATACTGAAATGCAGCTCTAGGGTCTCCCTGGAGCCTTCTCCTCTCCAGGCTGCTCAGCCCCAATGCTTTCAGCCTGGCTTGCTAGGAGAGGAGCTGCACAGTGTCTGTGTGGACTGACAGTGCCACTAGAGTAGAATTAACCAGGTTGGAAGAGACCTTTGAGAACCTGAAGTCCAACTTATCACCCAACACCATCTAATCAACTAAACCATGGCTCTAAGTGCCTCATCCAGGCACTTCTTAAACACCTCCAGAGATGGGGACTCCACCACCTCCCTGGGCAGCACATTGCCATGGCCAGTCTCTCTGTCTGGGAAGAACTTTCTCCTCACCTCCAGCCTTAACCTCCCCTGGCACAGCTTGAGACTGTGTCCTCTTGTTCTGGTGCTGGGTGCCTGGCAGAAGAGACCAACCCCCACCTGGCTCCAACCTCCCTTCAGGGAGTTGGAGAGAGCAAGAAGGTCTCCCCTGAGCCTCCTCTTCTGCAGGCTAAGCAACCCCAGCTCCCTCAGCCTCTCCTCCCAGGGCTGTGCTCCAGACCCCTCCCCAGCTTTGTTGCCCTTCTCTGGACACCTTCCAGCAGCTCAACATCTTTCCTAACCTGAGGAGCCCAGAACTGGACACAGGACTCAAGGTGTGGACTCAACTCCTATCACTAGGGGTGATAGCTGTGTGGTTTCTGTGTGGTTGCTCACAGAAGACCCTAGAAGGAGCAGAACACAGAGCTGTAGAGCCAGCCATTAGCTCTGGTAGATCCCTGGTCCCCCCTCAAAGCCTGGTGGGGCTTTCCTGAGCTCTAGCCTTCCCACTGAAGTAGATTCATTTCATCTGGAAAAAGCCTTCAGGATCACTGAGTCCAACCATCAACCCAACACCACCATGACCACTAAACCACGTCCCCAGGTGCCATGTCTGCATGCCTTGTGAACAGCTCCAGGGCTGGGGATTCCACTGCCTCCCTGGGCAGCCTGTTCCAGCCTTTGAGAACCCAACACCATGCTGAAGAACTTTCTCCTCCCCTCCAGCCTAAACCTCCCCTGGCACAGATTGAGACTAACGGCCAGAAGGTCTCCCCTGAGCCTCCTCTTCTCCAGGCTAAGCAACCCCAGCTCCTACTAGCTCTGGCAGATCCCTGGTCCCCTCTCAAAGCCTGGTGGGGCTTTCCTGAGCTCCAGCCTTCCCCCTGAAGTCTGCTGCAATGGGATTTGGCTCTCCTCCAGGCCTGAAACAAAGGGGCTCCAGTTTTGCTTGGGTCTGTAGGTTAATCTGACCTCGCTCTGCTCCAGGAGAATCCGTTCTGAGGAACAGAAGAAAGGAGTTTTGCTGATCACTTGTGCAAATATGATTAATAAAAGACATCTTTCTGCTCTTTAAACAGCACAGTGCCTCAGGAAAGAAAAAGAATAGTCATCTCTCTCTCTCTCCTAGTAGCCTGGAGACAAATTTTTGGCACCAGTGCACAATGTGCATCTGAGTGGCTCTGAACCATGGCAGAGATCAAACTCTTCAGCTTGCATAATCCCAGTTCCCATGGAAAGCTGTTTGACATTATCTGTCAGCCTCTTGCTCTTTATGATCAGTGGAGGATGGATGTGGCAGGAGAGGAATCAGCAGCACAGCCCTGAACTCTGCAAGAAAGAGAGCTCTGGAGAGGAGGGGAGGGGAGGCTGGGGTGGGGGGAAGAGAAAGGCAGCAAAAGAAGCTATTCAGCAGTGAAAGCAGGGCTGCAGAAGGCAGGAGATGGATTTCAGGGAACACCTGGCACTTGATGGAGCTGCCTGGAGCATGGTGATGCCTGGGCACACACAAATAAAGCTGCATGGCAGGGGGTCCTTCTCTAAGTTGAGGAGCCCAGAACTGGACACAGGTCCCTTTCTGCCTGGCTGCTCTCAGCCACTCTGTCCCCAGCCTGTAGCAGTGCCTGGGGTTGTTGTGGCCAAAGTGCAGCACCCAGCACTTGGATTTGTTGAATGCCATCCTGTTGGCCTCTGCCCATCTGCACAGCCTGGCAAGGTCCCTCTGCAGAACTCTCCTACCCTCTAACAGATCAGTTCCTGCCCCCAGCTTGGTGTCACCTGCAGATGCACTGCTGATGGACTCAATCCCCTCATCCAGATCATCAATAAAGATATTGAGCAGGATAAGGCCCAATACTGAATGGTAGAGGCTGGAAAGGACCTCTGGAGATCATTGAGTCCAACTCACCTACTAGAGCAGGCTCACCTAGATTGGGTTGCCCAGGATAACATCCAGATGTGTTGGGAATGACTCCAGAGAGGACTCTATGACTCCACAACCTCTCTGGGCAGCCTGCTCCAGTGCCCTACCTCCTTCCAAGTAAAGAAGTTCCTCCTCATGTTTGGCTGGAACTTCTTCTGTTCAATTTTGAGCCCAGTTTGGAGCCTGAGCATAGTTTGGCTCCTGCATGGAGCTGCATTAGCCCTGTGAGCCAATTTTAGGAGTCCCCAAAAGCAGAGCTGCCAACCAGCTCTCCATTTCCTGAAGGCCATTAATTGCTCTTTAAAATAGAGTGCAATTCCTCCTGGAAAGGGAAAGAAAACCCACCCTCACAATGCATAAATCTTCAGTGGAGAGAGAGAGATGGAGTTCCAGATGAGCATCTAAGGATAATATCCACCATTAGCCACTGGTTCTTGGGATGTCTGGCAACACTTTGTACAGCCTTTCAATATCTGTTTTTTTAACTGCTTAAAGAAAGCCAAGGAATTAGAGTAGAAAAACATTTCACAGGCTCACAGACCCCAGGATCAGAGGATGTTAAGGGTTGGACCTCCAAAGATCATCCAGTCCAAGCCCCCTGCCAGAGCAGGAGCACAGAACCCAGCACAGGTCACAGAGGAACACATCCAGACGAGGCTGGAAAGGCTCCAGAGAAGGAGACTCCACAACCTCTCTGGGCAGCCTGCTCCAGGGCTCTGGGAGCCTCACAGTGCAGAAGTTCCTCCTCATGTTGAGGTGGAGCCTCCTTTGCTGGAGTTTATATATGCACTGCCCCTTGTCCTGTCCCACGGTGCAGCTGAGCAGAGCCTGTCCCCTCCCTCCTGACCCCCAGCCCTCAGCTATTGATAGACATTGATCAGATCCCTCTCAGCCTTCTTCTCTCCAGACTCAACAGCCCCAGGGCTCTCAGCCTCTCCTCCCCAGGCAGTGCTGCAGCCCCTTCAGCATCCTTGCAGCCCTGCCTTGGACTCTCTCCAGCAGATCCCTGTCCCTCCTGACCTGGGGAGCCCAGAGCTGGATGCAATATTCCAGGTGAGGTCTCAGCAGGGCAGAGCAGAGGGGGAGGAGAACCTCCCTGGCTCTGCTGGCCACACTCCTCTGAATGCAGCCCAGGCCCCCCTTGGCCTCCTTGGCCAGTGAGGACTTGACCTAAAGATTTCTAAAAAGCCTTCATTTGGGAAAAAAATAAATAAACATGGAGTGATGGCAGAAAAGCTAAGCTCTGCTGCAGCAAATCCACTAGCAGGGAGGTGCTTTGCTCTGATGGGTAGGGTCAGTGGACTTATAAGGTTCAAAGAGGAGAATTTACAGCTCCCAAGAGGGATGGCTGGCATGAGGAACTGCTCCTGCAACTGGGAGCTGCTCAAGAGCCAGAGCTGGGACTCCTGAGCAGCACAAACTTGTCTGGCAGCAAGGAACTTTGCTCCTGAGAAGGGCTGCTGCAGAGCTGTAGCTTACATCAATGTCTCTGAGAGCTTGTTTTAGTGCTACTATCATTATGATTATTATAGAATCACAGAACTGCCAGGGCTGGAAGGGATCTCAAGGCTCAGCCAGTCCCAACCCCCCTGCCATGGCCAGGGACACCTCACACTGCAGCAGGTTGCTCACAGCCACATCCAGCCTGGCTGCAAACACCTCCAGGCAGGAGGCTTCCACCACCTCCCTTTGCAGCCTGTGCCAGGATCTCACCACCCTCCTGGGCAACAACTTCTTCCTCACAGCCAGTCTCAATCTCCCCACTTCTAGTTTTGCTCCATCCCCCCAGTCCTATCCCTCCCTGACACCCTCAAAAGTCCCTCCCCAACTTTCTTGGAGCCCCCTGCACATCCTGGAAGGCCACAAGAAAATCTCCTCAAAGCCTCCTCCTCTCCAGCCTGCACAACCCCAACTCCCTCAGTCTGTCCTCAGAGCAGAGCAGCTCCAGCCCTCTGCTCCTCCTCCTGGCCCTTCTCTGGACACCTTCCAGCACCTCCAGATCCTTCCTGGCACAGAGGCTCCAGAGCTGGCCCCAGAGCTCCAGCTGTGGTCTCAGCAGAGTGGAGCAGAGGGGGCAGAATCCCCTCCCTGGCCCTGCTGGCCACACTTCTCTTGCTGCAGCCCAGGCTCTGCTTGGCTCTCAGGGCTGCAAGTGCTCCCTGCTGGCTCCTGTTGAGCTTCTCCTCCCCCAGCACCCCCAAGGCCTTTCCTTCAGGGCTGCTCTCCAGCCAGTTATGATTATTGTTGCTGCCATCACCACCATTATCATCATTATTGTTGTGGCCACTGCTGCTGCTGCTGCTGCTGATATCATTATTGCTGTTCTTACTCATTTCTATTATTTCATTAATTTTGTTATTCTGATTATGATCATTATCAGTTTTCCTTGGTTTATTAATGTGATTTGTTATTGCCATCACTGCTGTTGCTGCTGCTCTTCTCACTCTTGCTCTGCTGATGATTATTATTGCCATCATCACAACTACTACTCTCATGACTATTATGATGCTATTAAGGTCATTATTATAACTATTATTATTACTAATTTCATTATCAATCATTTTTCTTGGTTTATTCACTTGTTACTATCCCCAGCATTATTGGTGTCACTATTAGCATTATTGGTATTATTGCTATTATCAATGTTGCTGGGTTTGTTGATGATGATGATGATGATGTTGTTGCTGTTGATGATGATGATGTAGTTGTTAGTGATGATGTTGCTGTTGCTGTTGTTGATGATGATGTTGTTGCTGTTGATGATGATGATGTTGATGATGATGTTTTTGCTGTTGATGATGGTGATGTTGATGATGTTTTTGCTGTTGATGATGGTGATGATGTTGATGATGATGTTTTTGCTGTTGATGATGGTGATGTTGATGATGTTTTTGCTGTTGATGATAGTGATGATGTTGATGATGATGATGTTGATGATGATGTTTTTGCTGTTGATGATGGTGATGATGTTGATGATGTTGTTGCTGTTGCTGCTGATGATGATGATATTGTTGATGATGATGATGTGGTTGCTGTTGATGATGATGATGATGTTGCTATTGATGTTGTTGCTGTTGTTGATGATGATGATGATGTTGTTGATGCTGATGCTGTTGATGATGATGTTGCTGTTGATGATGTTGTTGCTATTGATGTTGTTGCTGTTGATGATGATGCTGTTGATGATGATATTGTTGTTGATGATGCTGATGCTGTTGATGATGATAATGTTGCTGTTGATGATGATGTTGTTGCTATTGATGTTGTTGCTGTTGATGATGATGCTGTTGATGATGATATTGTTGATGATGCTGATGCTGTTGATGATGATAATGTTGCTGTTGATGAGATGTTGTTGCTATTGATGTTGTTGTTGCTGTTGATGATGATGCTGTTGATGATGATATTATTGTTGTTGATGATGCTGATGCTGTTGATGATGATAATGTTGCTGTTGATGAGATGTTGTTGCTATTGATGTTGTTGCTGTTGATGATGATGTTGATGATGATGTTGTTGCTATTGATGCTGTTGCTGTTGATGTTGTTGCTATTGATGTTGTTTTTGCTGTTGATGATGATGTTGATGATGATGTTGTTGATGATGTTGTTGATGATGATGTTGCTGTTGATGATGTTGTTGCTATTGATGTTATTGTTGCTGTTGATGGTGTTGTTGATGATGATGTTGCTGCTGCTGCTGATGTTGTTGATGTTATTGTTGCTGTTGATGATGATGTTGATACGATGTAGATGATGTTGCTGTTGATGATGATATTGTTGGTGATGTTGCTGTTGATGATGATGATGTTGCTATTGATGTTACTGTTGCTGTTGATGATGGTGATGATGATGTTGTTGATGATGATGATGATGATGTTGCAGTTGATGATGATAATGTTGCTATTGATGTTATTGTTGCTGTTGATGATGGTGATGATGATGATGATGTTGCTGATGATATTGTTGTTGCTGCTGATGCTGATGCTGTTATTGTTGCTGTTGCTGTTGCTGCTGCTGATGTAGTTGTTAGTGCTGATGATGTTGCTGTTGATGTTGCTGTTGATGATAATGTTGCTGTTGATGTTGTTGCTGTTGATATTGTTGCTGTTGGTGATGGTGATGATGATGAAGTGGATGATGATATTGTTGTTGATGATGATGTTGCTGTTGATGATGTTGCTGCTGTTGATGACTTTGTTGATGATGATGATGATATTGTTGGTGATGATGTTGCTGTTGATGATGATGATGTAACTGTTGTTGATGATGATATTGTTGTTGCTGTTGGTCATGATGATGTAGTTTTTTGATCATGATGTTGTTGATGATGATGATAATGTTGTAACTGTTGTTGTTGTCATCTATTTCCATTGCAGAGGTGCCCAGACTTCTCCTGATGGTGTCTGGAGCCAGGCCAAGGAGGAATGGTTTGGAACTGAGGCAGATGAGGGTTAGACTGGAGCTGAGGAAGAAGTTCTTCAGTAGGAGGGTGTTGAGCCTCTGACACAGGCTGCCCAGGGAGGCTGTGGCTGCCTCCTGCCTGGGGGTGCTGCAGGCCAGGCTGGATGAGACCTTGAGCAGCTGAGTCTAGCTGAGAGGTGTCCCTGGGCATGGCAGGGAGGTTGGAGCAGAGGAGCTCTGAGCTCCCTTCCAGCCTGAGCCATTCTCTGATGATTCTGTTGATAACAGTCCTGGGAAAGTTCACTTGTTGGCTGTCACAGAAAGGGAGGAGTTAGAAGGGACCTCTGGAGGTCATCTAGTCCAAACCTCCCTTCTAGAGCAGGACCACCCAGAGCAAATCCCACAGCCACACCTCCAGGTGGGGTTGGCAAGCCTCCAGAGAAGAAGACTCTCCAGGCAGCCAGCTCCAGGGCTCTGCCACCCTCCACATGAAGAACTTCTTTGTCCACATGATCAGGTGCAACCTCCTGTGTTCCAGTTAGTGTTCATGGTCCTGTTAGTGGACACCAGGGAGCCACTTGTTATGCTTAGGAATAGCTTTGGGAACTGTCAGCATCACAGTGGTGATAGAATGGAGCCAAAGCTTCTGAAGGGCATCAAGGGGCATCTGCATGATTTAAACTCCACCACTGGGAACAGCTGCCTGCAGAAGCTGCCTTTGCAGCATCATGGAATCATTTCAGCTGGAAAAGACCTTTGAGATCATCAAGTTCATCCAGGATCTAACTACCAAGTCTGCTGCTGATTCCTTGCTTTTTTGATTGACTCCTCCACTTTCTACTCATCATGAATTCTAACAGCCCAAATGCACATCAGGTCCAGGCAGTGTCACAACTGCTTTGCAAGGGCTCAGCAATGTCCCAGAGCTTTCTTGTGCAGCTATCTGATTTCAGCTTCCAAGAGGCTCATCAGGATCATGTTAACAGAGTTTGCAGCCCATGCCTTGGACTGGAATAAACCTCAAAGCCCAAGGGGAATCTCCTCTCCAGTCTTAAGAACTGGATCAAGGCTGTGCCTAATCCAGTGCAAACCCTACCCTCCCTGCAACCCTCTCATGTGTTGTGAGAGGATTTGGAAAGCTCAGCAAAACCTTGAGCAGAATCCACTTTCTTGGCTTGTGACCAAACCTCAGACCTTAGAAAGTGATTTTCTTCTCCTTGCAGAGGTTTTACAGAGTTCCCCTCACCCTGCAGCTGTGTCCAAGGCACTGTCTCCTGCTCTTCTGCTGAAGTGAGAAGAATCATTCCTGAAGGGAGCAGAAAATTACCTCATAGGCTTACAGAGCCACAGAAGGGTTTGGGTCAGAACAGACTTTAAAGACCATCCAGTTCCAACCACCCTGCCTGGGGCAGGGATCCTCCCACCAGCACAGGCTGCTCAAGGCCTCATCCAACCTGACCTTGAACACCTCCAGGGAGGAGGCAGCCACAGCCTCCCTGGGCAGCCTGTTCAGCTCCAAACCATTCCCCCTTGGCCTGGCTCCAGACCCCCTCAGGGGGTCCTGGCAGCAGCTCTGAGGTGCCCCTGGAGCCTTCTCCTCTGCAGGCTGCACAGCCCCAGCTCCCTCAGCCTGTGCTCCCAGCAGAGCTGCTCCAGCCCTTGCAGCATCTCTGTGCCTCCTCTGGACTCTCTCCAACAGCTCTGTGTCCTTCTCCTGCTGGGGACACCAGAACTGGAGGCAGGGTTGGTGGTGAGATCTGAGCAGAGCAGAGCCCAGGGTCAGAATCCCCTCTCCTGCCCTGCTGTCCACACTGCTCTGGCTGCAGCCCAGCACACAGCTGCCTGAGGGCTGCAGGAGCAAGCTGCCAGCCCATGGTATTGGTCTGCCACGATGAAAATTCCAATTTGAAGGCAAGACACTAAAATAGAAGACACTAAAATAAAGTCCAGAAGGCTTCTGGCACTATTTGAAATGTTCACTTCTATTATTCCCTCCCTCCCTCCCTTCCTTCCTTCCTTCCTTCCTTCCTTTCTTTCTTTCTTTCTTTCTTTCTTTCTTTCTTTCTTTCTTCCTTTCTTCCTTTCTTCCTTTCTTCCTTTCTTCCTTTCTTCCTTTCTTCCTTCCTTTCTTTCTTCCTCCCTTTCCTTTCTTTCTTTCTTTTCATCCTCCTGAGGCCGAATTCAAAGCTGCCACTTGCCAGAGGCTGCTGATAACCACTTGTAAATGTGCAGCTCTTTCAGCTTGGGGTGCTTTCTTTCCTTTCTTTCCTTTCTTTCCTTCCTTTCTTTTCTTCTCCTGCAGTTGCTTGGTTTGTTGCTGGTGCCCTCTAGAGAATCATTAAGAAAAATTAATGCATATTGAAAAATCTCTCTTCAGTAAATCATAGAGAAGTTGAATTGTTTCCATTGGAGAAGCCCTTCAAGCTCACCCAGTCCAACTCTTCTCTGCCTCTGCCAAGGCTGGGGCTAAGCCATGGCCCTCAGCACCACATCCCTGCCTCTGAAACACCTCCAGGGATGGCGATTCAGCCAGCTCCCTGGGCAGCCTGTGCCAGGCTTTCAGAACCCTTTCAGTCAATAACTTTCTTCTCATCCCCAACCTAAACCTCCCCTGGGGCAAGTTGAGGTCTTTGCCTCTTATCCTATCACAGGTTCCTAGGGCAAAGAGCCTAACCCCCAGCTCTCTTCAACCTCCTCTCAGGGAGCTGCAGAGAGCAATGAGGTCTCCCTCAGCCTTCTCTTCTCCACACTCAACACCCCCAGGGCCCTCAGCTGCTCCTCCCCAGCCCTCTTCTCCAGACTCTTCCCCAGCTTCCTTGCCCTTCTCTGGCCCTGCTCCAGCCTCTCAATGTCCTTCTGGGGGTGAGGGCCCCAAGCCTGAAGGATTTCTTGTGGGTTTGTTTTGCTGCAGGTCATTTCTAAACTGTGTCAGCATCAAGAAGAGGAAGGAGTGATGAAAGGCAAGTGAAATAGGATGGGGAGAGAAAAAATGGCTTCTGATGGGATAAGAGTTGTCCACTTGTATTGGACACCAAGTACAAAGCTTCAAGACAGATCTTGCCCCTGGAATGTGCCCAGTGAGAAATGGCACAGAAGCAGGAGCAGTCCAGAGGAGTGATAGTTAATGAAGAAGGATTTAAAAGCCAACAGTTCTCATTTCCAGCCATTGTAAGGGGGGTGACAGCTTCTTGATCCATTCCATGGAGGTGCTGGAAGGTGTCCAGAGAAGGGCCAGGAGGAGGAGCAGAGGGCTGGAGCTGCTCTGCTCTGAGCACAGACTGAGGGAGTTGGGGTTGTGCAGCCTGGAGAAGAGAAGGCTCCCAGGAGACCTCATTGTGGCCTTCCAGGCTCTGCAGCAGGCTCCAAGAAAGCTTCTTGTGGTAGCTGTGCAGCTCCTCCAAAGCAAAACCTTCACAACCAGCAAGCAGGGGCCAGGATGAACTTCAACAAGACCAAGGGCAAAGTCCTGCAGCTGGCTCAGGGCAATCCCAGGCATTGATACAGGCTGGGCAGAAACTGGCTGGGGAGCAGCCCTGAAGGAAAGGCCTTGGGGGTACGGGGGGAGGAGAAGCTCAACAGGAGCCAGCAGGGAGCACTTGCAGCCCAGAGAGCCAAGCAGAGCCTGGGCTGCAGCAAGAGAAGCACAGCCAGCAGGGCCAGGGAGGGGATTCTGCCCCTCTGCTCCACTCTGCTGAGGCCACAGCTGGAGCTCTGGGGCCAGGTCTGGAGCCTCTGTGCCAGGAAGGATCTGGAGGTGCTCAAAGGTGCTACAAATTTAGCCTCTGATGTTATCAAAGAGCAACAAAAAGCCCTGATTTCAACTGTGCCACCTTTCTTGCCACAGGATCCTGCATTGGTGCACCCAGCTTGTGTGCAGTGGAACAAGCACCTCCTGCCTCCACACAGCGACCTAAACAGATTAACCTGGCTGAAGAAGGAGAAAGTTTTATTTGGAGCTCTGCAACTTCAGGCCAGCCTTTGGCAATCATTCTAATAGAGCTGGAAGTGCTCTGGGTTGGTTCTCCACCTGATTAAAGTGCCAATGGGGGTGACAAATGACTTGCCCATGCTCTCTGATTTGACTCATTAATCTCAGGTCTCTGTTGATGGCATTGATGACATTGATGGTGCCAGAGCTGGAGGAGGTGGTGGCTCTGCTTTGTGGTCAGATAGGAATTTGATCCTTCTGCTGGGTGTGAGGAAGAAATTCTTGCCAGAAAGAGAGGTTGCCCCTTGGCATGCAGCACCAGAACAAGAGGACACAGCCTCAAGCTGTGCCAGGGGAGGTTTAGGCTGGAGGTGAGGAAGAAAATCTTCCCAGAGAGAGAAATTGGCCACTAGAATGTGCTGCCCAGGGAGGTGGTGGAGTCCCCATCCCTGGAGGTGATTAGGAAGAGCCTGGCTGAGGCACTTGGTGCCATGGTTGAGTTGATTAGATGATGTTGGGTGAGAGGTTGGATGATCTCTGAGGTCTTTTCCAGCCTGGTTAATTCTGTATTCTATATTCTGTATTCTGCTGCCTTAAACTGGGTGGTGATACTGTGATACTGTAAATGAAGACTGCAAACCAGAGCTGGTGGCAGGATGGTCACAGCAAAGTGTGGGGAACTGCTTGGAGCACCAGAAGGCAATACAGGAAGAAAAGAGATCATGGACATGATTTTTTGAGATGCAGCAGGTACCTAAGACACAGAAGCATGAACCCACAAGGACTCCTCACTGCCATGGTCAGAGTGCCTCCTGTGCATAACTTAAAGCAAGCTCAGCTATGGACACACTTTGCAGGTGATTCTCCTCCTCTGCTCTGCTCTGCTGAGACCACAGCTGGAGCTCTGGGGCCAGTTCTGGAGCCTCTGTTCCAGGAAGGATCTGGAGGGGCTGGAAGGTGTCCAGAGAAGGGCCACGAGGAGGAGCAGAGGGCTGGAGCTGCTCTGCTCTGAGGACAGACTGAGGGAGTTGGGGTTGTGCAGGCTGGAGGCTCCCAGGAGACCTAATTGTGGCCTTCTAGGATCTGCAGGAGGCTCCAAGAAAGCTGGGGAGGGACTTTTGAGGGTGTCAGGGAGGGATAGGACTGGGGGGGATGGAGCAGAACTAGAAGTGGGAAGATTGAGACTGGCTGTGAGGAAGAAGTTGTTCCCCAGGAGGGTGGTGAGAGCCTGGCACAGGTTGCCCAGGGAGGTGGTGGAAGCCTCCTGCCTGGAGGTGTTTGCAGCCAGGCTGGAGGTGGCTGTGAGCAACCTGCTGCAGTGTGAGGTGTCCCTGCCCACGGCAGGGGGTTGGGACTGGCTGAGCCTTGAGGTCCCTTCCAACCCTGACAACTCTGATTCTATGTTTCTCTGCTCTCATAGAATGTTCAGGGCTGGCAGGGACCCTTTGATGGATGTCAGCCTCTCCTGATGCCTCCTGGTGTAAGACAAAGGCCAAGCCAACACTTTCCCAGCTGTCAAGTGAGAGGCTGCACTGAAGCAGGGCAGAACAAAAGCTGACAGCGAAGCAGAGCTGCAGCTGAGTTCTGGTTGCACAAAGGCAGCAAGGGGAGCAGGAGAAGTTTGTCAGATTAACTCCAATGTCAAGGCTGGTAGCAGGAATGTAATTATGGCTGATATTTTTATGCTGCAGCCTGACAGAGAGTTAGCAATAAATACAGCACCTGAAGCAGAAAATGAGCAGGGGAGAGGAGGGTGTCAAGTACATGGCACAACTTCTGTGCCTGTGCTTTCTCTTGGGGTTGATTATCCACCCCCCTTGGAGATGTGCCAGGTGGCTGCTTAGCTTCCCAGCCTCCTCACTTCATCTTGCAGAGAGGAGCTTCAGAGCAGATCTGCTTTCCATTACCTGGTAATGCTTCGTGGCCTCCATCTCTCGGCAGGGAAAGTGATCTTCAGGACCTAGGAAAGAAGGAGAAGGAGACATGAATCAAGGATATAAGGAGGGGAGCTGAAAGTGCTGTCACACACAGAGCTAAGTGACAAAGCCATGCCAGCACTGCTCAGGCCACACCTTGAGCCCTGTCTCCAGTTCTGGGCTCCTCAGGTTAGGGAAGATGCTGAGATGCTGGAAGGTGTCCAGAGAAGGGCAACAAAGCTGGGGAGGGGTCTGGAGCACAGCCCTGTGAGGAGAGGCTGAGGGAGCTGGGGTTGCTTAGCCTGCAGAAGAGGAGGCTCAGGGGAGACCTTCTTGCTCTCTGCAACTCCCTGAAGGGAGGTTGTAGCCAGGTGGGGGTTGGTCTCTTCTCCCAGGCAGACAACCAGCACCAGAACAAGAGGACACAGTCTCAAGCTGTGCCGGGGAGCTTTGGGCTGGATATTAGGAAGAAATTCTTCCCAGCAAGAGAGATTGGCCACTGGAATGTGCTGCCCAGGGAGGTGGTGGAGTCCCCATCCCTGGAGGTGTTTAGGAAGAGCCTGGATGAGGCACTTGGTGCCATGGTTTAGTTGATCAGATGGTGTTGGGTGAGAGGTTGGACTGGATGATCTGTGAGATCTTTTCCAACCTGGTTGATTCTATTCTATTCTATTCCATCCCATCCCATCCCATCCCATCCCATCCCATCCCATCCCATCCTGTCCTATCCTATGCTATCTTAATCTTTCCAGCCATGAAGAAAGGCTGTGAAGTTGTCAGTGATGCTAGGAGAAGAACAGCAGTTTTCAATCAATGCCCTGCCTCTATATTTGGGCAGAAGCAGAGGGCTGCATCCATACCATATGAGGCCAGGGCAGCTCTTGCTAGGCTATTAATAAGCCTGAGGAGGAAGTTAGGCAACATCTCCCTAGGATAAACATATCTGAGCAAGGAGACCTAAGTGAACCTCCAGCAGAGGGTCACACAAAGGCTGCTCAAGGAAATTTGGGGCTTACTGATATTAGTTTATAATACAGGTTGTATATGCAGGCAGAAAATAATGCCAGGAAGCCTAAAAATAGCCAAGATCAGGTCCCTGTATCCAATGGGAAGGCAGAGATGATGCAGCTGAAAGCCAGGCTAAGGCAGTTGGTCAGAAATGCCAGGAAATGGGGCTCAGGATTTCATTAACTCAAGTGGCTGTGTGCAAAGGAAAATAGAAACAGCTCTTGGCTCTGGCTCTGGCTGTGGGAGCATTAAAAGCCCTTGCAGGTCATCCAGTCCAACCATTCCCCAGCTGCACCACCTGTAGGGCTAAACCTTGGCCCTCAGCACCACAGCTCTGCCTCTTGCAAGCACCTCCAGGGATGGGCATTCAGCCACCCCCCTGGGCAGCCTGTGCCAGGCTTGGAGACCCCTTCCACTCAACAAGTTTCTCCTCATCTCCAACCTAAAGCTCCCCCGGGGCAAGCTGAGGCCATTTCCTCTCCTCCCCTCACTTGTGACAGGGGAGAAGAGATTGATGCCCAGCAATAGATACAAACCCAATATCCAACACATCTCCCTGCTGCCCATTAGTCACTGTCACCACTGATGCTGAAGCAGGAGTCCCAGAGTGGATTCAGCAGCAATAGGAACCAACTCCAGGAGCTCAGGACTGACACTGAAGGCAGAATGGAGAGAGTCCTGCTCAGACACTGCCAGGGAACAATAGAAAGGAGAAGAGTTTGACCTTCATGATCCCTCAGTTTGAGGTAGATGGAGTGGAAACCTTAGCTGGTCAGTTCAGGGTCCACGCCTTCCTTCAGTGTGGCCTTTTACTCTGTACCCCTTTTACTCTGCACTCATGGTACCCCCAGCATAAGAGAGACATCAAACAGCTGGAGTGGGTCCAGAGGAGGCCATGAAGATGCTCAGGGGGCTGGAGAACCTCCCCTGTGGGCACAAGCTGAGAGAGTTGGGGCTGTTCAGCCTGGAGAAGAGAAGGCTCCAGGGAGACCTCAGAGCAGCCTTCTAGTACCTGAAGGGGCTCCTGGAGAGCAGGGGAGGGACCTTCCCAGGCAGTGCTGCAGTCCCTTCAGCATCCTTGCAGCCCTCCCTTGGACTCCCCCAGCAGATCCCTGTCCCTCCTGAGCTGGGGAGCCCAGAGCTGGATGCAATACTCCAGGTGAAGTCTCAGCAGGGCAGAGCAGAGGGGAAGGAGAACCTCCCTGGCTCTGCTGCCCACACTCCTCTCAATGCAGCCCAGGACCCCCTTGGCCTTCTTGGCCCCCAGGGCACATTGCTGTCCCATGTAGAACTTGCTGCCCACCAGCACTCCCAGGTCTCTCTCCACAGGGCTGCTCTCCAGCAGATCCCCTCCCAGCCTGTGCTGCTGCACTTTGTTCTCCCTTCCCAGCTGCAGGACTCTGCACTTGTCCTTGTTGAGCCTCCTCAGGTTCCTCTCTGCCCAGCTCACAGCCTGCCCAAGTCTCTCTGAGCAGCCTTCATCCCCAGGAGGCATAGAACCAAATCAGCCTTCCTCCTGCCTTCAGCTTGAATCTGTGCTAAAGAGAGACCCTTCAGAAGCCCTCACTCTGGTCAGAAATCCCAGTGCAGCACAAACTGCAGCCAGCACTGACTTTGCCTCCTGCTTCCTTCCATGCCCTTATCTCTGAGCCAGCAGAGGAAGCTTGCTGAGGCTGGGAGGAGCTGGCAGGGGCTGTTGATAATGAAGAGGGAGGAAAAGTTAATTAAAGATTTCAAATGAGCATTTTGATACCCTGTGTGTTCAAACAAAGTGTCTCTCTCAGATCCCACAAAGCCTTCCCCATATGCTAATTGCATGGAAATTAGGTTTATTATACTCCAAGGATTTCCTCCCCCCTCCCCTCCCCCCCATTAAACGAGCAGAGGCCCAACCAGATTTAGTCTTCTCTCCCTCTACCCCAAGCTCTCACACATCCTGGGGAAGGTGTGATAGCTCCTTGCTTTTCATCCTGTTCTTAGCCCTTGTCAACTTGTCTCTGTTGAATCAGCATAAAAGAGGCAGTTTGGATCCCCAGGCTGGCTGCACTCAGCATCTCTTATCCCCCACCCCAGCGCTGCTTACTGCTGCCTGCTCCCTGAAAGGCAAAGTTGCCACCAGCAAACTGCTTCCTGGGGAGGCTGCTGCAGCAGCCAAGTGTGCCAGGGACTGGGCTCAGCCCTGGGGCCAGCTCCTTCTAATCTTTGTCAATCATCTGGATGAGGGAATAAATAGAATAAATCAATAGGATAGGGTAGGATAGGATAGGGTAGGGTAGGGTAGGATAGGGTAGGATAGGATAGGATAGGATAGGATAGGATAGGATAGGATAGGATAGGATAGGATAGAATAGGATAGAATAGAATAGAGTAGAATAGAGTAGAATAGAATAGAATAGAATAGAATAGAATAGAATAGAATAGAATAGAATAGAATAGAATAGAGTAGGGTAGGGTGGGGTGGGGTGGGGTGGGATGGGATAGAATAGAATAGAATAGAATAGAATACAATACAATACAATACAATACAACACAATACAATACAATACAATACAATACAATACAATACAATACAATTAACCAGGTTGGAAAAGACCTCAGAGATCACCAAGTCCAACCTATCCACCCAGCACCATCTGATCAGCTAACCCATGGCACCAAGCACCCCATCCAGTCTCCTCCTAAACACCTCCAGGGATGGTGACTCCACCACCTCCCTGGGTAGCACATCCCAGTGGCCAATCTCTCTTGCTGGGGAGAATTTCTTCCTCACCTCCAGCCTGAACCTCCCCTGGCACAGCTTGAGACTGTGTCCTCTTGTTCTGGTGCTGGGTGCCTGGGAGAAGAGACCAACCCCCACCTGGCTACAACCTCCCTTCAGGGAGTTGTAGATGGCAATAAGGTCTCCCCTGAGACCTTATCCAGGCACCCTCAGTGAGCAGGCAGAGGACACTGAGCTGGGTGGCTGTGTGGATCTGCTGGAGGGTAGGGAAGCTCTGCAGAGGGACCTTGGCCAGGCTGGATCCATGAGGCAAGGCCAATGGTATGAGGTTCAGCAAGGCCAAGTGCTGGGTCCTACACTGAGGTCACAGCAACCCCATGAAGGCTCCAGGCTTGGGGCAGAGGGGCTGGGAAGTGCCCAGGAGACCTGGGGGTGCTGATGGACAGTGTGTGTCCAAGCTGGCCAAGAGAGACACTTCAGTTCCCCTGGCACCTCCTCTGCTCCAGCTGGCACCCAGTGCCCTTGGTGCTGTCCTTGGCCATCCCTGAGCAGAGCCTGGCTCCAGCCCTGCACATCTTTACCCCCAGCACTCAGGCAGCCCTCAGGCTGCTCTGCTCCCAGCTCCAAGACCCAGCTCCCTCAGCCTGGCCTCACAGGGAGATGTTCCACTGCCTGCAGCAGCTCTGTGCCTCTGGGCTGGACTCTCTCAAGCACTTCCCTGAGCTCCTTCTTGAACTGAGGGGCCCAGAACTGGACACAGCCTTCCAGATGTGGCCTCAGCAGGGCAGAGCAGAGGAGCAGGAGAACCTCTCTGACCTACTCACCACAGCCCTTCTAATCCACCCAGGATGCCCTTGGCCTTCTTGGGCTCAAGAAAGTATTGCTGGCTCCTGGGCATCCTGCTGCCCACCAGGACCTCCAGGTCCTTTTCCTCAGAGCTGCTCTCCAATATAAGGAATCTTTCAAGGAGAATCTTTCAAGGAGACTCTTCCAAGGAGACTCTTTCAAGGAGACTCACTCTCTTCCAAGGAGACTCTTTCAAGGAGACTCACTCTCTTCCAAGGAGACTCTTTCTCTTCCAAGGAGACTCTTTCTCTTCCTCCAACCATCCCCAGCAATCCCCCTGCTGGTGGATCACCTTGAGGCTGCATTTTAGCCCACTTTGATCCTGCTGCTGCTCCAAGATGCAGTGCCTGGTGGGTCAGGACGTGGCAGCTTCATGACCTGGGTGAGAGGAGGGCGAAGGAGCCCCTTCCAGAAAGGGCAATTACTGGAGGCTCTGGGGTGTTATTTACAGGACTTTAGCTCCCAGCAGCAGCATTTTGAACCCCCCTGCTTGTCCAGGTGGCTAAAAGGCCAGCCCCAGCCCCTCCTGCAGCTGAAGGGGCTGGCAGAGCTGATGAATGGCCCTGCAGCAAAGGGTGGCCATGAAAAGCAAATTCCCAGTGAATCACCCTCAGCAGCCGACCGGAGGAAGAGCTCTGCACAGCTGATTTGTGGCCTGATGTTGCCATTTAATGTGGTTTCCATCAAGCTGTTCATAAAATTCATAGCTGCAGCTAACCTCCATTACTGTGTCCTTGTGCATTCTTCTTCCCAATAACTTGTTTATGAAGCTGGAGCTCTGCAGAGGGAGGCTTCGGGGTCTGGAGGGGACGGAGGAGCTTCACGCAAGTAGCGCTGCAGAGGGGCGGCCCAAAGGTGCCCTCACAGCTGGGCTTCAGCTCCTTACAGTGTGATGCTGCCCAACAGCCTTTGTGACCATCTGTAAGCTTGAGAAGGGGCAGGTTTAGACTGGAGATGAGGAAGGAGTTCTTGGCAGTGAGGCTGGGGAGACACTGGAACAGGCTGCCCAGGGAGGTGGTGGATGTCCCCTCCCGGGAGGTATCACAGCGTCACCAAGGTTGGAAGAGACCTCAAAGATCATCAAGTCCAACCTCTCACCACAGACCTCATGACTAAACCATGGCACCAAGTGCCACTTCCAATCCCCTCTTGAACACCTCCAGGGACAGTGACTCCACCAACAGACTGGATGAGGCATTGAGCAACATGGGCTGGTGGGAGGTGTCCCTGCCCATGGCAGGGGGGCTGGAACTGGATGATCTTGAAGGTCCCTTCCAGCCTAAACCATTCTCTGCATCTCTACCATGTATGTTGAGGCCATGCTACAGGCAGATGCAATCCCATAGCTCATAGATACCTCCTCTGGCACAGCTTGAGACTGTGTCCTCTTGTTCTGGTGTTGGCTGCCTGGGAGAAGAGACCAACCCCCAGCTGGCTACAACCTCCCTTCAGGGAGTTGGAGAGAGCAAGAAGGTCTCCCCTGAGCCTCCTCTTCTCCAGGCTAAACAACCCCCAAGGGCTTTGCCAACCAAAGCCATTCTGTGCTCTATGAAGCCATCAACTTCCATGAAAAAAAACACCCAAACCATCAATGATTCTATGAAAGAAAAACCCCCAAAGCCATCAATTATTGTATGAAAAGAAGACTTTGGAAGGTCTCAGCCACATTTCCCTGTTGAGGACCAGCAACATTAAAGCCCATCAGCTGGGATCCTAGGATTGGAAATGGAGCAAAACTAGAGGTGGGTAGATTGAGATTGGCTGTGAGGAAGAAGTTGTTGCCCATGAGGGTGGTGAGAGCCTGGCACAGGCTGCCCAGGGAGGTGGTGGAAGCCTCCTGCCTGGAGGTGTTTGCAGCCAGGCTGGATGTGGCTATGAGCAACCTGCTGTAGTGTGAGGTGTCCCTGGCCATGGCAGGGGGGTTGGAACTGGCTGAGCCTTGGGGTCCCTTCCAACCCTGACACTTCTATGCTTGACTAAGGATTTCTTCCCAAGCTGAGCCTAGCAGATAGCTTCATGAATATTCCAGGCTCAGCCAGGCAAGGAAGGAATTGCAATGTTTCACTGAGATCCTCTCCCTGGATGAACTTCTCAGCCCAGGAGCTTGAACAAGGGAAAACACAAAGGGGAAAGATTTTGCTGCTTGCTTGTGGCACTGGAGAGAGTCACTTTGCAGCCCCTTTCCAAGGGCCTTGATCTTTCATAAGGCACAGAGGCAGCCTTGAAGCAGCTCAAGCTGAGCACCCCAAGCTGAAAGAGCTGCACATTTACAAGTGGTTATCAGCAGCCTCTGGCAAGTGGCAGCTTTGAATTCGGCCTCAAGAGGATGAAAAGAAAGAAAGAAAGGAAAGGGAGGGAGAAAGAAAGAAAGGAAAGGGAGGAAGGAAGAAAGAAAGGAAAGGGAGGAAGAAAGAAATGAAAGGGAGGAAAAAAGAAAGTAAGAAAGAAAGAAAGAAAGAAAGAAAGAAAGAAAGAAAGAAAGAAAGAAAGAAAGAAAGAAAGAAAGAAAGAAAGAAAGAAAGAAAGAAAGAAAGAAAGAAAGAAAGAAAGAAAGAAAGAAAGAAAGAAAGAAAGAAAGAAAGAAAGAAAGAAAGAAAGAAAGAGAAAGGAAGGAAGGAAGGAAGAAAGAGAAAGAAAGGAAGGAAGGAAGGAAGGAAGAGAGAAAGAAAGAAAGAAAGAAAGAAAGAAAGAAAGAAAGAAAGAAAGAAAGAAAGAAAGAAAGAAAGAAAGAAAGAAAGAAAGAAAGAAAGAAAGAAAGAAAGAAAGAAAGAAAGAAAGAAAGAAAGAAAGAAAGAAAGAAAGAAAGAAAGCAAACACAACAAAATCAATTAAAATAACAATAGATCAAAGAGGCAAATCCAATCTGATCAGGAGAGCCCAGTCCTGCTCACGTTTCATTATTGATCAAGCAGACCAGGGATGCAAACTGCTGCTGGCATCTTCATGCTTTGGCTTCCCAGGGCAAGCCTGGAGGAGCCTGGGATGTGGTGCTGCATCTTCAAACTGAGCTCCTGCTCTGCCCAGCCCTCACCCCCATCACCCAGAACAACAGCTAATTGGATTAAGAGGTGGATTATGACACCCAGCCTCGTTGGAATCAGTTAATTGGATTAAAATCGATTGGACTTGGCCATTGGGATTAGGGCAGAATCAAACTTCTCCATGGAGCTGAGGAGCAAGTTAAGGGGGGGGTGGTGGTGGTACATAGTATGGAAAACAAAACAAAACAAAACAAAACAAAACAAAACAAAACAAAGAGATAATAGACAAGAAATGTTTGGTAGGGGGTGGAGGGGTTGCTGCTGTCCCCCTCCTGGCTGTTTTTTAATGAAGGGCAAAGGATGGCAGCTGAAACAACACTGGGTGAGTGGAAATGAGCTCAGCAAAAGGGCTCTGCAGTCACTCTGCAAGGTAAAAATCCCTCAACATCTGTGAAGGGAAGGGAAGGGAAGGGAAGGGAAGGGAAGGGAAGGGAAGGGAAGGGAAGGGAAGGGAAGGGAAGGGAAGGGAAGGGAAGGGAAGGGAAGGGAAGGGAAGGGAAGGGAAGGGAAGGGAAGGGAAGGGAAGGGAAGGGAAGGGAAGGGAAGGGAAGGGAAGGGAAGGGAAGGGAAGGGAAGGGAAGGGAAGGGAAGGGAAGGGAAGGGAAGGGAAGGGAAGGGAAGGGAAGGGAAGGGAAGGGAAGGGAAGGGAAGGGAAAAAGGGGGAAAGGGGGGAAGGGAAGGGAAAAAGGGGAAAGGGGGAAAGGGGGAAGGGAAGAGAGAAGAGAAGAGAAGAGAAGAGAAGAGAAGAGAAGAGAAGAGAAGAGAAGAGAAGAGAAGAGAAGAGAAGAGAAGAGAAGAGAAGAGAAGAGAAGAGAAGAGAAGAGAAGAGAAGAGAAGAGAAGAGAAGAGAAGAGAAGAGAAGAGAAGAGAAGAGAAGAGAAGAGAAGAGAAGAGAAGAGAAGAGAAGAGAAGAGAAGAGAAGAGAAGAGAAGAGAAGAGAAGAGAAGAGAAGAGAAGAGAAGAGAAGAGAAATTAACCAGGTTGGAAAAGACCTCAGAGATCATCAAGTCCAAGCTCTCACCCAGTGTGCATAAATACATTCTAAAAGGATAAAAGAACTTTAAACATTGCAATACAACATTCCCCCCCAACCCCTGCCCAGTCTGCATCCCCTTCCCCACTATTGATTTCTGAATCACATTGTCTTTGATTACTTTCCTCTCGTTCTGTCACTGTAAGGAGTGACAGCAAATCTAATCAGGCTGGATCAGGTGCTTCAGGGGGCTGCTGAATAGCATCACAGCCCCTGCTCCTGCTCAGGGCAAGGAAATCAAATCACAGTCACAGAATTGTCAGGGTAGGAAGGGACCTCAAGGCTCAGCCAGTTCCAACCCCCTGCCATGGCCAGGGACACCTCACACCGCAGCAGGCTGCTCACAGCCACATCCAGCCTGGCTGCAAACACCTCCAGGCAGGAGGCTTCCACCACCTCCCTGGGCAACCTGTGCCAGGCTCTCACCACCCTCCTGGGGAACAACTTCTTCCTCACAGCCAATCTGCATCTCCCCACTTCTAGTGCTGCTCCATCCCCCCAAGTCCTATCCCTCCCTGACACCCTCAAAAGTCCCTCCTCAGCTTTCTTGCAGCCCCCTGCAGATCCTGGAAGGCCACAATTAGGTCTCCTGGGAGCCTTCTCTCCAGCCTGCACAAGCCCAACTCCCTCAGCCTGTCCTCAGAGCAGAGCAGCTCCAGCCCTCTGCTCCTCCTCGTGGCCCTTCTCTGGACACCTTCCAGCACCTCCAGAGCCTTCCTGGCACAGAGGCTCCAGAACTGGCCCCAGAGCTGCAGCTGTGGTCTCAGCAGAGTGGAGCAGAGGGGCAGAATCCCCTCCCTGGCCCTGCTGGCCACACTTGTCTTGCTGCAGCTCAGGCTCTGCTTGGCTCTCAGGGCTGCAAGAGCTCACTGCTGGCTCCTCTTGAGCTTCTCCTCCCCCAGCACCCCCAAGGCCTTTCCTTCAGGGCTGCTCTCCAGCCAGTCCTTGCCCAGCCTGTAGCAATGCCTGGGATTGCCCTGAGCCAGCTGCAGGACTTTGCCCTTGGTCTTGTTGAAGTTCATCCTGACCCCTGCTTGCTGGTTGTAAAGGTTTTGCTTTGGAGGAACTGCACACCTTAGGAGATGACCTCAGATCCTCCAGTCCAACCATTCTGTAACTCTACCAAGGCTGTGTCTAACCCAAGGTTCTCAGCACCATGTCTCTGCCTCTCTGGAACACCTCCAGGGATGGGGATCCAGCCACCTGGGCAGCCTGTGCCAGGCTTTTAGAACAAGTTTCTTCTCATATCCAAACCTAAACTACCCCTAGGTCAACTTGAGGCCATTTGCCTTTGTCCTCTCCCCCTAGGGAGAAGAGACCAACTCCCACTTGGCTCTAGCCTCCTTTCAGGGAGTTGTAGAGCTCAAGAAGTTCTCCCCTCAGCTTCCTTTTCTCCAGACTACACAACCCCAGGTCCCTTGGATGCTCCTCCCCAGCCCTGTTCTCCAGACCTTCTGTTTCCCATTGAACCACAATCTAAACACCTGAGGCTCTCAGATCATCACCAGCAGAGATCTTCCCTGGGGAATCCAGCAGGGCACACAAGCCAGCAAGTGCTGGTGCTGCAAACCCACTGTCAGGAGCTGCTGCAGTGACATTCATTTATAGAACCCTGAAGCATAAATTCAAGCATGAGGGAGCTAAAGCACTCCTGGATCCCTTCAGATCAACTCCTGGAGTCATGGAACTCTGACAGAGTTCCCTGGAGGTTTGGAAGGCCAGGCTGGATGTGGCTGTGAGCAACCTGCTGTAGTGTGAGGTGTCCCTGGCCATGGCAGGGGGGTTGGAACTGGCTGAGCCTTGAGGTCCCTTCCAACCCTGACAGTTCTGTGACTCCAACATGTGCCAAGTTCCTTGTGCAGATCACAGAACCATTGGACTGCTTTGGTGGCCAAAGACCTCCAAGTTCACCAAGTCCAGCTGTTGGGGATGCCCCAGGTTTGTCCTGGTGCAAGGCTTAGAACAGGGTGAAACCTTCTGGGCTCCAGCCCTGCATCTGAGGCTCGAAGCACTCAAACAGTCTCACTGCGAGGAGAGGGAGAGGGAGAGGGAGAGGGAGAGGGAGAGGGAGAGGGAGAGGGAGAGGGAGAGGGAGAGGGAGAGGGAGAGGGAGAGGGAGAGGGAGAGGGAGAGAGAGAGGGAGAGGAGGGAGAGGAGGAGAGGGAGAGGGAGAGGGAGAGGGAGAGGGAGAGGGAGAGGGGAGGAAGAGGAAGAGGAGAGGAAGAGGAGAGAATTAACCAGGGTGGAAAAGACCTCACAGATCATCCAGTCCAACCTATCACCCAACACCATCTGATCAACTCAACCATGGCACCAAGTGCCTCATCCAGGCTCTTCCTAAACACCTCCAGGGATGGTGACTCCACCACCTCCCTGGGCAGCACAGCCCAATGGCCAATCTCTCTTGCTGGGAAGAATTTCTTCCTAATATCCAGCCCAAAGCTCCCCTGGCACAGCTTGAGACTGTGTCCTCTTGTTCTGGTGCTGCTTGCCTGGGAGAAGAGACCAACCTCCACCTGGCTACAACCTCCCTTCAGGGAGTTGGAGAGAGCAAGAAGGTCTCCCCTGAGCCTCCTCTTCTGCAGGCTAAGCAACCCCAGCTCAGTGAGGCTTTTGCAGGGCTCTGCACAGGAAAGTGCCAGAAATGATCTGGATTAAACTTTCCCTGGAGAAGACCTTCTGAGGTCAGAGTTGAGGTCATTAACAGGACAGTGTGGGGAAACTCACCCGGCTGCTCTCTCTGCTGTTTGCAGCTCGGGGGTAAACAGCAGCCCTGCAGCCTCAAAGATTTCAGGCCATTAATCATCATAAATACAAATATTTGGAAGGCAGCAGGAATGAATGAAGCCCTCCCTGCCTTCCTCCCCTCCCTGCCTTCCTCCCCTCCCTGCCTTCCTCCCCTCCCTGCCTTGCTCCCCTGCCTGCCTTTTTCCCCTCCCTGCCTTTCTCCCCTGCCTGCCTTCCTCCCCTCCCTGCCTTGCTCCCCTGCCTGCCTTGCTCCCCTGCCTGCCTTTTTCCCCTCCCTGCCTTGCTCCCCTCCCTGCCTTCCTCCCCTCCCTGCCTTCCTCCCCTCCCTGCCTTGCTCCCCTGCCTGCCTTTCTCCCCTGCCTGCCTTTTTCCCCTCCCTGTCTTGCTCCCCTGCCTGCCTTGCTCCCCTGCCTGCCTTGCTCCCCTGCCTGCCTTTTTCCCCTCCCTGCCTTCCTCCCCTCCCTGCCTTGCTCCCCTGCCTGCCTTGCTCCCCTGCCTGCCTTTTTCCCCTGCCTGCCTTCCTCCCCTCCCTGCCTTTCTCCCCTGCCTGCCTTTTTCCCCTGCCTGCCTTGCTCCCCTCCCTGCCTTGCTCCCCTGCCTGCCTTGCTCCCCTGCCTGCCTTTTTCCCCTCCCTGCCTTCCTCCCCTCCCTGCCTTTCTCCCCTGCCTGCCTTTTTCCCCTGCCTGCCTTGCTCCCCTCCCTGCCTTGCTCCCCTGCCTGCCTTTTTCCCCTCCCTGCCTTCCTCCCCTCCCTGCCTTGCTCCCCTGCCTGCCTTGCTCCCCTCCCTGCCTTTCTCCCCTCCCTGCCTTGCTCCCCTCCCTGCCTTGCTCCCCTCCCTGCCTTTCTCCCCTGCCTGCCTTGCTCCCCTGCCTGCCTTTCTCCTCTGCCTGCCTTTCTCCCCTCCCTGCCTTCCTCCCCTGCCTGCCTTGCTCCCCTCCCTGCCTTTCTCCCCTGCCTGCCTTGCTCCCCTGCCTGCCTTTCTCCTCTGCCTGCCTTTCTCCCCTCCCTGCAGGCCATTAGCTGCCTTGAGCAGCTCCTCCAGATCCAAGGTGTGTTGTGTTCACTCTCCATCCATCTCTCCCCGGAGATCTTGCCAGGAGCATCTGGGAATGCAGAGCTCACCTCCTTGCTGGTGGCTTTTTGTTAAGGGAGGTTAGGAGAGTTTAATCCTTCCAGCTCTATCCTCTCCCTCTGAGGCTGATGAGGGCCATGAGAACAAAGAGCTTTCCTCCAACAGCTTGGAAACTTATTATATTGTAGGATAGAGTAGAATAGAATAGAATAGAATAGAATAGAATAGAATAGAATAGAATAGAATAGAATAGAATAGAATAGAATAGAATAGAATTTGTTGTATTATATAGTGTTATAGATTATATCATTAATAGATTACTATTCATTGCCTATTCTTAATTATACATCCTTATTAGTTATATCCTGATTGATATAATTACCTATTAATGATGCAATACCATTCTCTATTATTACTATGATTAATTGTTATTATTCTTTCTGATGCTCTGTTCCCAAACTTCACCAAGCCCTGAAGGCTCTGGTGCAGGAGCAGTGTTTTCAGAGCCAGGCTTCACTCTGTGGTGGTCCTCAGCTGCAGGAAGCCAGGCCTCGTTCTCCTCCCCCCCTGGAAGTGTGTGCCAGCATCACAGACTCCTGGAGCAGGGAATCACTAAGGCAGGGAAAGCCCTCTGAGATCATCCAATCCAGCTGCCAGCCCAGCCCCACCATGGCCACCAAACCCTGGCCCCAGGTGCCACGGCCACAGGGCTCTGGAGCACCTCCAGGCATGGGGACTCCACCACCTGCCTGGGCAGCCTCTGCCAGGCCCTGACCACTCCTGCAGCATGGAAATTGTTCATAATCTCCAACCCAGCTCTCCCCTGGGGCAGCTTGAGGCCATTTTCTCTCCTCTATCACTTGTCACTAGGGAGCAGAGCCCAGCCCCCAGCTTGCTGCAGCCTCCTCTCAGGGAGCTGCAGAGAGCAAGGAGGTCTCCCTCAGCCTCCTCTTCTCCACATTCAACACCCCCAGGGCCCTCAGCTGCTCCTCCCCAGCCCTCTTCTCCAGACCCTGCCCCAGCTTGATTGCCCTTCTCTGGACCTGCTCCAGCCCTCAATGTCCTTGGAGTGAGGGCCCCAAAACTGAAGCCAGGACTCAAGCTGTGGCCTCCCCAGTGCTGATCCAGGGGCACAATGCCTGCCCTGCTCCTGCTGCCCACACCACTGCTGCTCCAGGCCAGGCTGCTGGTGGCCTTCTTGTTCCCCTGGGCACCCCCTGGCTCATCTTCAGCTGCTGTCCATCAGCACCCCCAGGCCTTTCTCTGCTGGGCACTTTCCAGCCTCTCTGCCCCAAGCCTGGAGTGCTCCTGGGGTTATTGTGACTCAAGGGCAAGACCCAGCTCTTGGCTTTGTTAAACCTCATCCTATAGGCCTGGGCCCATGGATCCAGGCTGGGCAGGCCCCAGTGCAGAAGGAATTTATCTCAGTCTCTATTAGAGCCTCATCCCATCCTCTCTCTCTCCACCTATTCTTATTCCATTCCACCACATCCTCCCTGAACAAGGCTAACTTCTGGAAGGTCTGCTCTGGAACCTGAGTCTATTCAAATTCTGTTCAATACTTCCTCTAATTAATTAATCTTCCATTGCAGAGTGGCTGTGAAACACAGGCAGGGCAGAGGACACTGTTGATTGTCTCACCTCTCCAAAGGGCACTTTGCAGGTCTGAGAGCTTTTCTCTTCCTGGATGCTCTTAGTCCCTGTGGTGCACTTGGTGGATGCACAGAGCTAAGTGCTTCCATCTGCAGGGTGCAACCTTCAAGAGGTCTTAGACCTCTCAGCTCATTTCTGGGCCAACACACAGCTTGCCAGAGCCATCTCTGACCGCAGCAGAGGGATGTGAGGAGCACAGCAGAGGGATGTGAGGAGCACACACCCATGGCAGGCACAGGCACAGCAGTTCCTGGCACAGCAGAGTCCTAGAGAGCTCCTCTCAGGGCCAGGATATTCTCCTGGGTAGGGCTGGACCTCACAGTTGCTGTCTCCTCCCAGGGGCCCTGTGTCCAAGCACAGAGAGCTGGATCCTGAACCCAGTTCATGTCCAGCACTGAAGAAGCCATGTGGAGACCACAGCACTAATGAAGGGCTGCAGGAGGGGAGCAGTGTGACTGACACAGCCAGGCTCTGCTTCTACCATGGCATGGACTGATGGGGGGCACCTGGCCTGGGATCTCAGATCTGAGTCTCAGGATCCAGATTCTTCATTTGGAATACTGTGCCCAGTTCTGGGCTCCCCAGTTCAAGAGAGACAGGGAACTACTGGAGAGAGTCCAGTGGAGGGACACTGAGGTGAGGAGGGGACTGGAGCATCTCTCCCACAAGGAAAGGCTGAGAAAGCTGGGGGGCTGTCTAGCCTGGAGAGGAGATAAAGAGTGGGGGGCGAGAGGATGGGGCCAGGCTCTCCTCAGTGGTGCCCAGGACAAGGGGCAGTGGGCACAAACTGGAACCCAGGAGGTTCCACCTAAACCTAAGTGGGGGGGAAAAACCTTCTTTTGATGGTGCTGGGTCACAGCAGCAGGCTGCCCAGAGAGGCTGTGCAGCCTCCACCCAAACCCAGCTGGATGTGTGCTGCTGTGGGAGTTACTCTGGGTACCCCTGCTGCAGCAGGCTCTGGGGGGGTAGGACTGGATGGTCTCCAGAGATCCCATCCAGCCCCTTCCATTCTTTGAGACTCTGTGGTCCAGGAGCTCAGCTGCCCATGGGTGCCCAGCTTGGACCCAAGGGCATTTTCCAGAGCAGGGCTTGAACTGTGCTTCCAGACACTGCTGAAGCCTTGGCTCTGCCTTGGCTCTGCCTTGGCTTTTCCTTGGCTCTTCTTCTTTTGTTGGCTTCTTGAAGAACACTTTCAGCCACATATATTACACAGAATCACAGGAGGTTAGGGGTTACAAGTGATCTCCAGAGATCAACAAGTCCAAGGCCCCTGCCAGGGCAGGGGCACCCAGGGCAGGGCACACAGGAACACAGCCAGGAGGGTCTGGAATGACTCCAGAGATGGAGACTCCACCACCTCTCTGGGCAGCCTGCTCCAGGGCTCTGCCACCCTTCAGTCACACAAGTTCCTCCTCATGGTCAGAGGAACTTCTGCTGTTCCACTCTGTGCCCCTTAGCCCTGGTGCTGTCCCTGGCCACCACTGAACACAGCCTGGTGCCAGCCTCCTGACCCCCACCCTTGGAGTATTGCTCAGTGTTGATCAGATCCCCCTGGGGCTGCTCTTCTGCAGGCTCTCAGCCCCAGGGCTCTCAGCCTCTGCTCCTGACAGAGCTGCTCCAGGCCCCTCAGCACTGCTGCAGCCCTTTGCTGTCCCCTCTCCAGCAGCTCCCTGTGCCTCTTGAACTGGGGAGCCCAGAGCTGGACACAGAGCTCCAGGTGTGGCCTCAGCAGGGCAGAGTAAAGGGGGATGAGAACCTCCCTTGCCCTGCTGCCCACACTCTGCTTGCTGCACCCCAGGATGCCCCTTGGCCTCCTTGCCCCCAGGGGCACACTGCTGGCTCCTGGTCCCCCTGCTGCCCACCAGGACTGCCAGGTCCTTTCCCCCACAGCTGCTCTCCAGCAGCTCAGCCCCCAGCCTGCACTGACCCCTGGGGTTGTTCCTCCCCAGGAACAAAGAGCTAAAGCCTATTGCAAGTAGAGCAAAGCAGAAACAGGGAGGGAGTTTAACCCTTGGCTCTTCTTTTTGTTGGCTTCTTGACACGAGTTGAAAACAGGTCTGTGAGTGAAGCTGTGTGGGAGAGGATTTCAAACTGGACCTTCTTCCATCCTGCTGGAATAAAAGGATCCCTGTGGCTTCAGGGTCAAGACAAATGGAAGGGTTTATTCTCCACACTCCAGCGTCTCAGGAGGCCATGGGACACAGTCAGGAGGCCATGGGACACAGTCAGGAGGCCACAGGACACAGGTGTCCACAAAGCTGCCACAGCTAAGCCACAAATGCCCCAGCAATAATGGCAGAAAAGGGATGGTGGTGCTGCTTTAGCCCTTGGGTATTTCATTTCTGTGTCTGCTTCCCATGCCAAGGTCTCCAGCAGGATGAACACCAGAGAAATGAGCTCTGTCAAGCCAGGCTGATTAGGCTCAGTTTCATTAATGAGCTCTTGGTGTCTCCCTCTGAATATGCAAATGTTAGCCTTCACCTATGGAGAATTTCCTCTCTGCCACCCCAAGCCTGTCCTGGCTGCCTGCAGCTGTGTCCTCTGCAAGCTGTCAGCCTCACATATTAACTGGTTTGTCATCACTTTGGCCTGAGCTGCATCTGTACCTGAGCCCCAGGGGGGGAAGCTAATGCATGGAGCACAGCACATGCAGGCTGCTGGGAGCTGTGGCGCTTCAGAAGGCAAGGAGCCTCCCTCAGTCGAGCTGCACAAGCCAGGAGCTCCAGGCTGCTGTGGAGGAACTCACATTGCTCCTCCTGAGTTTCTCATCAGGTGTGCCTGCATGTGGATCTCCTACACCCAGCCCTGCTCCACTGACCTCTGCTTACACTCACACAGCCTCATAGAATGCTCCAGGCTGGAAGGCACCTCCAGAGCTCATCCAGTCCAACCTCCCTGCAGCCAGCAGGGACATCCCCAACTAGATCAGGCTGCTCAGAGCTTTCTCCAGCCTCACCTTGAAGATCTTCAGGGAAGGAACCTCAACCACCTCCCTGTGCAACCTGTTCCAGTGTTCCACCACCTTCATGGTACAGAACTTGTTCTTAACATCCAGCCTTGAAGCCTTGAACCTTGAAGTGGCTTGAAGCCACTGCCCCTGGTCCTGTCCCTGCAGGCCTTTACAAACAGCCTCTCTCCATCTTTCTTGTAGCCCCCTTCAGGTACTGGCAGGCTGCTCTAAGGTCCCCCTGGAGCCTTCTCATCCCCAGGCTGAACACCCCCAGCTCCTTCAGCCTGGCCTCATAGCAGGTTGCCCAAGTGTTTGAGGTCCCATCCCTGGAGACATTCAAGATCAGGCTGGATGTGTCCCTGGGCAGCCTGCTGTAGTTGGAGGTGTCCCTGTTGCCTGCAGGGGGGTTGGACAAGATGACCTTGGACGGTCCCTTCCAACCCAATGCCCTCTGTGAATGGATTGAAGCTTGAGGAGGGCAGATTGAGCCTGGAGATGAGGAAGAAATTCTTTGCAGTGAGGCTGGGGAGACACTGGAGCAGACTGCCCAGGGAGGCTGTGGCTGCCCTCTCCCTGGAGGGGTTCAAGGCCAGGCTGGATGAGGCCCTGAGCAGCCTGGGCTGGTGGGAGGTGTCCCTGCCCATGGCAGGGGGTGGCACTGGATGATTTTTAAGGTCCCATCCAACCCAAAGCATTCTGTGCACCCCTGGGTGTCAGTTTGCCAGTCCACAGCCCAGCACCTAGCGGAACAGGCAGCAGTGGAGGCAGTTTGCAGCTGGACAGATGGCCATGGCTAAGCAGATCTGCCTGGGGCAGGAGAGCTGCTCTGGCTGAAATGCAGCCTTGCCTGTCTGTAGCTAAATTGCTCTGGGCTTAGTTTAGGGATTTTGGGGGGTTCTTTGTTGTTGTTGCTTGTAGTTTCTCTTTACTGTGAACTCCTCAAGTTCAAAGGGTAAAAGCTCAGCCTAAGGACCCAAGCTGTCAGAGGGCAAAGCCTAAACTGCACTGCTTGAAGCCAGGCACCCTTTAGAACCCAGACTCCCCCCCCCCACCTAGATTTCAGAGCCCATCTCCTTTGCACTCCATTTCACTTTGCAAAGCCCTTCCCCAGCCTCCTCCTTTTCCCATGCAGTGGGAGCCCAGCTGCAGCAGAACCTTCTCATTAAATGCATCAAATCCTGCAGCTGTCCTCTCCTTGCCCCCTTTGAAGTGACATGTGCTTCAATTTAGTTTTAATCTTCTAAGTGATGTTGTAAGTCAAGCCTCCCTGGGTGACATCTGAAGTTACTCTTTGGGGTTTGATGGGGCTTTTTTTATTGCTGGTGGGTTTCCCCCCCTCCCCTCCCCTTGCTGTGGAGCTCCAGAACTCAAGGCAGCAGTGGCTGAAGTCAGATTGAATCAGGCTGTGGAACTTCAATGGCGAGGCACGAAAGGAAAGCCTTTAGTTGGGAGGACCAAATGCAACCAGGAAGACACAGAAGACACCAAAACACTTCAACCCCTCACCCCACCTCCCCTCCCCTTCTCCCCTTCTCCTCTCTCCTCCTCTCCCCTCTCATCTCCCCTCTCCTCTCCCCTCTCCTCTCCCCTCTCCTCTCCCCTCTCCTCTCCCCTGCTTTCCCCTCCCCTGCTCTCCCCTCTCCTTTCTCCCCTCTTGCCTCTCCTCTCTCCTCTCTCTTCCTCTCCCCTCTCCTCTCCCCTCCCCTCCCCTCCTCTCCACACCTCTCCTAAGGCACAGAGGCAGTGCCAGACGAAGCCATTCAGCTGGAGCTGGTGTGGAACAAGAGTGGCATCCAGTGGTTAGTTGGTTAACCACACACTGCTCTGCCCTCCAGATCTGGCCAAAGTAGAGCATCCCAAGCTGGCCACCAGAGATGACAGCTTGAGAATCATAGAGTCACAGAATCGTTAAGGCTGGGAGGGACTTCAAGGCTCAGCCAGCTCCGACCCCCCTGCCATGGGCAGGGACACCTCACACTACAGCAGGTTGCTCACAGCCACCTCCAGCCTGGCTGCAAACACCTCCAGCCAGGAGGCTTCCACCACCTCCCTGGGCAACCTGTGCCAGGCTCTCATCACCCTCCTGGGGAACAACTTCTTCCTCACAACCAATCTCAATCTGCTCACTTCTAGTGCTGCTCCATCCCCCCCAGTCCTATCACTCCCTGACACCCTAGAAGGAGCTGGCAGGACCCACTGTTTGTAGTGACAGGATGAGAGGTTATGGCTTGGAGCTGGAGAAGGGGAGAATGAGACTAGAGATGAGGAAGACATTCTTGGCAGTGAGGGTGGGGAGAGCCTGGCACAGGCTGCCCAGGGAGGTGGTGGAAGCCTCCTGCCTGGAGGTGTTCAAAGACAGGCTGGATGGGGACTTGAGTAACCTGGGCTGGTGGGAGGTGCCCAGGCTTGGAGAACCCTTCCAGTCAACAAGTTTCTTCTCAGCTCCAACCTAAACCTGCCCTGGAGCAGCATAAGGCCATTTCCTCTTCTCCTAGCACTTTTGACTAGGGAAGAAGAGACCAACCCCTACCTGGCTCCAGCCTCCTCTCAGGGAGCTGCAGAGAGCAATGAGGTCTCCCTCAGCCTCTTCTTCTCCACACTAAACACCCCCAGGGCCCTCAGCTGCTCCTCCCCAGCCCTCTTCTGCAGACCCTTCCCCAGCTTGGTTGCCTTTCTGTGGACCTGCTCCAGCTCCTCAATGTCCTTCTTGCAGTGAGGGCCCCAAACCTGACCCCAGGACTCAAGCTCCCCAGTGCTGAGTCCAGGGGGACAACCACTGCCCTGCTCCCGCTGCCCACACCACTGCTGCTCCAGGCCAGGCTGCTGCTTTGCACCAGGCTGATGTAGTTCTTAGGTGGTGTGGTCCAGGCCAGTTTAACCTTCTCAGACCTGAACTCTGGAAAGCCCTTCAAGAGGAGTGCCCAGACATCCAGCTAGCCCAAGGAGGACCAAGCAAGGAGGTCTACAGACACTTTGCCAACCTCCGACAGCCTCCAGCGCTTGCAGCCCAGGGTTTTCCAGGTCCTTCTGTGTTCAGCAGCCTGTAGGTCATCCAGAGGCTCAGGAACACTCTAATCCTTCTCACACATCAAGGAACCTTTTGGCTGATTTGTCCTTGTGCAGGAAAACAGCTTCTGAGTTGGCTCCCCTGCCTGCTCCTCCTAATGCTGGGCAAGGGAATGAATTGTCCCTCCTGCTGCAGTCGTCTTCTCTCCCATCATGGTCCCAGTCATGCAGTCATAGAATGGCTTAGGTTGGAAAGGACCTTAGAGACCATCTCCTGAAAGGAAATGGCCTGAAAGTGTGCCCAGGAGAGGTTTAGGTTGGAGATCAGGAACTTTTCTTTGCTTCAAGAGTGGTCAGGGACTGGCACAGGCTGCCCAGGGAGGTGGTGGAGTCCCCATCCCTGGGGGTGTTCCACAACCCTGTGGCCATGGCACTTGGGGCCAGGGTTTGGTGGCCATGGTGGGGTTGGGATGAAGGTTGGACTGGGTGATCTCTGAGGCCTTTTCCAGCTGAAACAATTCCAGGATTCTGTGGTGTCAGATCCTCCCTTATCCACTTTACCATCCACCCAGACCTGCACCACTCCACCTCCTCGATCTTCTCTGACCTCCCCTGTGCCATTATAACCCCAGACAGTGCTTCAGGTCTGGGGTCAGAGTGGCTGAGAGCAGCCAGGTAGAGAGGGACCTGGGGGTGCTGGCTGACAGCAGCTGAACAGGAGCCAGCAGTGTGCCCAGGTGGCCAAGAAGGCCAAGGGCATCCTGGCCTGCATCAGGAACAGTGTGGCCAGCAGGAGCAGGGAGGTCATTGTGCCCTGTGCTCAGCACTGCTGAGGCCACACCTTGAGTCCTGTGTCCAGTTCTGGGCTCCTCAGCTTAGGAAAGATGTTGAGCTGCTGGAAGGTGTCCAGAGAAGGGCAACAAAGCTGGGGAGGGGTCTGGAGCACAGCCCTGGGAGGAGAGGCTGAGGGAGCTGGGGTTGCTTAGCCTGGAGTAGAGGAGGCTCAGGGGAGACCTTCTTGCTCTCTCCAACTCCCTGACGGGAGGTCGGAGCCAGGTGGGGGTTGGTCTCTTCTGCCAGGCAGACAACCAGCAGCAGAACAAGAGGACACAGTCTCAAGCTGTGCCAGGGGAGGTTCAGGCTGGAGGTGAGGAAGAAATTCTTCCCAGCAAGAGAGATTGGCCATTGGGATGTGCTGCCCAGGGAGGTGGTGGAGTCCCCATCACTGGAGGTGTTTAGGAAGAGCCTGGATGAGGCCCTTGGTGCCATGGTGTGGCTGATCAGATGGTGCTGGGTGATAGGTTGGACCTGATGAACTCTGAGGTTCATCAGAGCAGAGCCTGGGCTGCAGCAGGGAGGTGTTTAGGAAGAGCCTGGATGAGGCACTTTGTGCCATGGTTGAGTTGATCAGATGGTGCTGGGTGATAGGTTGGGCTTGATGATCTGTGAGGTCTTTTCCAACCTGGTTAATTCAATTCAATTCTATTCCATTCCATTCTATTCCATTCCATTCCATTCCATTCTATTCTATTCCATTCCATTCCATTCTATTCCATTCCATTCCATTCCATTTCCAGCCCTCCAATACCTTTTTGGAGACAAGGGACACAGGGCTGCAGATCATGTTGAGGATGCAAGCTGACAATGATTTTGGGTTGGTTTGGGTTGGTTGTTTTTTTGCCAAGCCTGAATTCACTTTCAATAACTGAAAGTCCAAATTAATATCAGAGCTTTGTTTTCTCCCAGGATCTCCAGGAGTATTAAAAGAAATTGATTTGGCTTTATTGTTTCCCTGCATTTCCCTCTGACCTGGGGATTAAATATTCATGCCCCTCTCCATAGAACCTCTCTGCAGTATTTAATATTTCATGCTGTGATTTGCCATGCCCTAAATCAAATCTTTTCTTCATGTTGCTGGCCTGGAACTCCCTGAAATTGTCCAAAGCAATCCAATAAAGGATGTTTTGCAAACTCGGGGCCACAATAAATGACATCAAAGAGAGAGATTGAATCTGTCAGGAAAATCCAACTTTCCATTCTGTCTCGGCCTCAGGTGGTTTAGAGGAGGCCCTGAGCAGCCTGCTCTAGCAGGAGGTGGCCACAAAGGTGAGCCAAGGGCTGGAGCAGCTCTGCTGGGAGCACAGGCTGAGGGAGCTGGGGCTGTGCAGCCTGCAGAGGAGAAGGCTCCAGGGGCACCTCAGAGCTGCTGCCAGGACAGAGTCACAGGGGCTGGAAGGGAGCTTCAGAGATCATCCAGTCCAACCCCCCTGCCAAAGCAGAAGCACCTGTACCAGGTCACACAGGAACTCACCCAGGAGGGTCTTGAGAATCTCCAGAGAGACTCCACAATCCCCCCCTGGGTAGCCTATACCTGAAGGGATCCTGCAGGAAGGCTGCAGAGGGACTTCTCCTGAGGGGGTCTGCAGCCAGGCCAAGGGGGAATGGTTTGGAGCTGAGGCAGAGCAGGGTCAGAGTGGAGCTGAGGAAGAAGTTCTTCAGTCCAGGAGGGAGCTGAGCCTCTGGCACAGGCTGCCCAGAGAGGCTGTGGCTGCCTCCTGCCTGGGGGTGCTGCAGGCCAGGCTGGATGAAGCCCTGAGCAGCTGAGTGTAGCTGAGAGGTGTCCCTGGGCATGGTGGGGAGCTTGGAGCAGAGGAGCTCTGAGCTCCCTTCCAGCCTGAGCCATTCTGGGATTGGAAGATTCAAAGATATTTAAGATCCCTTCCAACCCAAACCATTCTATGAATCTCCTCTCCTCTTTTCCTTTCCCCTTTCCCTTTCCCCTTTCCCTTTCCCTTTCCCTTATTTGTTTTCCATTAATTTTCCTTTCCCTTAAATTCAAGGCTTAATTTTCCTTTCCCTTACATTTGTTTTCTCTTAATTTTCCTTTCCTCTCATTTTCCTTTCCCTTAAATTTCTTTTCCTTTAGTTTTTCTTTCCTTCCCTTTTCCTTTCCTTTCATTTCCCTTTCCCTAAATTTTCCTCTCCCTTGAATTCCCTTTTTCAAGGCTTAATTTCCTTTCCCTTAGTTTTGCTTTCCCTTCAATTTCCTTTCCCTTAAGTTTCCTTTCCCTACATTTTCCTTCCCCTTCAATTTCCTTTCCCTACATTTTCCTTTCCCCTCATTTTCCTTTCCCTTCAGTTTCCTTTCCCTATATTTTCCTTTCCCCTCATTTTCCTTTCCCTTCAATTTCCTTTCCCTACATTTTCCTTTCCCCTCATTTTCCTTTCCCCTCATTTTCCTTTCCCTACATTTTCCTTTCCCCTCATTTCCCTTTCCCTTCAGTTTCCTTTCCCTACATTTTCCTTCCCCTCATTTTCCTTCCCCTACATTTTCCTTCCCCTACATTTTCCTTTCCCTACATTGTCCTTTCCCTTAAATCTCTCGTTTTCAGGGCTTCATTTTCCTTTCCCTTCCTTTTCCTCTCCCTCCAGAAGAAACTCAGCAGCCTGACAGCCCAAAACCCCTCTCAATCCTTCGCTCCCTGCATCCTCTCTGCTTTACTGCAGGAGAGTGCTGGAGATAAGGAATTGTACAGAGGGCCATAAGTGACTTAGGCACAATTAGCTCTGTGCTCTTCAGCCTGCCAGGTGCATTTAGAAGCCTCCCCAGCCAGGCTATGACCATTTGTAGCCTCATTTATACAGCCTGCCAGGACTACTTCTTTAAATTAGCTTGAAGCAGGCCAGATAAACCTGGAAGGAAGTCAGTTGTCTTTTCTGAGGCTTCTGCTTTCCAGGCTCTCCAGCAAACAAGATGAGGGAGGAGATAAAGAGGGACAAAGCCTTCAAGCATCTTTTTCCCTGAAGAGCTCAGCAGGCAAGCAGCAAAATGTCAAAAGCAAGTGGGGTGGACAAGTGGAGCCAACTGCAAGGGGAACAATAGAGCTTTGGGACAGAAAAGGCTGCCTGCCAGCCTCCAAATGTTCCTTGGCTGAGTTACCTCTGCCCCAGCAAAGCTCATGGGATCCTCAGGTTGAAGCAATCACAGCTAAAATGATGAGGGAATGGGGAAGGTTTGGAGCACAAGGCTTGAACTTGGCCACAAGAAGGAAAAACCAAACCAGAAAGAAAAGAGGAAGATTAAAGCTCTCTGCTCAGCAGGTTTCAGTTGGGGCTGAAAGTCCTGGAGATGCTAAGGAGCTTGGAAGCAGAACTCAGCTACAAGAGTGAGAGAGGAGAGAGGGGAGAGGGGAGAGGGGAGGAGAGGAGACTCGAGGAGAGGAGAGGAGACTCGAGGAGAGGAGACTCGAGGAGACTCGAGGAGAGGAGACTCGAGGAGAGGAGAGGAGACTCGAGGAGAGGAGACTCGAGGAGAGGAGACTCGAGGAGAGGAGAGGAGAGGAGAGGAGAGGAGAGGAGAGGAGACTCGAGGAGAGGAGAGGAGAGGAGAGGACTCGAGGAGAGGAGAGTCGAGGAGAGGAGAGGAGAGGAGAGGAGAGGAGAGGAGAGGAGAGGAGAGGAGACTCGAGGAGACTCGAGGAGAGGAGAGGAGAGGAGAGGAGAGGAGAGGAGAGGAGAGGAGAGGAGAGGAGAGGAGAGGAGAGGAGAGGAGAGGAGAGGAGAGGAGAGGAGAGGAGAGGAGAGGAGAGGAGAGGAGAGGAGAGGAGAGGAGAGGAGAGGAGAGGAGAGGAGAGGAGAGGAGAGGAGAGGAGAGGAGAGGAGAGGAGAGGAGAGGAGAGGAGAGGAGAGGAGAGGAGAGGAGAGGAGAGGAGAGGAGAGGAGAGGAGAGGAGAGGAGAGGAGAGATGATGGGTGATAGCATTTCTGACAGACTAACTGGAACTGAGTGCTGCAAAACTGGGTGGAGGAGGTCTTACAAGGAGACTCCACCACCTCTCTGGGCACCCTCAGAGCAAAGAAGTTTCTCCTTCAGTTCAAGTGAAACCTCCTGGATTCCAGCATGTGCCAGCTGCCCCCTGTCCTGTGGTTGGCTGTCACTAAGAGGAGCCCAGCCCCATCCTCCCCCAGCCCATCCACCTTTTAGCTATTGATCAGTGCTGATCAGATCTCCTCTCAGTCTTCTCCACCCTGCCCAGGACAGCTCAGAAAGTTTGTCCTTCATGGCAGAGCAGAGGCAGCAGAGTGCTCCTCCTCCTGCCCTGTCCTGCAGCAAGTGAAACACTCCAGACCCTCCCAGCTGTGCCACTAATTCCAATGAGGGTTTCTGGTGACATCAGCCAAGCCCTGGGGTCCTTTTCTTGCTGGAATTAGTGACCTGCTGTGGTCTGTGGGACAGACATGGACGCTGATCTCAGCAGCAGCAGTGCTGGCACTCTCTGGAAAGGCTGCAGCACTGCAAAGCAGCTTCCCAAAGCAAAAGCTCTTGGGAAATCAGCTTCAAATGGGAAGCCAAAGAGCTCTACTGGCATGGCCCAGAGGGACCTTCCAGGGCTTACAGGGTGTGTTGAGAAGAGTGTGGCCAGCAGGGCAAGGGAGGTTCTCCTGCCCCTCTGCTCTGCCCTGGTGAGGCTGCACCTGGAGCTCTGTGTCCAGCTCTGGGCTCCCCAGTTCAAGAGGCACAGGGAGCTGCTGGAGAGAGTCCAATGAGGGCCATGAATAGAATAAACCAGGTTGGAAGAGACCTTCAAGATCATCAAGTCCAACCTATCATCCAACACCACCTAATCAACTAAGCAACCCCAGCTCCCTCAGCCTCTCCTCCCAGGGCTGTGCTCCAGACCCCTCCCCAGCTTTCTTGCCCTTCTCTGGACACCTTCCAGCAGCTCAACATCTTTACTAACCTGAGGAGCCCAGAGCTGGACACAGGACTCAAGGTGTGGCCTAAGCAGTGCTGAGCACAGGGCAGAATGACCTCCCTGCTGCTGCTGGCCACACTGTTCCTGATGCAGGCCAGGATGCCCTTGGCCTTCTTGGCCACCTGGGCACACTGCTGGCTCCTGTTCAGCTGCTGTCAGCCAGCACCCCCAGGTCCCTTTCTGCCTGGCTGCTCTCAGCCCCTCTGACCCCAGCCTGTAGCACTGCCTGGGGTTGCTGTGGCCAATGTGCAGCACCCAGCACTTGGCTGTGATCAGTCTCCTGCTGTGGGATTTGCTCTGGGTGCCTCTGCTCTAGCAGGGGGGCTGGACTCAGTGATCTGCAGAGGTCCCTTCCAACCCTCAGCCTCCTGTGATTCTGCGGCCCTTGCAGGGGCACGAAGGGGTTAAGAGCCCGGCTGGAGCCGGCGCGCAGCTGCAAGCTGAGCCGGAGCCACGCAGCCCTTGTGCTGCGCTGCTTGCGGGGGCTTCATCTCCTCCTGCACTGCAGCAGATCCCCCAGCCCTGCTCAGCCAGGCAGGAGCAGCACCCAGACACACAGCCAGCAGCCCCTCTGAGAGGATTCCAGCACCCAGCAGCCACCACTGCCCTTGAGCCTCCGCGGTGCTTCTCATTGAAGAGGCTTCCGTGCTTCTCCAGCCCTGACACTGGATTTCTCTCTGGGTGATGCAGCCTCACCCAGCCTGGCAGCGGGGAAGCCTCCAGGAAAGATCTCAAAGATTGCTTGCTTGGTTTGCTTATTTAGTTATCTTGCCTGATCTGCCTTCAGCAGAAGACAAAACCACCTCACACCCTGGGTGCCCTGCTGAATAAACCAAGCAAAGGCACAGCCCTTGTCCAAAGGAGCTGCCACTCCAAGCTGGGTTTGCACTCCTGCTGCCTGGATTGTTAGAAGGCAGCTCTGGAGACAAGGACTGGGAGGTCTGCTGGAGATGTGGTGCTGAAGGCCATGGCTTAGCCCCTGCTTAGGCAGAGTTAAGATCATGGTTGGTTGGTGGTTTTCAGGGTCTTTTTCAACCAAAGTGATTCCATGACGCCATGTGTGTCTCTCTCTTTGCTTACCCAGAGCTCTCACCCTCCCTGAAAGCACAAAGCTGCTTCCTCGGTGCTCTCACACCCTGGAAGCTCCAAAGCTGCTTCCTCGGTGCTCTCTCACACCCTGGAAGCTCCAAAGCTGCTTCCTCGGTGCTCTCTCACACCCTGGAAGCTCCGAAGATGCTTCCTCGGTGCTCTCACACACCCTTGGAAGCTCCAAAGCTGCTTCCCCGGTGCTCTCTCACACCCTGGAAGCTCCAAAGCTGCTTCCCCGGTGCTCTCTCACACCCTGGAAGCTCCGAAGCTGCTTCCTCGGTGCTCTCTCACACCCTGGAAGCTCCAAAGCTGCTTCCTCGGTGCTCTCCCCCCCCCCCGGAAGCTCCAAAGCTGCTTCCTCGGTGCTCTCTCCCCCCCCCCCTGGAAGCTCCAAAGCTGCTTCCTCGGTGCTCTCTCACACCCTGGAAGCTCCGAAGATGCTTCCTCGGTGCTCTCGCTCCCTCTCGTGGCTCTCCACGATCCCCACAGCAGCTCCCAGCGATGCTTTGCAGGACCTGGTCTGAAACACTGCCAGGGATGAGGCTCCTGTGGGCAGTTATGAGATGTGGCCCAAGCCAGGAAGCCCTCAGCTCAGGAGGGACATGGAGCTGATGGAGCAGGTCCAGAGCAGGGCCATGAAGATGATCAGGGGGCTGGAGAACCTCTGCTATGGGGCCAGGCTGAGGGAGCTGGGGGTGTTCAGCCTGGGGAAGAGAAGGCTCCAGGGAGACCTAAGAGCAGCCTGCCAGAGCCTGAAGGGAGCTACAAGCAGGCTGCAGAGGGACTGTTGCCAAAGGGCTGCAGGGACAGGAGCAGGGACAAGGGTTTGAAATGAGAGCAGAACACACTGAGATTGGATGTGAGGAACAGCTGGGAAGGGACTTTTGACAAGGGCTGGGAGTGAGAGGATGAGAGGCAGTGGCCTTGAGCTGGAACAGGGGAGAAAGAAACTGGAGATGAGGAAGAAATTCTGGAATGGTTTGGGTTGGAAGGGAGCTCCAAAGCTCCTCCAGCCCAAACCCCCTGCAGGCAGCAAGGACATCCTCCCCTGGATCAGGTTGCTCAGAGCCTTCTCCAGCCTCACCTTGAGTATCTCCAGGGATGGAGCCTCAACCACTTCCCTGGGCAACCTGTTGCAGTGTTCCAGCAGCCTCCTGGGGCAGAACTTGTTCCTCACATCCAATCTCAGTCTGTTCTGCTCTCATTTCAAACCCTTGCCCCTGGGCCTGTCCCTGCAGGCCTTTGGGAACAGTCCCTCTGCAGCCTTCCTGTAGCCCCCTTCAGGTGCTGGAAGTCCTGCTGGGACAGGCCAAGGGGTGATGGTTTGAAGTGACAGAGGGAGACTCAGACTGGAGAGAAGGGAGAAATGTTTTGAGGAGTGAGGGTGGCAGAGCCTGAGCCAGGCTGTCCAGAGCAGTGGTAGAAACCCCATCCCTGGAACCATTCCAGCTGAGGCTGTTTGGGGTCCTGAGCAGCCTGCCCCTGTGGGGGCTGACCCTGCTGACTTCAGGGGCTTGGAACTGGATGACCTCTGAAGGTGCCTTCCAGTCTGAAGCATTCTGTGATGCTCTGCTTCAGACCAGAGCTGGTTGGAATAAGCTCCCTGGGATGCATGGAGGGCCCACACTGGCTCCTCTGTGCCAGCTCCTCTCTGCTCCAGCTCTGCCCTGCTTATTCCAGGCCACCTGCTAATAACACAGGGACGGTCCCCAGGAGGCTGCTCTGCCGCTTCCCAAGCCCTCTCCCTGCTGAAATGGGTGAACTGTGCCACTCTGGGCACCATCTGGCAGCCCTGCAGGCCTCCAGCTGTCACCCTGCAGATCAACAGCTCAACCAAATGGCTGCTGTCAGACCTGGCAGCCCCAGCAGGGCAGCCCAGAGACCGCGGGGAGAGCAACTGCCTGGGCAGGGCTCTGGGCAGGCAATGCAGCCCCTGGGGAGTGCAGCCTCTGAGCCTCCTCCTGAGAGAGGAAAGGGGAGCAAGGGAGGCTGGAGATGAGGGGGAAAGGGGAGGGGAGGGGAGGGGAGGGGGAAGGGAAGGGGAAAAGGGAAGGGAAGGGGAAAAGGGAAAGGAAGGGAAAAAGACGAAGGGAAGGGGAAAAGGAAGGGGAAAAGGGAGGGGAAGGGAAGGGGAAAAGGGAGGGGAGGGGAAGGGGAAAAGGGATGGGAAGGGCGAAAGGGAGGGGAAAGGGAAAGGGAAAGGGAAAGGGAAAGGGAAAGGGAAAGGGAAAGGGAAAGGGAAAGGGAAAGGGAAAGGGAAAGGGAAAGGGAAAGGGAAAGGGAAAGGGAAAGGGAAAGGGAAGGATGTACTGAGTCTGTCTTTATTTCCAGGACAGATCCATTGATAATTGCACTTCAGAAGGTAAGTACCACCCATGGTTTAAACCCACTTCACAGCTGAGTTGTGCTCTTTCTGGATCTGCAGCTCATTCCTGATCCCACAAAGGGTTATCCTCATCTTCAGCTTTACACTCAAGAGGAAGAATCATGGAACTAATCACAGAGTCACAGAATGCATTGGGTTGGAAGGGACCTCCAAAGCTCCTCCAGTCCAACCCCCTGCAGGCAGCAGGGACATCCTCCCCTGGATCAGGTTGCTCAGAGCCTTCTCAAGCCTGACCCTGAGTATCTCCAGGGATGGAGCCTCAACCACCTCCCTGGGCAACCTGCTGCAGTGTTCCAGCAGCCTCCTGGTGCAGAACTTGTTCCTCACATCCAGACTCAATCTGCTCTGCCCTCATTTCAAACCCTTGCCCCTGGGCCTGTCCCTTTGGCAACTGTCCCTCTGCAGCCTTCTTGCAGCCCCTTCAGGTGCTGGCAGGCTGCTATTAGGTGTCCCTGGAACCTTCTCTTCCCCAGGCTGAACACCCCCAGCTCCCTCAGCCTGTCCTCACTGCAGAGGTGCTCCAACCCCCTGAGCATTTATCTGTGACCTCCTCTGGACCTGCTCCATCAGCTCCATGTCCTTCCTGTGCTGAGGGCTGCAGAGCTGGAGGCAGTGCAGTGAGCTCTGTCACACAGCCACGGCAGGAAGAGCTTCTCCTGGTGATGGAAGACACAACCTGAGGGGATCTTGGAATGTGTCCTGGTGGCAGAGAGCACCCAGGGGTACTTCAGACCCAACTGCAGTGTGTTTGAGCCTTTACTAAGAACACTGAGGAACATGTGAGGAGGAGTTTGCCTTACACACAACAGTTCAGCAGGCAAAGGTGAAGCAGACAACTCAGATTCTCGCTGACAAGAAGGAAGAGAAGATTCTTGGGTGAGACAGAAGACATCAAAGTGCATTTTTAGGCACCCAAACCAGAAGGAGAATAAAAACAATCCCTTAAAGTGCTCTAAAAACAAAGTGGTCCTTTGGGTGCTGTCTTCCAGGAGCTGCTTTCACCACCCACACTGTTTCTTAATGACTTGCAGCACTGTCTTGAGGACCTCCTCCTTGCAGGGGCTGGCATCAACCTCTTGGCAGGCAGGGTTCAGCATCCTTCTGTAGGACTCTTCAACCCTAGTTACAAACAAAAGCAGAGGAATGAAGGAGAAGTTATGGACCTCAGGAAGAAGTTTTGGACATGAGGAGGAAGTTCTGGGCATCAGGGAGGGAGGTTGGGGCCTTAGCAAGCTGTTTTGATCTCAGAAGGTGTTTTGGAGATTGGGAAGAGGTTTTGGACACTGGGAAGCGGGTTGGGAGATTGGGAAGAAGCTTTGGACATTAGGAAGAGGTTTTGCACACTGGGGAGAGGTCTGGAGACTAGGAAAAAGTTTTGGGCACTGGGAAGAGCTTTGGAGATTGGGAAGAAGTTTGGGAGATTGGGAAGGTGTTTTGGACACCAGAAAGAAGTTTTGGGACACTGGGAAGAGGTTTGGGACATTAGGAAGATGTTTGGGATACTGGGAAGAAATCTGGTCCTTAGGAAGGAGGTTTGGACCTTAGGAAGAAGTTGGGACATTAAGAAGATGTTTTGGAACTTAGGAAGAAGATTTGGATGTTAGGAAGAAGTGTGGAGAAGGTAGGAAGAAGTTTGGGACTTGAGGAGGAGGTTTGGACCTCAAGAAGATGTTTGGGCATTACGAAGAAGTGTGGAAATTAGGAAGAACATTTGGACCTTAGGAAGAAGGTTTGGAGACTAGGAAGAAGTTCTTCACCACGAGGGTGGTGGAACACTGGAACAAGTTGCCCCCAGAGACGGTGAAGGCCCCATCCCTGGAGACTTCCAAGGTCTTGAGGGGCTCTGAGCAGTCTGCTCTGGTTGGGGATGTCCCTACTGACTGCAAGGGGGCTGGACTAGATCACCTTTAAAGGTCCCTTCCAACCCAAACCATTCCATGATTCTGTCCATGTCCACATGGCAGGGACCTGAAGTCTCTCTCTCTCCTCACAGTAGAGCACTGGATACACTCTGGTGGAGCACTGCAGGGGACAGCCTGCTTCCAACTGTACCTCTGTAAGCAGCAGGACCAGGGCAGGGATTGTCCCCCTGGACCCAGTGCCTGGGGGGGGCCACACCTTGAGTCCTGGGCTGGGTTCTGAGCTCCTCTCTCTGAGGACATTGTGGGGCTGGAGCAGGTCCAGGGAAGGGTCTGGAGAAGAGGGCTGGGAAGGAACAGCTGAGGGAGCTGGGGGTGTTCAGTGTGGAGAAGAAGAGGCTGAGGGGAGGCCTCATTGCTCTCTGCAGCTCCCTGAAAGGAGGTTGCAGTGAGGTGGGGGCTTGGTCTCCTCCTCCTAGGAACAAGTGATAGGAGGACAGGAAATGGCCTCAGGTTGCCCCATGGGAGGTTTAGGTTGGATCTAAGAAGAAACTTGTTGACTGAAAGGGTTCTCCAAGCCTGGCAGAGGCTGCCCAGGGAGGTGGCTGAATCCCCATCCCTGGAGGGGTTTGGAAGAGGCAGAGCTGTGGTGCTGAGGGCCATGGGAACCTGATCGAGTTGGGGATGTCCCTGCTGACCTCCCTGCAAGGAGGTCAGACTGGATCAGCTTTGTAGGTCCCTTCTGGCCTGGACCATTCTATGAACCATCTATGGTTCCATGATTCCATGATCCCACCCTCTCCTTCCCCCCTGATGCCTACCTTTGTCTGAACAAGCTGTTAGCTTCCAGCTCTGCTTCCTCCTTTGTCTTCTCCAGCCCTCGGCGCTGAAGCCTCCGGACCCGCTCCTCGGGGTCAACAGTCAGGAGAAGGACAAGGTCTGGCCTGAGGAGGTCCTCAGGCCACTGGTACACCTCATCCTGTGCTGGTGGCAGGTCCTGGACTTGCCCATGTATTTCAGTGGCAATTGTGTAGGCAGCTGTGCTGTGCCAGTACCTGCCAAGGAGAAGGCAGAGAACGCTGAGAGACATCTCAAAGGGGATTCCTCAGCAATGCTGGGGAGAAGAAGGGTCACCAATGACAGCCATGAGGAGGATGGGGACACTGCTTTTGAAGGGCAATGCAATGAGGTTATGGAAATGGAAAGGGAGAGTAACTGGGGTTGATGTTCCAGAGAGAAGGCGGCTGAGGGAAGGCCTTCTGGCTCGCTGCAACTCCCTGAAAGGAGGTGGGAGGCAGAGTTGGTTCCTTCCAGTAACAAGTGATAGGATGAGAGGAAATGGCCCCAGGTTGCACCAGGGCAGGTTTAAGCTGGACATGAGAAGAAACTTCTCCACTGAGAAGGTTCTCAAAGGCTGGAAGAGGCTGCCAGGGAGGTGGTGGAATCCCCACCCCTGGAGGTGTTTGAAAGAGGCAGAGCTGCGGTGCTTGGGGGCCATGGTTCAGCCCCAGCCTTGGCAGAGCCAAGGATTCAGTGACCTTGAAGGTCTACTACCAACCAAAAGCATTCTATGATTCTGTATCCTGCTGTAACCCCCCAGTGCTACCCTGCAACCCAGAGACTATCCCTGAGGACCTCCCCTGGTAGACCTGAACAGCTTCAGGGTGGCACTGACAGAAGAAGACTTCAGAGAGACACAAACCTGTCCACGATGACAGGTGCCTGAGTGGATGCCTTTGCTATTTCTGAAGCCAGAATGTAGTTGCCTGCAGCATAAAAAGCTCTTTTGATAGGTGCTGGCTCCTCATCAAATATTGTCCTCCACTGGCTGATGGAGGCTGGTGGGGACCTGAGGAGAACGCCGTTGAGGGTGTCCTTAACAGACTGGGTGAGGGTGGTCTTGCCTGGAGGCCATGTAGAGAAGGGGAGAAAGAAACAAAGCAGAAAGAGTTATTCTACACAGCAGGAACCAGGCTGCACCTGCAGCCCAGAGAGCCAAGCAGAGCCTGGGCTGCAGCCAGAGAAGTGTGGCCAGCAGGGCCAGGGAGGGGATTCTGCCCCTCTGCTCCACTCTGCTGAGACCACAGCTGCAGCTCTGGGGCCAGTTCTGGAGCCTCTGTGCCAAGAAGGATCTGGAGGGGCTGGAAGGTGTCCAGAGAAGGGCCATGAGGAGGAGCAGAGGGCTGGAGCTGCTCTGCTATGAGGACAGAATGAGGGAGTTGGGGTTGTGCAATCTGGAGAGGAGAAGGCTCACAGGAGACCTAATTGTGGCCTTCCAGGATCTGCAGGGGGCTCCAAGAAAGCTGGGGAGGGACTTTTGAGGGTGTCAGGGAGGGATAGGACTGGGGGGGATGGAGCAAAACTAGAAGTGGGGAGATTGAGATTGGCTGTGAGGAAGAAGTTGTTCCCCAGGAGGGTGGTGAGAGCCTGGCACAGGTTGCCCAGGGAGGTGGTGGAAGCCTCCTGCCTGGAGGTGTTTGCAGCCAGGCTGGATGTGGCTGTGAGCAACCTGCTGTAGTGTGAGGTGTCCCTGGCCATGGCAGGGGGGTTGGGACTGGCTGAGCCTTGAGGTCCCTTCTAACCCTAACAATTCTATGATCCAAGGTGAAGAGTCCAGCTGGAGACTGTCACCAGTGGTGTTCCCCACAGGTCAGGACTGGAGCCAGTCTTATTCAACATCTTCACCCACAGCCTGGGTGAGGGGATAGAGAGGACCCTCAGCCAGTTTGCTGGTGAGACCAAAGTGGGAGGAGTGGCTGCCAGCCCCTCAGGCTGTGCTGCCATGCAGTGAGAGCTGGCCAGGCTGGAGAGCTGGGCAGAGGGGAACCTCATGAGTTAAGTGTAGAGCCCTGCTCCTAGGGAGGAGCAGCAGCATGCACCAGCACAGGTTAGGATTTGGCCTACAGAGATGTGATGCTGAGGGACATGGTTTAGCACCAGCCTTGGTAGGGGCTGAGGATGGTTGGGGTGCATGATCTCAAAGGTCTTTTCCAACCACAAGGATTAAGGGATTCTACGACAAGGAATCCAAGCACTGAAGAGCCATGGACAGATTGGTCCTTTAGAACCCTAGGACTGTTGAGCTTGGAAGAGACTTTGAGATCATCCAGTCCATCCATCCCTAGAGCTCCCCACTCACAGGTCAGAGAAGGCAGATTGCTCTTTAGGATCATTCATTCCCCCAAATCTGCCACCAGCTTCCCAGGATTGTTGGAAATCCCAAGCCACATGCAGGGCTGAAGGCCACAGTTGTTCTCTCCCAACAGCTTCTCACCTGCAGCTGCATTGCCCTTACCTGTGGCATCCAGCCCCTCAAAAACCACCACGGGAAAGCCTCCTTTCTTCTGGTGCTCAGGACATTTGCCCAGCAGGTCGAGGAGTGCCCCAGCCTCCGGGATCCGAGGAGCACACTGCAAGGGGAGAGAGGGGAGAGAGGACAGAGAGGGGAAAGAGAGGGGAGAAGAGAGAGGGGAGAAGAGAGAGGGGAGAAGAGAGAGGGGAGAAGAGAGATGAGGAGAGGGGAGAGAAAAGATGAGGAGAGGGGAGAGGAAAGATAGGGAGAGGGGAAGAGGAGAGGGGGGGAGAGGAGAGAAGAGGGAGGGGGGAAAGAGAGATGAAAGAGGGGGAAAGGCACAGGGAAGAGGGAGCGAGGAGGAGAGGAGAGGAGAGAAAAAGTAATGGAGAAGGAGAGAGAAGAGCAAGGGGCATAAGGAAAGGGGAGAAGGAAGAGGGAGAGAGGAGAGGCGAGAGGATAAGCAGAGAGGGGGAGCCCCTTCCCAGGCACCCAGCGCACAGCCGCTGCCTTCCCCGCTCCCTGCGCAGCCGCGCAGGCCCCAGCGCAGCCCGCAGCGCCCCGCAGCCCCACGGGCGGTCGCTCACCTCCCTCAGGCGAGCTCGGACGACGGAGGCGGCGGGCGGCAGGGTGCGGCGGAGGCGGCGGTGCCCCGGCGAGCCCGGGGCGCAGCTCCGCAGCATGGCGGCCGGCAGCGGCGGGGTGGAGGAGCCAGCGGGAAACGAAACCGACGGCGGCGGCTGGCGGAGCGCCGGGCTGCGGGGGAAAGAGCAGCGGCAGGGGGCTGATCCCGGCAGGGGGAGGAGGTTTGCTGCCTCCTGCCCGCCCCCCCGGCCTGCCGGAGCGAAGGGGACGGAAACGAAAGTGACCCCAGCGGCAACATCGGAGCGCCGGGATGCGAGCTGCCCGCCCCCGGGCGGCACGCTGATTGATGGGCGCAGCTCCCGCGGGTGGATCCCGGTGGGCAAACCGAGCTGCAAGGACGGAGCACCCCCGGCCGGCAGCTGTGCCGCCTCCCGCTGCACCAGCGCCGCTGGCGATGGATTGCGTGCGGCGGCAGCCAGGCAGCCCCGCGGCGCCAGAGCACCACCCGCGATCATGCAACCGTGGCGTGGATTGGCTTGGAAAAGACCTGTAAGGGCATCCGGGCCAACCGGTCTCTTAACTCTGCGAGGCTGAACCATGGCCCTCAGCTCCACATCTCTGCCACTTCCAAACGCCTGCAGGGATGGGGATTCAGCCACCCCCCTGGGCAGCCTGTGCCAGGCTTGGAGAACTCTTTCAGTGGAGGAGTTTCTTCTCATGTCCAACCTAAACCTGCCCTGGTGCAACTTGAGGCCATTTCCTATCATCCTAATACTTGTTCCTTGAGGGAAGAGTCCATCCCCCACCTGGCTCCTATCTCCTTTGAGGGAGTTGGAGAAAGCCAGAAGGTCTCCCCTCAGCCTTCTCTTCTCCACACTCAACACCCCCAGCTCCCTCAGCTGCTCCTCCCCAGCCCTCTTCTCCAGACCCTTCCCCAGCTTCCTTGCCCTTCCTTGGACCAACTTCAGCCCCTCAGTGTCCTGGGAGAGAGGAGCCCAAAACTGAACCCAGGACTCAAGGTGTGTCCTCCCTAGTGCTGAGTCCAGGGGGAAAATCCCTGCCCTGGTCCTGTCATTGCTGATCCAGGCCTGGCTGCTGGAGACATTGGCACACCTGGGCACACTGGCCAGAGGAGGACATGAAGCTTCTGAGGAATTTCTTGAAGGCTGAGCTCATTTCACAGTATCACAGTATATCATTTGTCAGGTAGATCCTTCCGGAAGGTGCACCACGAGGTGAGGGTCAGACATCTCTACGTGGCAGTTTCCCAGCTGTTGGAAGGGAGAGAGAGGATCCTGCAGAGGTGCAGCTCCTCCTGCATGTCCAAGTTCCATCTTTTGCAAACACAGAATCTGTGGGTTTGGGAAACATGACTCATAGCAGCTGACATGAAACTGAGTGCCACAGCTATTTGCAGTGCTTCTGGTTCCTCCCCCAGAGCTGATGAAAGCTGAAATTGGCTATCACCAAGTCATGGGATAGAATAGAATAGAATAGAATAGAATAGAATAGAATAGAATAGAATAGAATAGAATAGAATAGAATAGAATAGACCAGGTTGGAAAGGACCTTTGAGATCAGGGCATATTCCTATTCATTCCATAACAAAGGGTCCCTTGTGAAGGGACCCTTGCTGACCCTACTCTAGCAGGGGGGTTGGACTCTGGTTTCCAGAGGTCCCTTCCAGCCCCTACCATTCCCTGCTGATTCCATGACAGACATCAGATGCCTGTGACAAATGTTTTCAGCAGCTCTTGACAAACGAGAAAGGAAACATCAGGCCCTTGGCTCAGGAATGCTTACAAAGAGGATCTAATCGAGGCGGTGGGAGGGGAAAACGGAAACCGAAAGTTCAGTTCTTTGCAATGAGTCACCCGGGAGGGAGAAGGCAGCAGCGGCAGCGGCTGGAGAGCAGCCAAGAGCCCGGCAGCTGAGTGGGGAACACAGGCAGCTTCCCAAGCCCTTGCGAAGCGAAACTTGGCTGAGAGTCGATTTGACCTCGAGAAAATAATCAGCAGAAAGGTGGCCAGAACAGCTCTGCTGAGAGCACAGGCTGAGGGAGCTGGGGCTGTGCAGCCTGCAGAGGAGCTGCGCCAGGGGAGGTTTAGACTCGAGGTGAGGAGAAAGTTCTTCACCCAGTGAGTGGTTGGAATGGGCTGCCCAGGGAGATGGTGGAGTCACCGTCCTTGGAGGTGTTCAAGAGGAGATTGGACGTTGCACTTGGTGGTCTGGGCATGAGGTCTGTGGAGACAGGTTGGACTCGATGGTCCTCGAGGTCTCTTCCAACCTTAGTTATACTGTGATACTGTGAGAAGGCTCCAGGGGCATCTTAAAGCTGCCTGCCTGGACCTGAAGGGATCCTGCAGGAAGGCTGCAGAGAGACTTCTCCTGAGGGGGTCTGGAGCCAGGCCAAGGGGGAATGGTTTGAAGCTGAGGCAGAGCAGAGTTAGACTGGAGCTGAGGAAGAGGTAGGAGGGTGGTGAGACTGGTAGAGGCTGCCCAGGGAGGCTGTGGCTGCCTCCTCCCTGGAGGTGTTGCAGGCCAGGCTGGATGAGACCTTGAGCAGCTGAGTCTAGCTGAGAGTTGTCCTTGTGGGGAGGTTGGGAGCAGATGAGGTCTGAGGTCCCTCCCAAGCTGGGATTCTGTGATAAGCTTCAGTGTACATAAATGTGAGGCAATGCATGCAGGAAAGAAGAACTGGAATCTTGTATGGTGCTGATGGCAGCAGTGGCAGTGACATCTCCAACCTTCTGTGATGCTGAGCTCAGCACTCAGTGGCATGACCAACGTGCTCTTGGATTCACACTCTGAAACCAGTGGCCCAGGGGGAGGCAGCAGCCCAAAATGTAAACAGAAAGCTTCTTGACACCCAGAAAGGTGTTGAGAAGGCGACAGCTGGCATTATTTTGCTACCCTGCTCTTTACCTGGACATGTGGAGCTATCCTTTGACTGCATTTCCTGGTGTGGTGGTTTCAGGCCACACCTGGCAGCTTCGGATGGAAGAGTTTATCTCTTTCCACAGTGGTCTTTTCCTAGAAAGAAAGGTTTGGTCTACTTTATCTCCACGTGCAAGGCTCCCTGTGCTTCTGCCACGTCAACCAAGATAAAGTTCAGCTATGCTGAGTGGCCAAAGGCCTCAGCTAAGCAAAGTCATCTCAAGCAAGTCAACTGGCCAGCATCAGGAGCAGTGTGGCCAGCAGGAGCAGGGAAGTCATTGTGCCCTGTGCACAGCACTGCTGAGCCCACACCTTGAGTCCTGTGTCCAGTTCTGGGCTCCTCAGCTTAGGAAAGATGTTGAGATGCTGGAAGGTGTCCAGAGAAGGGCAACAAAGCTGGGGAGGGGTCTGGAGCACAGCCCTGTGAGGAGAGGCTGAGGGAGCTGGGGTTGCTTAGCCTGGAGAAGAAGCAGCTCAGGGGAGACCTTCTTGCTGTCTACAACTACCTGAAGGGAGGTTGGAGCCAGCTGGGGGTTGGTCTCTTCTGCCAGGCCCCCAGCACCAGAACAAGAGGACACAGTCTCAAGCTGTGCCAGGGGGAAGTTTAGGCTTGATCTTATAAAGAAGTTCTTCCCAGACAGAGAGATTTGCCATGGGAATGTGCTGCCCAGGCAGGTGGTAGAGTCACCATCCCTGGAGGTGTTTAGGAAGAGCCTGGATGAGGCATTTAGTGCCATGGTTTAGTTGGTTAGTTAGGGTTGGGTGAGCAGTTGGACTTGATGATCTTGGAGGTCTCTTCCAACCTGGTTGATTCTGTGATTCTGAAGCAAGTTAACCCCTGTCAAGGAAGGCAAAAACCCCAACCCTAATGGGGGCAATCCCATCATGAATTCAGATATTCTGCAAGTTAACTATTTTCATCCATAACAGTGATGAGAAATTAAAGACCCCACAAGGATTTTCTTTTCATAGACTCACAGAAATGGTAGGGGGAGGAAGGTGCCTCTGGAGGTCTTCCAGTCCAACCTCCCTGCCTGAGAAGGATCACCCAGAGTAAGCCACACAGGTGTGTTTGGGAAGCCCTACAGAGAGGGAGGCTCCACAACTTCCCTGGGCAGTCTGGTCCAGTGCTTGGCCACTCTCAAAGTGCAGATGTGGCACTTCAAGGCATGGTTAATGGCCATGGAGGTGCTGGGGAGAAGGTTGGACTTGATGAATGTAGAGATCTTTTCCAACCTTAATGATCCTGTGATTGTAAGTGAAGACTTGTGACTTGAGCTGATGTTTGTTGCTGTGTTCCAGTTTGTACCCATTGCCCCTTGTCCTGTCACAGATCACCACTGAGAGGAGTCTGGCTCCATCCTCCTGTCTCTCACCTTTTCCATGTTGATCAGCATTTTCATCACTCAGAAGTCATCAGGCTCCCTCACCTGGAGTGCTCTGTCTGGCAAACCCATTTAAACTTCCAAGAGCTCCTGGCTGTCTCCAAGAAGGCTGCAGCACAGCTACACAAGCTCAGCTTCCCCTGTGCTTCATCAATCACACTGAGGTTTGACAAGGAGAACTGAAGCCACTCAGCCCATACAGATCAAAATCAGTCCTCAGGTGCAAGAGATGCTCACAGCCAGAGATGCTCACAGCCAGAGATGCTCACACCTAGAGATGCTCAAACCCAGAGATGCTCACCCCTAGAGATGCTCACACCCCGAGATGCTCACACCCAGAGATGCTCACACCCAGAGATGCTCACATGTAGAGAGAGAATAGAATAGAATAGAATAGAATAGAATAGAATAGAATAGAATAGAATAGAATAGAATAGAATAGAATAGACCAGGTTGGAAAAGAACTTTGAGATCAAGTCCAACCTATCACCCAACACCATCTGATCAACTCAACCATGGCACCAAGGGCCTCATCCAGGCTCTTCTTAAACACTTCCAGTGATGGGGACTCCACCACCTCCCTGGGCAGCACATCCTAATGGCCAGTCTCTCTTGCTGGGAAGAATTTTTTCCTCACCTCCAGCCTAAACCTCCCCTGGCACAGATTGAGACTGTGTCCTCTTGTTCTGGTGCTGGGTGCCTGGCAGAAGAGACCAACCCCCACCTGGCTCCAACCTCATTGCAGGGAGTTGGAGAGAGCAAGAAGGTCTCCCCTGAGCCTCCTCTTCTCCAGGCTAAGCAACCCCAGCTCCCTCAGCCTCTCCTCACAGGGCTGTGCTCCAGACCCCTCCCCAGCTTTGTTGCCCTTCTCTGGACACCTTCCAGCAGCTCAACATCTTTCCTAACCAGAGGGGCCCAGAACTGGACACAGGACTCAAGGTGTGGCCTAACCAGTGCTGAGATGCTCACACCTGGACATGCTCACACCTAGAGATGCTCACACCCAGAGATGCTCACACCCAGAGAGGCTCATACCTAAAGATGTCACAGCCAGAGAAGTTAATACCTAGAGCTGCTCACACGTAGAGGGGCTTACACCAGTGACTCTCAACCCTGGGCAGCCAGTGGGTTCGGTGAGGACCCTGCAGTGCCAGGGATAGGGCCAGGGTGTGGAGCAGGAGAAATTAAAAAGCGAATCAGAGCCCGTGGCTCGGAGCCAAGTTTCTCTTCTGCGAGAATGGAAAACGAAACTCAGCTCTCCCCCTCGCCCCAGCGCGGCCGGAGCAGGACGGGATGGGGCTGCCGCGCTCTTAAAAGCGGAGCCTGCGAGCCGAGCCGAGCCGAGCCGAGTCCAACCAGGCTAAGTCAAGCCGAGCTGAGCTGAGCTGAGCTGAGCTGAGCCGAGCCGTGCCGTGCTGAGGAGAGCCGAGTCGATTCTAGCAGAACTGAGCCCAGCCGGGTTGAGCCGAGCCGAGCCGAGGCGATTCTAGCAGGACTGAGCCCAGCCGATCCGAGCGGAGCGGAGCGATGCCGCTGCGGGTGGCAGGGCGCCGTGCGCTGGCGCTGGTGCGGGCGGTGCTGGCGGTGCTGTGCGAGCGGCTGGATGCGCTGAGCTGGAGCCTGCAGCCCCTCTTCCTGCCCCTGCTCGGCTGGAGCCGGAGCCCGACCCTCGGCACCGCCGCCCCCACGGCGGGCAGCCGGCGGGAGGAGTGGGAAGCCGAGACCCCGACGCCCACCAGCGTTAATTATCACTTCACCCGGCAGTGCAACTACAAGTGCGGCTTCTGCTTCCACACGGCCAAGACCTCCTTCGTGCTGCCCCTGGAGGAGGCCAAGCGGGGGCTGAAGATGCTCAAGGAGGCAGGTGAGTGGGGGAGGAGGCCCCCGGTGGCCGGGGCCCCGTGGTGCCATGGCCTCACAGATTCATTCGGGCTGGAAAAGACCTTTAAGGTCATCCACTTCAACCATTCTCTAACCCTACCAAGGCTGGGGCTAAGCCATGGCCCTCAGCACCACATCTCTGCAGCTTTCAATCACCTCCAGGGATGGGGATGCAACTACCTCCCTGAGCAGCCTGTGCCAGGCTTGGAGAACCCTTCCAGTCAAGGAGTTTCTTCTCAGATCCAACCTATACCTCTCCTGGTGCAACCTGAGGCCATCTCCTCTGGTCCCTGTAGCCATCCCAAGGGGTGTCCCTTGCATAGCACTGACAGCATGTGGAAGGAGCAGGCAGCAGGCAGGCAGAGAGGTTCATTACATCTTTCTTTGTCCCTTTTCTAGGCATGGAGAAAATCAATTTCTCAGGAGGAGAACCTTTTCTTCAGGACAGAGGAGAATTCGTGGGCAAACTGGTCCAGTTCTGCAAGCAGGAGTTGAAGCTACCAAGCGTCAGCATTGTTAGCAATGGCAGCTTGATCAGAGAGCAGTGGTTCAAGAAGTATGGTAAGGAGAGAGCAGAGAGCACAGCAGCACTGGTGGGGCTGGGGCAGCCTCCCTGGGGCAGCCTCACCCAGAGGTGAGGTTTGGTCCATGTAGGAGATGATTCATTTGCACTAAACCAGGAGTGGTGAGGAGAAAGCAGAGGGCACAGCAGCACTGGTGGGGCTGGGGCAGCCTCCCTAGGGCAGCCTCACCCAGAGGTGAGGTTTGGTGCAAGCACAAGGTTCATTTGCACTAAACCAGGTGTGGTGAGGAGCAAGCAGAGAGCACAGCAGCACTGGTGGGGCTGGGGCAGCCTCCCTAGGGCAGCCTCACCCAGAGGTGAGGTTTGGTGCAAGCACAAGGTTCATTTGCACTAAACCAGGTGTGGTGAGGAGCAAGCAGAGAGCACAGCAGCACTGGTGGGGCTGAGGCAGCCTCCCTGGGGCAGCCTCACCCAGAGATGAGGTTTGGTGCATGTAGGAGAAGGTTCATTTGCACTAAACCAGGAGTGGTGAGGAGAAAGCAGAGAGCACAGCAGCACTGGTGGGGCTGGGGCAGCCTCCCTGGGTTAAGGAGCAAGTGGGAGATGGTTTGGTAGTGGTTCATTGACACTAACCACAAACCAAGTTGGATGGATGAGGCCTTGAGCAGCCTGGGCTGGTGGGAGGTGTCCCTGCCCATAGCCGTGGGGCTGGAACTGGATGACCTTTAAGGTCCCTTCCAACCCAACCCATTCTGTGAATCTATGAATCAATAAGGTGAGGAGAAAGCAGTAGGCACAGCATCACTGGAGGGGTTTGGGAGCTTCCTTGGGGCAGCCTCATCCAAGGATGGGTTGTGGTGCAAAGTGGGAGGTGTTTTGGTAGTTCTGCACTGACACTAAATGCAAACCAAATGGAAATCCCAAGGGCATGTGGTGAACCTTGTGTGGTGAGCACAGGCAGTGTGGCCTCTCTGGCATGAGAGGGTAATGAAGTGACAGCTCAGACCACCTCTGTAAGGCTGGAGCCACACAGACTGTGTGCTGTGATGCTACTGCAGCTGCTGTGGCTTTTGTGGTTGCTGTGATGAAGCCCCACAACTGCATTTCCACAGCGCTTGGTGACAAACCCTGAGGAAGTGAAAGTGGGCAGAGTCCTGACAGCTTTCAGTGTCTTTATTGATGATCTGGACAAGGGGATTGAGTCCATCATCAGTGAATTTGCAGATGACACCAAGCTGGAGGCAGGAGTTGAGCTGTGGGAGGGTAGGAGAGCTCTGCAGAGGGACCTTGCCAGGCTGGGCAGATGGGCAGAGGCCAAAGGCAGGAGATTGAACACATCCAAGTGCCAGGTTCTGCACATTGGCCACAACAATCCCAGGCAGTGCTACAGGCTGGGGTCAGAGTGGCTGAGAGCAGCCAGGCAGAGAGGGACCTGGGGGTAGAGGTTGAGATGAGCCAGCAGTGTGCCCAGGTGGCCAAGAAGGCCAAGGGCATCCTGGCCTGCATCAGGAATAGTGTGGCCAGCAGGAGCAGGGAAGTGATTCTCCCTGTGCTCAGCACTGGTTAGGCCACACCTCGAGTCCTGTGTCCAGTTCTGGGCCCCTCAGTTTAGGAAAGATGTTGAGATGCTGGAAGGTGTCCAGAGAAGGGCAACAGAGCTGGGGAGGGGTCTGGAGCACAGCCCTGTGAGGAGAGGCTGAGGGAGCTGGGGTTGCTTAGCCTGCAGAAGAGGAGGCTCAGGGGAGGCCTTCTTGCTGTCTACAACTACCTGAAGGGAGGTTGTAGCCAGGTGGGGGTTGGTCTCTCCTCCAAGTCAACCAGCAGCAGAACAAGAGGACACAGTCTCAAGCTGTGCCAGGGGAGGTTTAGGCTGGAGGTGAGGAAGAAATTCTTCCCAGCAAGAGAGATTGGCCATTGGGATGTGCTGCCCAGGGAGGTGGTGGAGTCACCATAGAATCATAGAATCACAGAATTGTCAGGGCTGGAAGGGACCTCAAGGCTCAGCCAGTCCCTTGCCATGGCCAGGGACACCTCACACTGCAGCAGGTTGCTCACAGCCACATCCAGCCTGGCTGCAAACACCTCCAGGCAGGAGGCTTCCACCACCCCCCTGGGCAACCTGTGCCAGGCTCTCACCACCCTCATGGGGAACAACTTCTTCCTCACAGCCAATCTCAATCTCCCCACTTCTAGTTTTCCTCCCTTCCCCCCAGTCCTATCACCCCCTGACACTCCAGACAGGATCACTGGCGGTGTTTAAGAAGAGCCTGGGTGAGGCACTGGGTGCCCTGGTTTCCTTGCTTGGGTGGCGCTGGGTGGCAGGTTTGGGCTGGATGATCTCTGAGGTCTTTCCCGTCCTGGTGATTCTGCAGCTCTTCCCTGTGAGGGGCTAGGTGCTGAGTGGTGTTTGCACCCCTGCTTGCAGGTGAATATTTAGACATCCTGGCCATCTCCTGTGACAGCTTTGTGGAGGAGGTCAATGCCTTGATCGGCCGTGGGCAGGGCACGAGGAGCCACGTGGGGAACCTGCAGCGGCTGCGGCGCTGGTGCCGCGACTACGCCGTGGCCTTCAAGCTCAACTCAGTCATCAACAGATTCAACGTGGAGGAGGACATGAACCAGCAGATCCAGGCCCTCAACCCTGTGCGCTGGAAGGTGAGCAGCTGATGGCTGCCTCGGGTCTCCCCTGTGGATCACAGCCCTGTTTGGGTGGGAAAAGGCCTCCAAGATCGCCCAGCCCAGCCCTCGACCCAACACCACCGTGGCCACCAAACCATGGCCCTAAGAGCCGTGGCCACAGGGTTCTGGAACACCTCCTGGGCAGCCTGTGCCAGAGGCTCAGCTCCCTGGGACTGAAGAACTTCTTCCTCAGCTCCACTCTGACCCTGCTCTGCCTCAGCTCCAAACCATTCCCCCTTGGCCTGGCTCCAGACCCCCTCAGGAGAAGTCTCTCTGCAGCCTTCCTGCAGGCTCCCTTCAGGTCCTGGCAGCAGCTCTGAGGTGCCCCTGGAGCCTTCTCCTCTGCAGGCTGCACAGCCCCAGCTCCCTCAGCCTGTGCTCCCAGCAGAGCTGCTCCAGCCCTTGGAGCATCTTTGTGGCCTCCTCTGGGCTCACTCCAGCAGCTCTGTGTCCTTCTCCTGCTGGGGACAGCAGAGCTGGAGGCAGGATTGAAGGAGGGGTCTCAGCAGAGCAGAGCCAAGGGGCTGAATCCCCTCTCTTGCCCTTCCTTAGTTCATTTCTTGACCATCAGTAATTTCCACTCAACACAAATCACAGAATGGTTTGGGTTGGAAGGGACCTCCAAAGCTCAGCCAGTCCAGGCACCTGCACTCAGCAGGGACATCCTCCACTAGATCAGGTTGCTCAGAGCCCTGTCCAGCCTGACCTTGAGGGATGGAGCCTCAACCACCTCCCTGGGCAACCTGTTATGGTAACTGGCCTCCTCTGGACTCTCTCCAGCAGCTCTGTGTCCTTCTCCTGCTGGGGACAGCAGAGCTGGAGGCAGGATTGGAGGTGAGATCTGAGCAGAGCAGAGCCAAAGGGCAGAATCCCTTCTCTTGTCCTGCTGCCCACACTCCTCTGGCTGTGTGCTGGGCTGCAGGAGGGCACTGCTGGCTCCTGGGGAGCACCCAACACCCCCAAGTGTCTGTCTTCATGTCACAGTTTGTGTCAGTGTGGCTCCAGTGACAGGAGAATTAAGGCCATTCCTGCTGAAGGCTTTTGCCATGGGGCCAGCTCCCTACTCTCCAGCCAAGTGCAAACAGCAAATCTTAAGGAGGTGCTCTCTGCCCTCAGGTGTTCCAGTGCTTGCTCATCGAAGGGGAGAACTGTGGTGAGGATGCCCTGAGAGAAGCAGAGAAATTTGTCATCAGTGATGAGGAATTTGAACAGTTCCTGGCTCGCCACAAGGACATCTCCTGCTTGGTACCTGAGTCTAATCAGAAGGTAAGGATGAACCTGGCCTGTTGGACCTTCCTGGAGCTGGGCAGGAGCGAGAGGCTTTCCTGGCAATGAACACTTCTCCTGTGAGCATTGTCTGAGGGAGGGCACAGCTTTGGCAGCCACTGCTTTGTTATGGTGGAAACCAAGGCTTCCTGCTTTCCTTCAAGCCTTTTACTGAGCACAAAGTTAAGAGCAGAGAAGAGCAAGAACCTTCTGACAGCGTTGTGTGGGCTCCAGGACACTGAATCATAGGATGATGGAATTGGTTTGGTTGGAAGAGGCCTTCAAGAGACCTTCAAGGTGCAGGGAAGTGATTGTGCCCCTCCCTGCACCTTGAATGCTGGGCTCAGTTTTGGGCTCCTCACTGCAAGAAGGACATTGAGGAGCTGGAGCAGGGCCAGAGAAGGGCAACAGAGCTGGGGAAGGGTCTGGAGAAGAGGGCTGGGGAGGAGCAGCTGAGGGAGCTGGGGGTGTTGAGTGTGGAGAAGGGGAGGCTGAGGGAGACCTCATTGCTCTCTGCAGCTCCCTGGAAAGGAGGTTGGAGCCAGGAGGGGGTTGGTCTCTTCTCCCCAGCATCAGGTAACAGGAGGAGAGGAAATGGCCTGGAATGGTGCCAGGGGAAGTTTAAGTTGAATTTTAGGGGAAATTCCATGACTGCAGGAGTGGTCAGGGACTGGCACAGGCTGCCCAGGGAGGTGGTGGAGTCACCTTGCCTGGAAGTGTTCAAGGAATGTGTGGCCATGGCACTTTGGGACATGGTTTAGTGGCCATGGTGGGGTTGGGTTGCTGGTTGGACCTCTTGGAGGCCTTTTCCAAGTGAAAGATTTCCCAGATGCTGTGGCTCCAGCTGTTGGGCTCTTGCTTGGGGCAGAACTGAAAGCTTTTCGAGCTGGGAGGCTACCTTTGAGCTGGGAGGACACCTTGGTGAGCTGGGGTGATAACCAAGCAGCCCTCATCATGTCATTTGGTAGGAAAATGACATCACCATCCCAGTATGCAAAAGGTTCTGCTGGTCTGGGAGTTAAGCAAAAGCTTTGATATTATTTAAAACACCTTTATCCAGCTGGGCTTTCACATTTCACTTAGACACTGCCTGAAAGCTTTAAAGATCAGGCTTTGAGTCCATAGTTGCTTGTTTAGAATCCCAGAATGGCTCAGGTTGGAAGAGGCCTCAGAGCTCCTCTGCTCCAAGCTCCCCACCATGGACAGGGACACCTCTCAGCCAGACTCAGCTGCTCAAGGCCTCATCCAGCCTGACCCTGAACATCCCCAGGCAGGAGGCAGCCACAGCCTCCCTGGGCAGCCTGTGCCAGAGGCTCAGCACCTTCCTACCAAAGAACTTTGTCTTCATCTTCAGTCTAACCCTGCTCTGCCTCAGCTTCAAACCACTCCCCCTTGGCCCAGCTCCAGACCCCCTTAGCAAAAGTCTCTCTGCAGCCTTCCTGCAGAATCCCTTCAGGTCCTGGCAGGCAGCTCTGAGGTTCCCCCTGGAGCCTTCTCTTCTCCAGGCTGCACAGCCCCAGCTCCCTCAGCCTGTGCTCACAGCTTGGAGCATCTTTGTGTCCTCCTCTGGCCTCTCTCCACCAGCTCTGTGTCCTTCTGCTGCTGGGGACACCAGAACAGGAGGCAGGATTGAAGATGGGGGTCTCCACAGAGCAGAGCCAAGGGGCAGAATCCCCTCCCTTACCCTGCTGCCCACACTCCTCTGGCTGCATTCCAGTCCTTGCTTCTTCACTGGGATGGAATTGTGGTGGCTGTGTTAACTGAGCTCTCCCTCTGGGTCTGTTTCAGATGAAGGACTCCTACCTGATTCTGGATGAATATGTAAGTCTCTGTTTGGCACTTGGCAGTTCTGTGCACGCACAGAGCAGGGAGCAGTGGCTTTGCTCCTGCTGAGATGTGTCTCTGTGTCAGTCTGTGAGCTTCTGAGCCTCCTGAGCCCTCCAGTGAAGCTTCATGCACTTGGGCTTTGGGGGAAGTGTTTAAAAGGGGCATGGATGTGGTGCTGAGGGATGTGGGGCAGTGGCAGTGGCTAAGCAGCAGTGGTGGAACTGAGAGCTGCAGGTGAGGGGTTGGGCTTGGAGATCTCAAAGGTCTTTTCCAGCCTCACCAGTTCTGGGGTGCTATGGGGTTTAAGGGATTGCAGCGCAAGTTGCTTCCTTGCCTAGAAGAAGGAAGCTTTTACCAAGTGACCTGGAGATATCCAAGGTCAGGCCTGCAGGGACAGGATGCAGGGGCAAGGGTTTGAAATGAGAGCAGAGCAGATTGAGATTGGATGTGAGGAACAAGTTCTGCACCAGGAGGCTGCTGGAACACTGCAGCAGGTTGCTCAGGGAGGTGGTTGAGGCTCTGTGCCTGGAGATCTTCAAGGTGAGGCTGGGCAAGGCTGTGAGCAACCTGATCCAGTGGAGGATGTCCCTGCTGCCTGCAGGGGGCTTGGACTGGAGGGGCTTGGACTGGAGGAGCTTTGGAGGTGCCTTCCAACCCAAAGCATTCTGTGGTTCTCTGCCTTCCCAACATCTTCTCTGTTGTGTTCCAGATGCGTTTCCTAAACTGCCAAAAGGGACGGAAAGAGCCTTCCAGGTCCATCCTGGACGTTGGTGTGGAAGCAGCTATCAAACACAGTGGATTTGATGAGAAGATGTTCCTCAAGAGAGGAGGAAAGTATGTGTGGAGCAAAGCAGACATGAAACTGGACTGGTAACTGCATGCAGGGAGAGCAAACAAGCACAGTGTGCAAAGACAGTGGGTTTGTGTGTGTGTGTGTACCTGATAGAGCCTTCAGAGCATGGATCAAGGTAGAACATGAGCAAGGACCTTCAGAGCTTTCTCATCAACAGATCTTGGCAGAGAGGCTGGGGAGACACTGGCACAGGTTGCCCAGGTGGGTTGTGGATGTCCCCTCCCTGGAGGTGTTCAAGGCCAGGCTGGATGAGGCCTTGAGCAACCTGTGCTGGTGGGAGGTGTCCCTGCCTGTGGCATCATCCCTGGATGAGCTTTCAAGTCCCTTCCAACCCAAACTTTTCCACGGAGCTATGAAATCTGCTTTCTAGTCCACTGTATGAAGGACTTGAGGAAGGACAAAGAAGGAATGTAATGCCACATGGGAAATGGTGTCTGCCTGCCAGAGAAGAACCCAAAACCCAAAAACCTGGGGGTGCTGGTTGACAGCAGCTGAGCATGAGCCAGCAGTGTGCCCAGGTGGCCAAGAAGGCCAAGGGCATCCTGGCCTGCATCAGGAAGAGTGTGGCCAGCAGGAGCAGGGAAGTCATTGTGCCCTGTGCTCAGCACTGCTTAGGCCACACCTTGAGTCCTGTGTCCAGTTCTGGGCTCCTCAGCTTAGGAAAGATGTTGAGCTGCTGGAAGGTGTCCAGAGAAGGGCAAGAAAGCTGGGGAGGGGTCTGGAGCACAGCCCTGGGAAGAGAGGCTGAGGGAGCTGGGGTTGCTTAGCCTGGAGAAGAAGAGGCTCAGGGGAGACCTTCTTGCTCTTGCCAACTCCCTGCAGGGAGGCTGTAGCCAGGTGGGGGTTGGTCTCTTCCAGGCAGCCAGCAGCAGAACAAGAGGACACAGTCTCAAGCTGTGCCAGGGGAGGTTCAGGCTGGAGGTGAGGAAGAAATTCTTCCCAGCAAGAGAGATTGGCCATTGGGATGTGCTGCCCAGGGAGGTGATGGAGTCACCAACCCTGGAGGTGTTCAAGTGAGGCTTGGATGTGGTACTTGGAGCCATGGTTTAGTTGTCCCTGCTGAGCACAGGGGAGGTTGGACAAGATGACCTTGGAGGGTCCCTTCCTCCCCAGTGCAATCTGTGCAGCTGTTCCAGTGCCTGGGAAGCCTGCCTGGGAAGACTTCTTTTTTCCTGAGACAACATTTGTGTTTTAATCCTAACTTCCCTCACTTCCCCTCTCTCTGCAAGCATTGCTGTGCTGTGTTGGACAGGGTCTTCTCTCCCCCCACACACACTTCTGATGAAGGTGCCTGCTGAAATGGCTTAAAACTGTGTGTCCTGAGCAACCTGGAGGATAAGTCTTAAGCATTCAATGTACCCTGCAGAGGGATTTACACCTTCTGCAGAGGGATTTACACCTTCTGCCATTCTTCTGATAGCACCAAAGAGCTTTGCAGCAGAAAGGTTTCACACTCACCCCGTGGAGCGTCAGAGTTGAAGGGGAAAGCCCTTAAGTAGGAGCTGCTACTCCTGAGTAGGGGAAGATGCAGCTCTGAAAGCACTGTGAAAGTAGGTCCATGTCTAACCCCTTGCTTTCTGTTTGGACTCTCCTCATTGTAAATAAAACATTTCAGCCCTGATCCTTTGTGTCTTTGGATTTGGTGTTTTGCAGTCACAACACCTCCCAGAGACTTTCACTCTTTCTTTTCTTTTCTTTTCTTTTCTTTTCTTTTCTTTTCTTTTCTTTTCTTTTCTTTTCTTTTCTTTTCTTTTCTTTTCTTTTCTTTTCTTTTCTTTTCTTTTCTTTTCTTTTCTTTTCTTTTCTTTTTCCTTTTCTTTTCTTTTCTTTTCTTTTCTTTTCTTTTCTTTTCTTTTCTTTTCTTTTCTTTTCTTTTCTTTTCTTTTCTTTTCTTTTCTTTTCTTTTCTTTTCTTTTCTTTCCTTTCCTTTTCTTTCCTTTTCTTTTCTTTTCTTTCATTTTCTTTCCTTTTCCTTTTTCTTTTTCTTTTTCTTTTTTTTTTCTTTTTCTTTTTCTTTTTCTTTTTCTTTTCCCTTCCCTTCCCTTCCCTTCCCTTCCCTTCCCTTCCCTTCCCTTCCCTTCCCTTCCCTTCCCTTCCCTTCCCTTCCCTTCCCTTCCCTTCCCTTCCCTTCCCTTCCCTTCCCTTCCCTTCCCTTCCCTTCCCTTCCCTTCCCTTCCCTTCCCTTCCCTTCCCTTCCCTTCCCTTCCCTTCCCTTCCCTTCCCCTCCCTTTTACTTTTCCCTTTCTTTCCTTTTCCTGTTCTTTCAATTTCCATTTTTCTTCCCTTTCTTATTTAATTTTTATTTTCTCATTTATTTTCTGCCCTTTTACTTCCTCTTTTCTTCCCTCTCCCTCTCCTCTCCCTCCCCACATGCCAGTGGCTTTAGTGCCTCCATGTACCAGTACACCCAGCAGCTTGCTCCTGCTGCAGCAGGTGCCAGCTGTAGCACACAGCAGGCAGATGTGAGGTGCCCGAACTTCCATTCAGATCCATAAACCCTGTTTTGCTCTGTGTGTCCCTCTGGAAGTGCTGCAAGACTTCCTTTGTGCCTAGGGGGGAAGCTGCAGGGCAAACAAACTGGGGCTGAAAATTTGGTGTGTGGGGAATTCAGGCACTGCAGATGGATTTTATCAGAAGCTTTTCAGTTCTGCTAAGTATGTTAAGGAATTGACATCACAGTTTGTTTCATGGAATCATGGAATCACAGGGGGTTGGAAGGGACTTCTGGAGATCATCCAGTCCAGAGCAGGATCACCCGGGGCAGGTCACACAGGAACACATCCAGGTGGGGCTTGAAAGTCTCCAGAGCAGGAGACTCCACAACCTCTCTGGGCAGCCTGCTCCAGGCCTTCAGCATCCTCGCACCAAAGAAGTTTCTCCTCATGTTGAGGTGAAATCTCCTGGGTTCCAGTTTGTGTCCATCGCTCCTTTTCCTAACCCTGGGCACCTCCCAAAAGAGCCTGGCCCCTTCTTCTTGACACCCTCCTGCCATAGGCATTAACCAGATGCCCTCTGAGCCTTCTCTTCTCCAGACTACACAGCTCCAGGGCTCTCAGTCTTTCTTCACAGAGATGTTCAAATCCCTTAATTCTCCTGGCAGCTCTCTCTTGGACCCTCCCCAGCAGATCCTTGTCTCTCTCGAGACACTTTGAGAGACAATCCTTGAAATCAATGGCACAGGCTGCCTAGGGAGATGCTGGAGTCCCCATCCCTGGGGGTGTTCCAGAACCCTGTGGCCATGGCACTTGGGGCCAGGGCTTGATGGCCATGGTGGGGTTGGGTTGATGGTTGGACTGGATGATCTCAGAGGGCTTTTCTAACCCAAAACTATACAGATTCCATGATTCTATCTCCCCAGCTTGATGTCTTCCCCTTTTATGTCTCCACACAGAGCCCTTGCTCCACACACAAACCAACAACAAGAAAGCAGCTGGGTTTTGGTTTGGTTTTTTTTCTGCTGTAAAACAACCATTCCTGTCCTGGTCTCCTGACGTTTCCCTTCTTCCTTCCCCTAATACAGGCCAGGGAACCTCTGCTTTCAAATCAACTCCTCTCAGAGGGCTGGAGCTGCTCTGCTCTGAGCACAGCCTGAGGGAGTTGGGGTTGTGCAGGCTGGAGAGGAGAAGGCTCCCAGGAGACCTCATTGTGGCCTTCCAGGATCTGAAAGGGGCTCCAAAAAAGCCGGTGAAGGACTTTTGAGGGTGTCTGTGCTAGGACTGGGGGGGATGGAGCAAAACTAGAAATGGGGAGCTTGAGTTTGGATGTGAGGAAGAAGTTGTTCCCCATGAGGGTGCTGAGAGCCTGGCACAGGTTGCCCAGGGAGGTGGTGGCAGCCTCCTGCCTGGAGGTGTTTGCAGCCAGGCTGGATGTGGCTGTGAGCAACCTGCTGCAGTGTGAGGTGTCCCTGGCCATGGCAGGGGGTTGGAGCTGGCTGAGCCTTGAGGTCCCTTCCAGCTCTGACAGCTCTGTGATTACTTCTCTCCTGCCGGGTAGGGTTGGGGAGCACGGACACAGCCGCACCAGCCTGCGATGCGGTGCTTTAAATCAAATCACAGAGTCCTACTTCGAATCGGAATAATTAAGATTAAAAACAGGAAAGAGGGGGAAACGGCTGCCGGTGCTGCGCTGGGAGCCCGCGGCCGGTGCCAGGCGGGAACCCCCGGGATCCCCGCTTCCCGCCGGCCCCGCCGCTCCCTCCCTGCGCCGCCAGGCGGCGCCGCTCCGCCCGGCGCGGCGCAGCGGCCGCTTCAAAGCGCCGGGGCGGGCGGCGGCAGCGCGGCGGTTAATGGCGGCTGCCTGACTGCGGGGCGCGCCCGCCCTCACCCCACCTTCCTCCTCCTCCGCTGCCCCCCCGCCCCGCGCCGCAGAAAAGCCCGGGAGCGGCTCCCGCTGTCCGCACTCCGTCGCTGCGGCAGGGTAGAGGACCATGGTGGAGGCGAGGGCTCTGCCCTGCGGCGGCTGGGCGGGGTAGCGCGGGCCGCCCTGTGCCGGCGACCGGCGGAGGCTGAGGGTAAGGCGTGCGGCGAGCCGGGCGCGGCGGGGCAAGGCAGCCGGCGGCGGGGGCAGCCGGCGGCGGGGCAGCCCCTGCGGCGGGAGCGATCCACAGATCGATAGACGGATGGATGGGGGCGGAGGTGCGGCGGCGAAAGGCGGCGCCCAGCCGCCTCCATCCCCGGGGGGGTGTTCAGCCGCTCTTCCCGCGGGGGGCTGAGCCCTGCGGCTCCCCCGCGCCCGGCGGCTGCTGCCCGCCGCCGGCTCCAGGCCTCCCCCGCCGGCTGCTGGCGGCGGCCGGGGCTGGGGGCTGCGCCCCGGGGCAGGGCTGGCTCCGGTTCTCCCCCCCGCAGCCGGGTGCCCTCGGGGCCGCTCGGGGATGGGCGAGGCGGAGGAGCGAGGTGGTACCCGGGCAGGGAGGGCGCAGGCTGCCCCGGAGGAGAGGGTGCTGCGGGCAGGGCACGGCACGGCACGGCATGGCACGGCACGGCAAGGGAGCCCTAGCACCCCCCGCGTTCGCTGGGCTGTGGTTTCCACAGATGAGCTAAAAAGCCGCTGCCTGGAGCGCAGCTGAGTGCCGTGGAGGCCAGCAAGCCCTCTTGCAGGGTGTGAAAGCAATGGATTGAAAGAGGGCTGTGTGGATTCTGGGGCTCTGTGATGGTGTTCTGGGGTACAGAATTAACCAGGCTGGAAGAGACCTCAGAGATCATCCAGGCCAACCTTGCCTCCAGCACCATCTGAGCAACTCAACCATGGCACCAAGTGCCTCATCCAGGCTCTTCCTAAACACCTGCAGGGATGGGGACTCCACCACCTCCCTGGGCAGCATATCCCACTGGCCAGTCTCTCTGTCTGGGAAGAATTTCTTCCTAATGTCCAGCCTAAACCTCCCCTGGCACAGCTTGAGATGCAAGTGAGCTGTGTGCTCTGGGGAGAATCACAGCATCACGGACTCACAGAATTGTCAGGGTTGGAAGGGACCTCAAGGACCATCCAGTTCCAACCCCCTGCCATGGGCTAGGACACCTCACACTACAGCAGGTTGCTCACAGCCACATCCAGCCTGGCTGCAAACACCTCCAGGGATGGGGCAGAAATGGTTTGGTTTGGGCTGCAGGGTGGAAAACACAGAACTGGGCTTGGTGGGGGTTGTGCTTTCAGCTTTTTCTCTTTTATTGTTGTCTTCCTTCACTGCTCTGAAGAGATGCTGCTGTTGGCTTTGGTGAGGGGTTTCAACAATCATGGAATCAATAAAGTTGGAAAAGACCTCAGAGATCATCCAGTCCAACCTATTGCCTAACACCTAACACCTCCTGACAACTAAACCATGGCTCCAAGTGCCACATCCAAGCCTTTCTTGAACACCTCCAGGGATGGGGACTCCACCACCTCCCTGGGCAACACATCCCAATGGCCAATCTCTCTGGGAAGAACTTTTTCCTAACATCCAGCCTAAACCTCCCCTGGCACAGCCTGAGACTGTGTCCTCTTGTTCTGGTGTTGGCTGCCTGGGAGAAAAGACCACCCCCCACCTGGCTCCAACCTCCCTGCAGGGAGTTGGAGAGAGCAAGAAGGTCTCCCCTGAGCCTCCTCTTCTGCAGGCTAAGCAACCCCAGCTCCCTCAGCCTCTCCTCACAGGGCTGTGCTCCAGACCCCTGCCCAGCTCTGTTGCCCCTCTCTGGACACCTTCCAGCAGCTCAATGCCCTTCTTAAATCAAGGGCCCCAGAACTGCAGACAGGACTCAAGGCACCATATGCATGGTGTGAGCTTGGCCTGGATCCACAGTGTCCTTTTAAGTCAAGGATATCTTGTGCCTGAAGAGTCAGGCCCTGCATTGCTGTGCTTTTATTGCCCCTGGAGAGCTGGGACAAGGGCGTGCCAGTGGGGCAGGCTGCTGAGGGAAGCACAGAATGGGTAGGGAAAGACCTTTGGGAGAGAGACAAACTGGGGTTTGAGTCCTCACTGTGTTCTTGGAAACATTGACATTTCTGCCCTGGAGCCCTCCTCTTCTCTCTTGTAGCCCAAGCTTGACTGCTGGTTTGGAAGGGGATCTGTTTGTCTGGGTCCTTCCCAGTCTAGCCAAACATCTGTTTACCCTGCAAGTGGATTGCTTCATGTCACATTTGCTTATCAGTGCTGCCCCAGGAGTGGCTGCAGCTGAGGTTGGTCTGCTCTTGGGCACAGTGCTGCCACAGAGATCGTATCAAGCCTTTCAGACTCCTGCTTGCTGGCCCTTCTGGAAGGGTTTGGAGCCAGGCTGGATGAGGCTTGGGGCAGCCTGGGCTCGTGGGAGGTGTCTGTGCCCATGGCAGGCTGGTTGGAGCTAGGTGAGCTTGCAGGTGCCCTCCAAACCAAGCTGGTCTGTGAGGCTCTTGTAGGCAGGAAGTTGGAGCCAAGGGGTGGGGGTGGGGAGAGAAGGGGGGGTGAGGGGTGGGTTGTGCTGGGGGACAGGTCTGTGCCCTTCAAGAAACTGCTCTGCCTGAACTGAGGTGGGGGCTGGAGTGTGGGAGAAGTGCAGTGGTTGTCTGCTGGTAATGTTGGGGTGACCTGACCTGACTTCTGGCTCTGCTGCCATTCCACCAGAGCTGGGCAGAGGGCAAGCTCAGGAGGCTCAGCCAGGGCAAGTGCAGAGTCCTGCACTTGGGGAGCAACAAAGCCCTGCAGCAGGACAGGTGAGGGCTGACCTGCTGGGGGGCAGCTCTGTGGAGAAGGACCTGGGAGTGCTGGTGGAGAGCAAGCTCCCCAGGAGGAAGGCAATGTGCCCTTGTGGCCAAGAAGGTCAGTGGTCTCCTGGGGTGTATGAAGAAGAGTGTGGCCAGCAGGGCAAGGGAGGTTCTCCTGGCCCCTTACTGTGTCATGGTGAGGCCACACCTGGAATATGGTGTCTGGTTCTGGGCTCCCCAGTTCAGGAGGGACAGGGAGCTGCTGGAGAGAGCCCAAGAGAGGCCCTTGAGGCTGCTGAGGGGATTGGAGCATCTGTTATGAGAGAAAACTGAGAGATCTGGGGCTGTCTAGTCATGAGGAGGGCAGCCTGAGGGGGATGTAATCAGTGATGATCAATAGCTAAAGGGTGGGGATCGAGAGGATGTGGCTGGGCTCTTCTCAGTGGTGCCCAGGGACAGGCCAAGGGGCACTGGGCACAAACTGCAGCCCAGGAGGTTTCACTTGAACTTGGGAGAATCTTCTTCCCTTTTGTGGGTGACAGAGCCCTGGAGCAGGCTGCCCAGAGAGGTTGTGGAGTCTCCTTGGCTGGAGACTCTCAAGCTCCAGCTGGATGTGCTCCTGGGTGACCTGCCCTGGGTGAGCCTGCCTTAGCAAGGGGCTTGGAGTGGCTGATTTGCAGGGGTCCCTTCCAGCCCCCACCATCCTGTGCTGCTGTGGAGTGCCCACCAGCAGGAGGGTCAAGCGAGAGCAGGGTGGTGCTGGTGGGTGGTGAGAGTCTTGGCTTCTGCCGAGGAGCCCTTGGAAACAGGCAGGGTTTGGCTGGGAGGGGGAGATTGTATTCCTCCACTCCTCCTTCCTGGGGCCACCATGGCTCAGCATCCTCTTGTGCAATCTTTTGTGTTGTTCACCAGGAGGAGAAGCCATCTGGGATGGCAATACAATGAGGGATGTTTGCAGCCTGATGGAAATACCCTGGGTGAGACAGCCTGGAGCTGAAACAAAGGCTCCATCCATTTCCCCTCCTGTCTCAGTTACCCTGGTGCCTCTTCTAGGAGCTGGTAGACCTCATCATGTGTTCAGCAGGAGCTGCTGGTAGACCCAATCATGTGCTTGTCAGCTGCAGGGCTCTTGCCCTTGAAGCCCAGCTCTGGGGGACACCTTCCCTGGCAGCCTGGATTTTGGCACATTTCACTGGGTTTGGCAGGGGAGGGGGAGAATCCAACCCCCAACCCTGTGCTTGCTGAACTGATCTGGGTCCTGACACTTCTCTCTCCCAGCCCCACTGCTTCCCCCCAAGGCTCTGTCAGAGCTTCTGTGTGGCTTTGATGCTCATTGAGCTGTTGGAGCTGCTGCAGCCTCTGAGAGCTTCCCTTTCAGCCAAGGACAAGGCTGCTGCCTCAGCCCTGAGCTTTGGCTGCAGCTGCCCATCCTGGGGTTATGAATGGCCTCAGTGTGTCTGCTCTGTTCACAGCAGCACTCTCCCAGGCTGCCAGAGGAGTGGGGGTTGCCCTCCCCACTGCTGATTCAGGCACAGACATCCACAGAGCTCCATAAAATACCAGCTCTGCCCGTCCTGCACACAGCCCCTGCCTGTCCCAGGCACCTGAGGAGGCAGCAGGGGACTTGCAGTCTCTCCTGCTCCTCACTGGGTGTCCTGGGGAGGAGCTTTGATAGCTGGGCAGCTCCCTTGGTGCGTGGCTGGAGGAGGCTGGCTTTGAACCCTGCTTCCTTTTGTGTTAGGAGTGGAGGAAGTCGTGGAGTGGTGTGATGGCTCAGGTTGGAAGGGACCTGGAGGTCATCTACCCCAACCTCCCAGCAGCCCAGGTTGCTCCAGGCCTCATCCAGCCTGGCCTTCAGCACCTCCAGGGAGAGAGCATCCACAGCCTCCCTGGGCAGCCTGTGCCAGAGTCTCCCTGCCCTCACTGCCAAGGTCTGTTGATGAGAAAGCTCTGAAGATCCTTGCTCATGTTCTACCTTGATCCATGCTCTGAAGGCATCTAAAGAGTTTCTTCCTCATCTCCACTCTCAATCTGCCCTCTGCCAGCTCCAAGCCATTGTCCCTCATCCTGCCCCTCCCAGCCCTTGTCACAAGTCCCTCTCCAGCTCTCCTGGAGCCCTTCAGGCACTGGCAGGCTGCTCTGAGGTCTGCCTGGAGCCTTCTCTTCTCCAGGCTGCCCAGCCCCAGCTCCCCCAGCCTGTGCCCATAACAGAGATGCCTCAGCCCTCTGACCACCTCCATGGCCTCCTCTGGACCCCTCTCTCTCAGTTCCATTCTCTTAGTGAGATTGCAGCCATCTGCTGAGCTCTTCCTTGCCCCCCTCACCTTGAGTGAAACTGCCAGGCACATGGAGTCAGTCCCCAAAGAGGGAGGGAGAGAGGGGAAGGAGAGTCAGAGTGTCCCCAGCAGGAATGGCCCCATCAGCAAGCAGCCAAGCTTGTGGCAGCACTGCCAGCTCCAGCAGGCACTGCCTGCAGAGGCAGGACACAGCTGGCAGCATTTCTGAGCTGCTGTGCTGGAGAGCCAGGGAAGTCAGTGCCCTCCTTTGCAGCAGGCAGCCAGGGCATCCCAGCAGCCCCCTCCCAGCAGGGAAACCCAGAGAGGACCAAGGTGAGCTTTTGGCTTGGACTCCCTCAAGAGGGCTACAAAGATAGCAGGGGAGCAGAACATCTCTCCTGTGAGGAAACATCTGCCCAGGGCTGGTGGTGGCAGGGTGAGAGGGAGTGCAGTGAAGCTGGGAGAGGGGAGACTGAGGCTGGAGCTCAGGAAGAACTTCTGGAGAGGGAGGCTGGGGAGAGCCTGGCACAGGTTGCCCAGGGAGGCTGTGGACCTCAGAGCAGCCTTCCAGGACCTGAAGGGGCTCCAGGAGAGCTGGGGAGGGGCTTGTGACAGGGGCTGGGAGTGCCAGGACCAGGGACAATGGCTTGGAGCTGGGAGAGGGCAGATTGAGGAAGAACTTCTGGAGAGTGAGGCTGGGGAGAGCCTGGCACAAGCTGCCCAGGGAGGCTGTGGCTGCCTCCTGCCTGGAGGTGTTCCAGGCCAGGCTGGATGAGGCCCTGAGCAGCCTGGGCTGGGGGCAGGTGTCCCTGCCCATGGCAGGGGGTGGCACTGGGTGGTCTTTGAGGTCCCTCTCTGAGAGCACTGGCTCTCAGCAGCATTCCCATCTCTTCACTCAACAGCAAGTGGCAGCCTGTGGCATTCCAGTGCCAGGCTGTTGCCCACCAGGGCCTCTCAGGGGTTGTCTTCTCCAGCAGTTGTGCCCAGCTGGGGCCTGTCACTTGGTAGGAGCCCAAGTGACACAAGCCAGTGTTGGTCCTGCATCTCTCCTCCCTGTCTCCCCTCCTCTGGGTGAGCCTTTCAGGGGGCTGCTCCTGTTTGGCACACTGCCCTCCATGGAGCACATCTGACAGTCCCCTGTTTGTGCTGGGACCTTCTGCCATCCCCTGCCCTGCTGTGTGACATGCTCCTGGGCATGCCCTTGGAGCCTGGGGGGGAGCACACCTCCACAGCACCTGCATGAGCCTGCCCTGGGCTGGCAAACCCTCCCAAGCTCACCCAGGCCAACCAGCAACCCAACCCCCACGTGGCCACCAAACCCTGGCCCCAAGTGCCATGGCCACAGGGGTCTGCAGCACCCCCAGGGCTGGGGACTCCAGCACCTCCCTGGGCAGCCTCTGCCAGCCCCTGACCAGTGGAGAGCCACTGAGGTGCTGAGGGGATTGGAACATCTACCTGCTGGGCAGAGGCTGAGACCTGGAGCTGTTTAGCCTGCAGGAGAGGAGCTGGAGAGGAGATGTGGCTGTGAGCAGCCTGCTGCAGTGTGAGGTGTCCCTGCCCATGGCAGGGGCTTGGAGCTGGCTGAGCCTTGAGGTCCCTTCCAGCCCTGCCAGTTGTGTGATCCTGTGCTGCTCAGTACCTGAAGGGTGGGGGTCAGGAGGATGGGGCTGATTCTTCCAGCCTGCTGTGTGGTTATTCTTCTACACCCAGTCCTGGAATCACAGAATTGGTGTGGTTGGCAAAGGCCTCAAAGATCCTCCAGTCCCACCCTCAACCCAACCCCCCCATGGCCACCAAACCCTGGCCCCAAGTGCCATGGCCACAGGGTTCTGGAGCACCCCCAGGGCTGGGGACTCCAGCACCTCCCTAGGCAGCCTCTGCCAGCCCCTGACCACTCTGGCAGTCCAGAAGCTTTGTCCTAATCTCTACCCTAACCCTCCCCTGGTGTCATTTTAGGCCAGTTCCTTGTTACTGGGGAGAAGAGGCCAACCTCCAGCTGGCTCCAACCTCCTTTCAGGGAGCTGCAGAAACCAGGTGGTCCCCTTTCACCCTCCTCTTCTCCAGGCTAACCTAAGCCCAGGTCCCTGGGGTGCTCCTCCCTAGCCCTGTCCCCCAGCTTTGCTGTGGGGGTGACACTGCCAAGCTGCAGAGCTGGGGCAGGTGCAGCAGCCATGCTCCCAGGGCTGCAGCAGGCATGTGCTGGCTCCCAGGAGCTGGGGCAGGTACAGCAGCCATGCTCCCAGGGCTGCAGCAGGCATGTGCTGGCTCCCAGGAGCTGGGGCAGGTACAGCAGCCATGCTCCCAGGGCTGCAGCAGGCATGTGCTGGCACCCAGGAGCTGGGGCAGGTACAGCAGCCAGGCTCCCAGGGCTGCAGCAGGCATGTGCTGGCACCCAGGAGCTGGGGCAGGTACAGCAGCCAGGCTCCCAGGGCTGCAGCAGGCATGTGCTGGCTCCCAGGAGCTGGGGCAGGTACAGCAGCCATGCTCCCAGGGCTGCAGCAGGCATGTGCTGGCTCCCAGGGCTGCAGCAGGCATGTGCTGGCTCCCAGGAGCTGGGGCAGGTACAGCAGCCATGCTCCCAGGGCTGCAGCAGGCATGTGCTGGCACCCAGGAGCTGGGGCAGGTACAGCAGCCAGGCTCCCAGGGCTGCAGCAGGCATGTGCTGGCTCCCAGGAGCTGGGGCAGGTACAGCAGCCAGGCTCCCAGGGCTGCAGCAGGCATGTGCTGGCTCCCAGGAGCTGGGGCAGGTACAGCAGCCATGGTCCCAGGGCTGCAGCAGGCATGTGCTGGCTCCCAGGAGCTGGGGCTGCCCACTGCCCCTTGAGATTTGCTTCCAGCTGATGCCCAGCCCCAGGCTTGGAAGCCTTGCAGGGCAGGCTGGAGGAGGCTGTGAGCAGCCTGGGCTGGGGGGAGCTGTCCCTGCCCATGGCAGGGGGTTGGCACTGGGTGATCTTGAGGGTCCCTTCCAGCTCAAACCATGCTGTGCCTGCTGGGCTCTGGCTTGCTCCTGAGGGGGCTCAGCTGGTTGGTTTGTCCTGGTCTTGTGCTGTGCCAGTCCCCAGCCTTGGGCCAGGTCATGCAGGGCTTGCTCTGAGCAGGGCTTGCAGTGAGCAGGGCTGCTGCCCCTGGCCCCTGGCCATGCTGTCCTTGGCTCCAGGGTGTCTGCTTGGTTGTGCCCTGCACTTTGGATCCCTGCAGCTCCAGGGGAGCTGTTCTGCACAGCAGGAGTTTGTTTTCCTCTCCCCTGCAGCCTCTCACCTCTGCTGGCTGCCTGAGCAGAAGCTGCTGGAGCTTGTCAGCATGCCTTGAGCTGTGGCTGTCACTGGGCATCAGCAGAGGAGGGCTCCAGAAGAGGCAACCTCCCTTACTTGTCTCCTTCCTTCCTTCATCTGGTGTCCCATGGGAGCAGCAGCACAGCCCAGGGGCTTGGCACCTTCAGCTTTGGGCTGCTCACTCCAAGAAGGGCATTGAGCAGGCCCAGAGAGGGGCAACCAAGCTGGGGAAGGGTCTGGAGAAGAGGGCTGGGGAGGAGCAGCTGAGGGCCCTGGGGGTGTTGAGCCTGGAGAAGAGGAGGCTGAGGGAGACCTCATTGCCCTCTGCAGCTCCCTGAGAGGAGGCTGCAGGGAGCTGGGGCTTGGGCTCCTCCTCCTAGGAACAAGTGATAGGAGAGGAAGTGGCCTCAGCTTGCCCCAGGGGAGGTTTAGGTTGGAGCTGAGAAGAAACTTGGTGACTGGAAGGGTTCTCCAAGCCTGGCAGAGGCTGCCCAGGGCGGTGGCTGAATCCCCATCCCTTGGAGGGGTTTGTCAGAGGCAGAGCTGTGGTGCTGAGGGCCATGGCTTAGAGCCAACAGAATCACTGAATGCCTCAGGTTGGGAGGAACCCCCAGGGTCATCCTGTCCACCCCCCCTGCAGGGGGCAGGGACATCCCCAGCTCCACCAGATGAGGTGGAGGAGAGGAGGAAGGGAGCTCCTGTGGGGCCTGCCCTAGCTGATCCTGCTCTGGCAGGGGGGGTTGCACTCAGAGGTCCCTTCCAAGCCCTCTGCCCCTCTGGGACTGCATCATGGTGTGCCTGGGGAGTCTAAATGCCAACCTGCCTCTGCTGGGGGTGGCTCCTGCCATGGGGCCTCCAGGGCTGGGAAGTGTGCAGGGGGCACAGCAGCTTCCCTGCTTTCCCTGGGACTCTTTCCTCTTCTCCAGAGGCTGCCCTTGTGCTTCTCCAGAACAACAGCCACTGTTCCTCATCCTGCCACAAGAAACCTCCTCCTCTTTCATTTCTCTCTTCCCACTCAGCAGCCATTCAGAGGCCACTGAAGGAAGGAGGTGAGGAGCCTCTGAGCCAGGGCTGCTTTGCATCAATTCAGTCCTGCCTGACTTTTCATCCAACCAGAGAATCCTTTTGCTTGGAAAAGCCCTTTCAGCTCAGCCACCCCAACCACTCCCTGACTCTGCCAAGGCTGGGGCCAAGCCATGGCCCTCAGCAGCACAGCTCTGCCTCTTCCAAACCCCTCCAGGGATGGGGATTGAGAATCACAGAGCTGTCAGGGTTGGAAGGGAGCTCAAGGCTCAGCCAGTTCCAACCCCCTGCCATGGGCAGGGACACCTCACACTACAGCAGGTTCACTACCACCTGCTTCACCTGCACTCTGCTCTCTGCACTGCCCCAGGTCATAGAATCCTTAGGGCTGGAAGGGATCTCAAGGCTCAGCCAGCTCCAACCCCCTGCCATGGCCAGGGACACCTCACACTCCAGCAGGTTGCTCACTGCAGAAAGAGTGGCTTCAGGGCACCAGGGACAGGAGCCTTGGGTGGCTGATGGGGTATCCTAAAGGTTCCCCCTGTTCAGGAAGCTCAGTGTTGTCCTAGGATGTGTTGAGTCTGGCCAGCAGGGTGAGGCAGCTGCTTCTCCCCCTCTGCTCTGCCCTGCTGAGGCCACAGCTGGAGCACTGGGGCCAGTTCTGGGCTCCCCCCTTCAAGAGGGACAGGGAACTGCTGGGGAGAGTCTGTCAAAGGGCCACAAAGCTGCTGAGGGGCCTGGGGCATCTCTGAGAGGAGAGGAGGCTGAGAGCCCTGGGGCTGCTGAGCCTGGAGCAGAGCAGCCCCAGAGGGGAGCTGAGCAATGCTCAGCAAGGGTTAAAGGCTGGGGGGCAAGAGGCTGGGGCTGGGCTCTGCTGAGTGGTGCCCAGGGGCAGGCCAAGGGGCAGTGGGCACAGACTGGACCCCAGGAGGTTTCACTGGAAGACTTTTTGCTGTGAGGGATCCCTCAGCCCTGGAGCAGGCTGCCCAGAGGGGTTGTGGAGTCTCCTTCTCTGGAGGCATTGTAACCCCAGCTGGACCTGATGCTGTGCAGCCTGCTCCTGCTGGCCCTGCTCTGCCAGGGGGGGCTGGCTCCATCTCCAGAGCTGCCTTTCCTGGCCCCCCCCCATTCTGTGATGCTCTCTGGCTATGGCCTGGACAAGCTGCAGCTCTCCCTCTGCTGACCTCTGTCCCTCTCTCTGGCATTGTGCAGATGGTTTGTGGCCTGAAAGGAGTTGCCCTTTGTGTTTGTCCTCACCCAGGCTGCGTCCTGAGGACTGCAGGGATGTGCACCCAGGGCACTGAGGATGAACATTCCCTTCCTAAAATGCTGCAGCCTGCTACCTGTTTGGGTTTCTCCTTTTCTCCCTCCCAGCTGCACTGTTTCAAAGGGGCTGAGATCACAGAATCCAGAATGGCTCAGGGTGGAAGGGACACCTCAGAGCTCATCTGCTCCTCCACACCTCCCTGCCATGCCCAGGGACACCTCTCAGCCACACTGAGCTGCCCAAAGCCTCATCCAGCCTGGCCTGCAGCACCCCCAGGCAGGAGGCAGCCACAGCCTCCCTGGGCAGCCTGTGCCAGAGGCTCAGCTCCCTCCTGCTGCAGAACTTCTTCCTCAGCTCCACTCCGACCCAGCTCCAAACCATTCCCCCTTGGCCTGGCTGCAGACCCCCTCAGGAGAAGTCTCTCTGCAGCCTTCCTGCAGGCTCCCTTCAGGTGCTGGCAGCAGCTCTGAGGTGCCCCTGGAGCCTTCTCCTCTGCAGGCTGCACAGCCCCAGCTCCCTCAGCCTGTGCTCCCAGCAGAGCTGCTCCAGCCCTGGCAGCATCCTTGTGGCCTCCCTCCAGGTGTTGGTAGGACTTGGAGGTGTGGTGCTGAGGGATGTGGCTTAGCTCCAGCCTTGGAGAGCTGTCCAAACTGGACAGAGTTAGGGAATGTTTGGACTTGATCTTAAAGGTCTTCTGCAGCCAAACCCACTCCATGGTCCTGGTCTGCTGGGTGCTTTTCTCTCCCCTGAGCTGCAGGGTTAAGCTCTGCTGAAGTGCTCTGAGGTGGGGCTCTGGGTCCAGCCTCCCTGCCACAAGGGCCCCAGGGCTGGGGTGTGTGTGGCACATGAGGAGCTTGCACAGCAGAAGTGCCCTGTGCTGGGTGGCCCTTGGCTGCTGTGGGGGCCCTGCTTGCTGAGGCATCTCACATCCCCCTCTCTGCAGGGGGGGGCATGGAATGCAGCCTCCTGACAGGGCCCAGGGGGCTGCTGGGGCCATCCCATTGCCCACAGTCACAGCCTGTCCCCTCCACCAGCCAAGGTGAGGATCCAGATGCCTGCTTGTGCACACAAGCTGCCAAGCTTCATCCTCTTTCCTCTGTGTCCTTGAGCTCTTGTCCTTGGATGCTGTAGCTGCTGGCTGGGAGCTGCCTCAGCAGCTGTGACAGGCTGAGGTGGAGGGGGATGAGTTTCAGGGCCATTCATGCCTCCTAGCTGCTCCTGGCTGACACAAAAAGCAGCTGAGCCATGGGCTGGCACACAGAGAGAGAGAGCAGCTCCCACAGCCTGCAGCTCTCCCTGCTCCTGGGCCTGCCACAGCTCTCCCAGCCCTGCCTCTCAGCTCCTCCTGGCTCTGGCCACCATGGAGCAGCCTGGCCTGGCAGCAGCTGGCTGCAGGACAGCAACAAGGAGATGCCTGCTGGGAGCCAGGATGCTCCAGGGCTAGGCCTGGAGAAGGCATTTCACAGGGGCACACAGCAGTGCAGGGGTTGGAAGGGATCTCTGGAGGTCATGGAGTCCATCCCCCCCTCCTGGAGCAGGGGCACCCAGAGGATCACAACTGGCAGCCCCCACAAGGTTCAGGGAGCTGAGCCCTTGTGGTCAGTAAGACCAGTGGTGCCCTGGGGTGCATGAAGAAGAGTGTGACCAGCAGGTCAAGCAAGGCTCTCCTGCCCCCCTGCTCTGCTCTGGTGAGGCCATATCCAGAGTATTGGTTGCAAAAGCCCTTCAAGCTCATTCAGTCCAACCAGTCTCAGCTCTGCCAAGGCTGGGGCTGCACCATGGCCCTCAGCACCACAGCTCTGCCTCTTCCACCCCCTCTAGGGATGGGGATCCAGCCACCCCCCTGGGCAGCCTGTGCCAGGCTTGGAGAACCCTTCCAGTCACCAAGTTTCTCCTCATCTCCAACCTAAACCTCCCCTGGGGCAACCTGAGGCCATTTCCTCTCCTCCTATCCCTTGTTACTAGAGAGAAGTGCTCAACCCCCAGCTCCCTGCAGCCTCCTCTCAGGGAGCTGCAGAGAGCAAGGAGCTCTCCCTCAGCCTCCTCTTCTCCACACTCAGCTCCAGCCTGACCCTGCTCTGCCTCAGCTCCAAGCCATTCCCCCTTGCTCTGGTGAGGCCTCAGCTGGAGTGCTGCACCCAGCTCTGGAGCCTTGCACAGGAAGGACTTGGACCTGATGATGGAGTGGATCCAGAGCAGGCCACAAAAATGCTCAGGGGGCTGCAGCAGCTCTGCTGGGAGCACAGATGAGGCAGCTGGGGCTGTGCAGCCTGCAGAGGAGAAGGCTCCAGGGGCACCTCAGAGCTGCATTTTGATACCTGCAGGGGATCAAACCCCCAGGCAGGCTGGGCAGGGACTGCTCAGAAGGGGCTGTGAGGACAGGATGAGAGGCAAGGGTTTGGACCTGGAGCAGGGCAGGGTTAGGTTGGACATGAGAAGGAAGTTCTCTCCCATGGAGGTGGTTGAATACTGGCACAGGCTGCCCAGGGATGTGCTTGAAGTCCTGTCCCTGGAGACATTCAGGCTCAGCCTTGCTGTGGCCCTGGGCAGCCTGCTCCAGCTGGAGCTGTCCCTGCTGCCTGCAGGGGGCTTGGGCAAGGTACCCTTGGAAGGGTCCCTTCCTACCCCATGCAATCTGTGAACCAACAGCCACATTTGAGAGGCAGTTGCTATTTTTGCCCTCCCAGATTGCTGGGTACAATAAAATCAGCCAAGGCAAAGCCATCAGCCTGAGCCTGTGCCTAGGAATAGCTCCAAAGCAACCACAGAAAGCTAAACTCAAGCAGAGCCTTGCAGCCCATGTTTGCTTTAGCAGCTCTGGAGCAGGTCTGTGTTTCAGGCTGGTCTTGCAGAGCAGTGTGGTTGCTCTTTCACAGCCTCCTGGGGAGCAAGCACAAGGACAGAATTCATCCCCAGGAAGCTCTGGGTTTCCAGTGGGCTCTGTTTGCCTCAGGAGCTGGGTGAGAGCTGTGCCTGCTCTGCTGCTTGGCTGGGAGCAGCAGGAGCAGCCCTCAGCTGGGATCTTCCCAGCAGCTGAAAGAGAAGAGGGCAGGCTTCTGTGGTTTGATGTCTTGTTTGGATTGGGAAAGCACAAAGTTGGACTTGGACAGCTTCCTACTCTCTGCAGCATCCAATGTGTGGCCTCTGCAAAGTGGAGCATGAGCTCAGGCTTCCAATTCAGCCTGCTCCAGCACTGCTTCTGCCAGTGCCTCTCTTCCTCAGGGAGGTGGTTTGGGTTTGCTGGGGGTTGTGTTTTCTGCTTCATTGCTTTTTTAACACTGGGGTGATGTGAAATGCTGCTCTTGGAGCCTCTGCTCAACAGGGAGCAAGCTCCAGGAGGCAGAGCTCCCCCACCACTGCCTCAGGAGATCCCAGAAGCAGAGAGAGTGGTTTGGGTTGGAAGGGACCTCCAAAGCTCAGCCAGTCCAAGCCCCCTGCAGGCAGCAGGGACATCCTCCACTAGAGCAGGTTGCCCAGAGCCTTGGCCAGCCTCACCTCGAGGGATGGAGCCTCAACCACCTCCCTGGGCAGCCTGTTGCAGTGCTCAGCAGCCTCCTGGTGAAGAGACCAAAGGGGCCCAGAGAAAATGGTTGTCTGCTAAACTCACAGAACCCTGGAACTGGGGTGGCTGGAAAAGACCTTGGAGGTCAACCAGCACCAGAACAAGAGGACACAGTCTCAAGCTGTGCCAGGGGAGGTTTAGGCTGGAGGTGAGGAAGAAATTCTTCCCAGCAAGAGAGATTGGCCATTGGGATGTGCTGCCCAGGGAGGTGATGGGGTCCCCATCACTGGGAGGTGTTTAGGAAGAGCCTGGATGAGGCATTTGGTGCCATGGTTGAGTTGCTCAGATGGTGCTGGGTGAGAGGTTGGACTGGATGAGCTCTGAGGTCTTTTCCAACCTGGTTAATTCCATTCCATTCCATTCCATTCCATTCCATTCCATTCCATTCATTAACTCCAACCATTCTCTGCCACCTCTGCCAAGGCTGGGCCTAAAGCTGCCACACCCTAAGCCATGGCCCTCAGCACCACAGCTCTGCCCCTTCAGACACCTGCAGGGATGGGCATTCAGCCTCCTCCCTGGGCAGCCTGTGCCAGGCTCTGAGAACCCTTCCAGTCAACAAGTTTCTTCTAATGTCCAACCTCAGCCTCCCCTGGTGCAGCATGAGGCCCTTTCCTCTTGTCCTGTTGCTTGGGAGAGGAGACCAACCCCTACCTGGCTTCCTTTCCTCTGAGGAAGCTGCAGAGAGGCTGTAGGGAGACCTTCTGAAGGGAGACCTTTTCTAACCACCCCCAGCTCCCTCAGCTCTCCTCCCCAGCCCTGTTCTCCAGACCCTTCCCCAGCTTCCTTGCCCTTCTCTTGTTGCTAGGGAGAAGAGGCCAGCACCCATCTCTTGCTGGGGGGCACGTTCCCAGGGAGCCAGCACTGTGCCCTGCTGGCCAAGAGGGCCAGTGGTGGCCTGGGTGCAGGGAGAGGAGAGGGGCCAGCAGGGCTAGGGAGGGCCTTCTCCCCTCTGCTCTGGAGTACTGCATCCAGCCCTGGGCTCCCCAGTGCCAGAGGGCCAGGGCACTGCTGGAGGGAGCCCAAGGGAAGGGCACAGAGATGCTGAGGGGCCTGGGGCAGCTCTCTTACAGGAGAAGTGAAGAGCCCTGGGGCTGCTGAGCCGTGAGCAGAGCAGCCTGAGAGGGGATCTGGTCAGTGCTTGGCAAGAGCCAAAGGCTGGCTCCAAGAGGATGGGGCTGGGCTCTGTTCAGGCCCCATAAGGCCAGGGGGAGTGCAGCACAAGGCACTGCCCCAGGAATGCCTTTGGCCAGAGCTGCACAGGAAAAGGCAGTTTGGGAACTGAGGGAAAGGCTGAGCTGGGCTCTGCCAGTGGCTGGGGCTCCCCTCCCCTGCCTTCTGCTTGCATTCCCACAGCTTTGGATGGGAGCTGCAAGCCTCCAGAGCTCCCCTGTCTCCTGCCCAGCAAAGCCAGTCCCCCCAGGGCTGAAGCCTGGTGCTGCCTGCAGAGCTCAGGCTCGGTGTTGCTGGGGCTTGGTGCTGGCAGAGCTTTGGTGTTCCCAGGAGGCAAGTGTGGAGAAGGCAAAAGCCCTGTGGAGAGTGAAGGGGTTAAACTGCCCCTCACTGATTTATGGCTGTGGTGGAGAACAGCTCAGGGGGGGGAACTAATCCATCAGTTCCTTGGGAGCAGGGAGGAGGAGGGAAAGAATAGGAGGAAGTAAGGCAAAGGGTGGAGGGGGAAGGAGTTGGGTAAGGGAAAGTCAAAACAGAAGGGTGGGAGGCAAGGCTTAGCAGAGCAGTTTGGGTTTGACTGCCCCACAGATTCCCAGCATGGGGAGGGCTATGGAAGGGACCTCTGGAGCTTGAGTCCAGCCTCCTGCCATGGGCAGGGACACCTCCCACCAGCACAGGCTGCTCAGGGCCTCTTCCAGCCTGGCCTGCAGCACCCCCAGGCAGGAGGCAGCCACAGCCTCCCTGGGCAGCCTGTGCCAGAGGCTCAGCTCCCTCCTGCTGCAGAACTTCTTCCTCAGCTCCACTCTGACCCTGCTCTGCCTCAGCTCCAAACCATTCCCCCTTGGCCTGGCTGCAGACCCCCTCAGGAGAAGTCTCTCTGCAGCCTTCCTGCAGGCTGCCTTCAGGTGCTGGCAGGCAGCTCTGAGGTGCCCCCAGAGCCTTCCCTTCCCCAGGCTGAAGACCCCCAGCTCCCTCAGCCTAGACACCTGCAGCTCAGAGCTGGAAAGCATGGAAGTATCTTCTTAGCTGTCCTCATTTGAAGCAGGGCTTCAGTGCATCCTGAGCTGCCAGCCTTGGCTGACTGTCAAGGGTCAGGGCTGGGCTGGCCACCAAATGAGTGCCAGATGCTCCTCTCCCTTCCCAGAGGGGAGAGAAAGGGAATGAGGGAGAGGGACTGCTGGGCTAGGGGAAAAGACTTTCAGCTGCTTCAGTGAAAACAATAACAATGAAACAGATCCACAGCACTGTGGGAACCGACCAGCTGATGGCAAGTGGTCACCATCACCACTGGAGCTGTGCCACAAGGCCCACACTGGGCTCAGCAGAAGATGGGAACCAGGCTGAGGAGCTGCAGTCTGGAACTGGGTTCAGAACTCTTGGGTGGAGATCAAAGGCAGAGTGGAGAGAGCCCTCCTGGGAGGGAGCAGGCCCAGGCACTGATACAGAAGGAGCAAGGACTGGCTGGAGAGCAGCCCTGAAGGAAAGGCCTTGGGGTGCTGGGGGAGGAGAAGCTCAACAGGAGCCAGCAGGGAGCACTTGCAGCCCAGAGAGCCAAGCAGAGCCTGGGCTGCAGCAGGGAGGTGTTTAGGAAGAGCCTGGATGAGGCACTCTGTGCCAAGGTTTAATTGATCAGATGGTACTGGGTGAGAGGCTGGACTTGAGGATCTCAAAGGTCTTTTCCAACCTGGTTAATTCCATTCCATTCCATTCCATTCCATTCCATTCCATTCCATTCCATTCCATTCCATTCCATTCCATTCCATTCCATTCCATTCCATTCTATTCTATTCTATTCCATTCCATTCCATTCCATTCCATTCCATTCCATTCCATTCCATTCCATTCCATTCCATTCTATTCTATTCTATTCTATTCTATTCCATTCCATTCCATTCCATTCCATTCTTTCTGTTCTATTCTATTCTAAGAGAAGTGTGGCCAGCAGGGCCAGGGAGGGGATTCTGCCCCTCTGCTCCACTCTGCTGAGACCACAGCTGGAGCTCTGGGGCCAGGTCTGGAGCCTCTGTGCCAGGAAAGATCTGGAGGTGCTGGAAGGTGTCCAGAGAAGGGCCACGAGGAGGAGCAGAGGGCTGGAGCTGCTCTGCTGTGAGGACAGACTGAGGGAGTTGGGGTTGTGCAGGCTGGAGAGGAGAAGGCTCCCAGGAGACCTCATTGTGGCCTTCCAGGATCTGCAGGGGGCTCCAGGAAAGCTGGGGAGGGACTTCTGAGGGTGTCAGGGAGGGATAGGACTGAGGGGGATGGAACAGAACTAGAAGTGGGGAGATTGAGATTGGCTGTGAGGAAGAAGTTGTAGCCCATGAGGGTGGTGAGAGCCTGGCACAGGTTGCCCAGGGAGGTGGTGGCAGCCTCCTGCCTGGAGGTGTTTGCAGCCAGGCTGGATGTGGCTGTGAGCAACCTGCTGTGGTGTGAGGTGTCCCTGGCCATGGCAGGGGGGTGCATGCAAGCATTTGCTGGGGGGTGGGGTGAGGCTGGAGATTCAGTGTCAGTGTCACCAGCAACCCTTCTCTGCCTTGGCAGGGACCCTCCAAGGGCATCTTGTCCACCCCCCTGCAGGCAGCAGGGACATCTCCAGCTAGAAGATCTTTAAGGTCCCTTCCAACCCAAACCATTCTCTGGATCTATTTTCCTCCCCTCCCTCCTCCCTCTGCCCTCTTCCCTCTCTTCCTCTCACTCCTTTTCCCCTTCTCTTCAGTGATTTGCTGTAGGTTTTTCCCCTCTCCACCCCTCTCAGCCTTCCCCTCCTCTCCCTTCTTCCTGAGGGCAGATTTGTTCCCATGCAGCAAAGTGATCTCTTTTTTTCCCCCCCCTCTGCACTCTCTCATTTTTTCCCTCCCCCCTTTGCAGTGCTTTTTCCATCCCTGCCTCCAGGGCTTTGCAGAGCCACCACACCCAGGTTATTTCAGGTTGCTGCTCTTGGGTAGGGCTGGCAGAAGCCACAGTGGCACCAAAAGCTGGTGAGAACTTCTTCCTCAGCTGCAGCCTGACCCTGCTCTGCCTCAGCTCCAAACCATTCCCCTTTGGCCTGGCTGCAGACCCCCTCAGGAGAAGTCTCTCTGCAGCCTTCCTGCAGGCTCCCTTCAGGTGCTGGCCGCTGGTCCCAGCCTTCCCTTAGCTCCCCACGGGGCAGCCTCACTGTATGTACAGTAGCTGCCTGTGGTGTGAGTGAGGAGCAGGATCTGTTTGCTGGGTTCTAATTCTGTTCTGGCTGGACAAACAGAGGGTGGGCTCAGACAGAAGCCTCATGGCAGGCAGGGGAAGGGCCTGGCATATTTGCTGTGTGTCATGAAGATGCTTATTTGGGCTGCTGCTGAGGAGCATCTCAGAGCACAACCTTGGCCTGGCTTCAGTCACCCTCAGGAGAAGTCTCTCTGCAGCCTTCCTGCAGGCTCCCTTCAGGTGCTGGCAGCAGCTCTGAGGTGCCCCTGGAGCCTTCTCCTCTGCAGGCTGCACAGCCCCAGCTCCCTCAGCCTGTGCTCCCAGCAGAGCTGCTCCAGCCCTTGGCTCACCCTTGTGGCCTCCCCTGGCCTGGCTCTACCAGCTGCTTTGGGGGGTGGGGATTTCCAGGTCCCTTTGCTTTCTGTGTGTCTCTGGGCTCAGAGGGTGGCAGGGGTTGGCAGGGCCCTCTGGAGATCAGAAGTCACAGATGTCCTTGCTGTGGCAGGGACTCTCAGAGGTCACCTTGCCCAAGGCCCTCACCTTTCAGCCCTGGGCAGGCTGACCTGGCTGGAGGTGTCCCTGCTGAGTGCAGGGGGGGTCACTGCTCATGGATGCTTTTGGCCCAGGGAGCAGGCAGGAGGGGCCAGGCAGGTGTGCAGCTCCAGCACTGCTCCAGCTAAGCCAATCAAGTAGTTTCTGTGTCCTTTTGTGTTGTTTTCCAGAGTGCTCTGCCATGACTACAGCAAGATACAGACCTACCTGGGACTTGGTTCTTGACCCATTAGTGTCCTGCAAGCTTTGCCTTGGGGAGTACCCTGTGGAGCAGATGACAACCATAGCACAATGTCAATGCATCTTCTGCACCCTGGTGAGTCCTGAGGGGCATGAAAGCAACCCCAGCCCCAACCCAACCCAGCTCTGGCTGCACAAATCATGGAGCTGGGTGGGCTTCACCCTGAGGTCTTGATGCTGCAGTGGAAACAAAGATTGCTGCTGACCTGACCTGGGCTCGTTCAGTCTGGAGAAGAGGAGGCTGAAGGGAGACCTTCTGGCCCTCTACAGCTCCCTGCAAGGAGGTTGGAGCCTTGGGGTTCGGCTCTTCTCCCCAGTAACAAGGGATAGGACAAGAGGAAATGGCCTCAGGTTGCACCAGGGGAGGTTTGGGTTGGACGTGAGAAGAAACTTGAAGTCTGATCTTGAGTGTCTCCAGGGCTGGGGCCTGAACCACATCCCTGGGCAGCCTGTGCCAGGGTTTCCTCACTCTCAGTGTGAAGAATCTCCTCCTGATGGCCAAAGCTCCCTCCTGATGGCCAACCTCCCTGCAAAGAGGTTGGAGCCAGGAGGGTGTTGGGCTCTTCTCCCTAGCATCAAGTGGCAGGATGAGAGGAGATGGCCTCAGGTTGCACCAGGGGAGGTTTGGGTTGGAGATGAGGAAAAATGGCCTTGCTGCCAGAGTGGTCAGGGACTGGCAGAGGCTGCCCAGGGAGGTGGTGGAGTCCCCAGCCCTGGAGGGGCTGCAGAACCCTGTGGCCATGGCACTTGGGGCCAGGGTTTGTTGGCCCTGGGGGGAATGGGTTGCTGGCTGCACTCAATGGCCTTGGAGCTCTTCTCCAAGCCACAGAATTCTGTGAGTCTCTGTGGTTCTCCCAGCATGAGTGGAGATACAGCTGGTGAACTCATTGCCCTTCTCTGTTCCACTCTTGGTGTCAGGGAGGGATAGGTCTGGGGGGGGTGGAGCACAACTGGAAGTGGGAAGATTGAGATTGGATGTGAGGAAGAAGTTGTTCCCCAGGAGGGTGGTGAGAGCCTGGCACAGGTTGCCCAGGGAGGTGGTGGAAGCCTCCTGCCTGGAGGTGTTTGCAGCCAGGCTGGATGTGGCTGTGAGCAGCCTGCTGTGGTGTGAAGTGTCCCTGGCCATGGCAGGGGGGTTGGAACTGGCTGAGCCTTGAGCTCCCTTCCAAGCCTGACAGTTCTGTGACTCTGTGGTGGTCCAAGAGATGATTTTGTCCTGTGGAAATGATCAGAGGGAGCTGGAGGCTGTGGTAAAGATCCCCTGAAGGTTGGCTCATCCCAGCACACCACCACAAGGCTGCTGCTCAGAAAAGCCTGAGGGAGAGCTCTGCTGCCTTGTGCTGAGCATGGCTTGCCCAGAGCAGGCTGCCACTCCTCTGCTCAGCAGCTCCTGTCCCAGCCCTGGGCCTCTGCCAGCTGTGGCTCTCTGTGCACAGCTCCGTTGTGGGGTTTGTCGGGGTGGTCCTTGTGGTGCTGCCAGCTCTGCCAGGTTTGGGGTGTCTCATCCAGCAGGAATGTGGCCATGGTTGGCTGGCTCGAGGTAGCAGAGGAGCAGAAGCCTAGAGAGTAGGAAGGACTGAGCTCAGCGCTGCTGAGGGCACACCTGCAGTGCTGGGCTCAGTGTTGGGGCTCCCTCTACAGGAAGGATTTTGAAGGGGCTGGAGCAGGGCCAGGGAAGGGCAAGGAAGGTGGGGAAGGGTCCTGACAGCAGGGCTGAGGAGGAGCAGCTGAGGGAGCTGGGGGGGGGTTAATCTGGAGAAGAGGCTGAGGGAGACCTCCTTGCTCTCTGCAGCTCCCTGAGAGGAGGCTGGAGCCAGGTTGGGGCTGGGCTCTGCTCCCCAGTATCAGGTACCAGGAGGAGAGGAAATGGCCTGGAATGGTGCCAGGGGAAGGTTAAGTTGAATGTCAGGGGAAATTCCATGACTGCAGGAGTGGCCAGGGACTGGCACAGGCTGCCCAGGGAGGTGGTGGAGTCACCTTGCCTGGAAGTGCTCAAGGAATGTGTGGCCATGGCACTTTGGGACATGGTTCAGTGGCCATGGTGGTGAGGAGATTGAGACTGGCTGTGAGGAAGAAGTTGTTCCCCAGGAGGGTGGTGAGAGCCTGGCACAGGTTGCCCAGGGAGGTGGTGGAAGCCTCCTGCCTGGAGGTGTTTGCAGCCAGGCTGGATGTGGCTGTGAGCAACCTGCTGTAGTGTGAGGTGTCCCTGGCCATGGCAGGGGGGTTGGAACTGGCTGAGCCTTGAGGTCCCTTCCAGCCCTGACAGCTCTGTGACTCTCTGACTGTTTCCATCTGGGGTGTTGGGTTTTTCCCTTCTGGTTTTTGGGTGGGTTTGAGCTTTGGGAGTGTTCTGAGCCCAAGCCAGATCTCCCCTCAGGGTTCCTAAAAGGCTTCTCCAGCCAAAACATTTCCATGGGTCCATGAAGAAAGCTCCAACCCAAGCAGAAAGATGTTTCCAAGTGGGATGGTGATTGACATGGAGACTAAACTGCTGAGGGCCTCCCAAACTGCAGATCAGCTGCCAAGCAAGGAGGAGAGGAGCTGCTCAAAATAGCCCTCCAGATATAGCCCCAGGGAGAGATTTGTGTCAGCTGGGACCCAGCCACAGCACAGCCAGGAAGTGCTGGGTGGCATTTTCTGCAGTGCAGAACAGAGAATTAACCAGGCTGGAAAAGACCTCAGAGATCATCCAGTCCAAACTGTCACCCAGCACCATCTGATCAGCCACACCATGGCACCAAGGGGCTCATCCAGGCTCTTCCTAAACACCTCCAGGGATGGGGACTCCACCACCTCCCTGGGCAGCACATCCCAATGACCAATCTCTCTTGCTGGGAAGAATTTCTTCCTCACCTCCAGCCTGAACCTCCCCTGGCACAGCTTGAGACTGTGTCCTCTTGTTCTGGTGCTGGGTGCCTGGGAGAAGAGACCAACCCCCACCTGGCTACAGCCTCCCTGCAGGGAGTTGGAGAGAGCAAGAAGGTCTCCCCTGAGCCTCCTCTTCTCCAGGCTAAGCAACCCCAGCTCCCTCAGCCTCTCCTCCCAGGGCTGTGCTCCAGACCCCTCCCCAGCTTTGTTGCCCTTCTCTGGACACCTTCAAGTCTTCTCAATGTCCTTCTTGAACTGAGGAGCCCAGAACTGGACACAGGACTCAAGGTGTGGCCTCAGCAGTGCTGAGCACAGGGCAGAATGACCTCCCTGCTCCTGCTGGCCACACTGTTCCTGCTGCAGGCCGGGATGCCCTTGGCCTTCTGGGCCCCCTGGGCACACTGCAGGCTCCTGTTCAGCTGCTGTCAGCCAGCACCTCCAGGTCCCTCTCTGCCTGGCTGCTCTCAGCCCCCCTGCCCCCAGCCTGTACACTGCAGTAGGATTCACAGGAATGTTTGGGGCTGCAAGGGACCTCAAGGACCATTCAGTTCCAACCCTGCCATGGGCTTGGACACCTCCTGCTAACCCAGGTTGTCCTAGGCCTCATCCAGCCTGGCCTTGAGCCCCTCAGGAAGGCAGTGCAGGAGAATGCTGTTGCCTGCCTAAGCCTCACAGCAGAGCTGACCCTGGGGAGCAGTCCCTTGTCTTCTGCAGCAGCAGCAGCACCTTCCTTAGGAGTGAGTTTGTTGTGGCTTTTCCAGAAGGTTGCTCTTCTAAGTAATGAAAATGTTCCCCAAGAGCATCTTCAAGTGGTTTGCTGCCCAGCTTTGGTGGTTTGGGTTTTCTTGTCCTGTAAAACTTGCCTGAGGCTCCAAGTGAACAGGGGAAGGGCTTGGAGCAGCCTGCCAGTCCCTGCAGGGGCCTGCACCAGAGCTGGGGAGGGACTTTGGACAAGGGCTGGGAGTGATGGAATGAGGGGGAATGGATTGAAGCTGGAAGAGGAGAGAGTGAGGCTGGAGATGAGGAAGAAATCCTTGGCAGTAAGGCTGGGGAGAGCCTGGCACAGGCTGCCCAGGGAGGCTGTGGCTGCCTCCTGCCTGGAGCTGCTCAAGGCCAGGCTGGGTGAGGCCCTGAGCCGCCTGGGCTGGTGGCAGGTGTCCCTGCCCATGGCAGGGGGCTGGAGCTGGCTGAGCTTTGAGGCCTCTTCCAACCCAAAGGCTTCTGTAGGCTCAGTGATCCTGAAGGTCTCTCCTAGCTGGCATGATTCTGTGAGTCTCCAGCCAAGAATCACAGCATGGTAGAAGGTTGGAAGGGTCCTGGGGAGGTCATTCAGTCCCAACCCCCTGCCAGAGCAGGGCACCCAGGGCAGGGCACCCAGAACACATCCAAGTGGGGCTGGAAAGGCTCCAGAGGAGACTCCACAGCCTCTCAGGGCAGCCTGCTGCAGGCCTCCAGCAGCCTCACCCTCAAGAGCTGTCTTCTGCTGCTGAGGTGCAGCCTCCTGGGTTCTGGCTCTCAGCTCTGTGTTCCCAGAAGGTTCAGCACAAGAAGGGCCCTCTGGCTGTGCTGTTTGGAGGAGGTGGTGGCCAGTGGTGCAGCAGGGCAAGGAGCAGGCCCTGCCCTGTGCTGGGGGTAGGGATGCAGTGTGTCACTGCTGGGGGGATGTGAGGAAAGGGAAGCAAATGGAAGAGGCTCTGGCAAAGGGCCCAAAGAGCCTGAGGAGCAGAATTAAGCACATGAATGATTGATGATGGCAAAGCTCCTTCAGCTTGAGCAGTGTAAGTGCTGTAAGTGCTGGCATTAAAAGTGAATGCATCATCCTCATCATCTTCATCCACACATGGTGTCTGCAGAGGGAGAGGCAAGGCAGCAGCAAGAGCTGGCAGTGTCAGCACAGCACCACTGAGACCTCACTCAGCCTAGGAGCTGCTTCCAGCAGAGCTCAGCCTGCTGTGCCTGCTGCCAGTGGCTAGAATAGAATGGAGTCAACCAGGTTGGAAAAGACCTCAGAGATCATCAGTTCCAACCTCTCCCCCAGCACCATCTGAGCAACTCAACCATGGCACCAAGGGCCTCAGCCAGGCTCTTCCTGAACACCTCCAGGGATGGGGACTCCACCACCTCCCTGGGCAGCACATCCCAGTGGCAAATCTCTCTCTCTGGGGAGAACTTTCTCCTCACCTCCAGCCTGAACCTCCCCTGGCACAGCTTGAGACTGTGTCCTCTTGTTCTGGTGCTGGGGGCCTGGGAGAAGTGACCAATCCCCACCTGGCTCCAACCTCCCTTCAGGGAGTTGGAGAGAGCAAGAAGGTCTCCCCTGAGCCTCCTCTTCTCCAGGTTCTCCTGACCTCCTCCACCACTCAACCCTGCAAAGCCCTAATGAAGGCAGCTGAAGCAGCTAGGAGGTGAGCAGCTGTCTGCATGAAAGCCCTGCTCATCAGGAGGACATTGGTCATCATCTGTCACAAGTGGAGTCCTTAACATGGGCAAGGGACTTGCCACAAGGGCTGGGAGTGACAGTGGATTGAAGCTGGAAGAGGAGAGGTTGAGCCTGGAGATGAGGAAGAAATCCTTGCCAGTGAGGCTGGGGGGAGCCTGGCACAGGCTGCCCAGGGAGGCTGTGGCTGCCTCCTGCCTGGAGGTGTTCAGGGCCAGGCTGGATGAGGCCCTGAGCAGCCTGGGCAGGTGGGAGGTGTCCCTGCCCATGGCAGGGGGTTGGAGCTGGCTGAGCTCTGAGGTCCCTTCCAACCCAGCCCATTCTGTGACTCTGAGAAGCATCCAGCCTGCTGTTCCAAGAGATGGATTTGTTGTCTCTGAGTAGGAGGCAGAGCAGGAGGCTCTGGCAGCAGTGCTCCCTCCAGGCCATCCAGGCAGTGCCCTGCTCCTGTGTGAGCCCAGCAGCAGCTCTTGGGTGGGGAGCAAGTGAAGCTCCTGCTGCCCTCGAGCTCTGGGAGCTCCAGTCTGGCAGCAGATGTTTGTAGGTGAGAGGGGCTCTGGAAGCAGCTGAATGTCTTCTGCAGTGACCTGGAAGGTGAGCCTAAGCTGGGAGGCAGTGCTGATCTGGTGGAGGGTAGGAAGGCTCTGCAGGGAGACCTGGGCAGGGTGGATCGAGGGCTGGGGGCAGCAGGGTGAGATTCACCAAGGCCAAGGGCTGGGGCCTGCACTTGGCTCACAACAGCCCCTGGAATGCTTGAGAGAGAGTGGCTGGAAACTGCCCTCTACAGAAGGACCTGGGGGTGCTGGGGGCCATCAGCTGAAGGTGAGCCAAGGTGTGCCCAGGTGCCCAAGGAGGGCAGTGGTTTCTTTGGGTGCATGAGGACAGTGTGGCCAGCAGGGCAGGGGAGGTTCTCCTTCTCCTCTGCTCTGCCCTGCTGAGGCCACACCTGAAGGATTGTGTCCAGTTCTGGGCTCCCCAGTTCAAAGCAGACAAGGAGCTGCTGCAGAGAGCCCAGGAGAGGGACAGCAAGCTGCAGAGGGGCCTGGAGCAGCTCTGGCAGGAGGAAAGGCTGAGGGAGAGCCCTGGGGCTGAGAGCCTGGAGAAGTGCAGCCCCAGAGGGGACCTGAGCAGTGCTGATCAACAGCTAGAGGGTGGGAAGCAGGAGGACAGGGCCAGGCCCCTGTCAGTGGTGCCCAGGGCCAGGCCAAGGGGCACTGGGCACAAACTGGAGCCCAGGAGGTTCCATCTGACCAGGAGGAGAAAGTTGTTTGGTGTGAGGCTGCTGGAGACCTGGGGCAGGCTGCCCAGAGAGGCTGTGGAGCCTCCTGCTCTGGAGAGCTTCCAACCCCCCCTGGCCATTGTGCTCCTGGGCAAGCTGCTGGGGGGGCCCTGCTGGAGCAGGGGGCTTGGGCTGGGTGCTCTCCAGGGCTGCCTTCCCTGATTGTGTCTGGCTCCACTCTCTGGTCACACACCTGACAACACTCAGAGGTGGCCTGTCTCTAATTGTCTGCAGTGTGCCAGTGCCAGCTGAGCTCCCAAGGAGGCTGAGAAGCCCACAGGGCTCTGCTGCACCCTGCCCTCCCCTTCCTGGGCAGTGGCAGGCTGGCAGAAGCTGGGTGGCATCTGCAGAGATCTGCAGGATCTCCTCCCTGTCTCCATCACTCCCCTTTGCCTCCCCAGCCAGGCAGTAGGTCTCACTGTGGTGAGGGAAGTGTGGGGGTGGAGGGAGGAGGTTGCTCCTCCACAGCAGCAAGGTTTGGGGTGAAGTCCACCTTGCTCCTCTGCTTTGGTGGTGCTCATGCTGCTCACTCCTGGCCTTGCTGCCAGGGGTTCAGCTGTGACAGGTGAAAGGCTGTGGTTGCCATGGGAGAAGGGCTCTGGTGGTACCCAGATTGCTGATGTGGTCTCCATGGAAACTGTAGGGCTCTGGGAGTCCCAGTTCTCATCTTCCCTTCCTCTGGGAAGGGGCTGGGAGAGCTGGGGCTGCTCAGCCTGGAGAAGGGAAGGCTCTGGGGAGACCTCAGAGCAGCCTCCCACTACTGGAAGGGGCTACAGGAGAGCTGGGGAAGGACTTGGGACAAGGGCAAATGGCTTTGAGCTGGGAGAGGGCAGCTTGGGAGTGGAGATGAGGAAGAAATCCTTGGCAATGAGGCTGAGGAGAGCCTGGCACAGGCTGCCCAGGGAGGCTGTGGCTGTCCCCTCCCTGGAGGTGTTCCAGGCCAGGCTGGATGAGGCCCTGAGCAGCCTGGCCTGCTGGGAGGTGTCCCTGCCCATGGCAGGGGGTGGCACTGGCTGAGCTCTGAGGTCCTTTCCAACCCAACCCCATTGTCTGATCCATGAACCATCAAGTTGAGATGGCTCTTTTGTAGAGGCAGAAGGCAAGAGAGCAGCCCCCTGTGCCCCCTGGCCCCAGGCACTGGCACAGGTGCCCAAGGGGCTGCTGGGCTCACCATCCCTGCAGGGGTTCAGAGCACATGCAGGCACTGGAGCTGGGACATGGTTTAGTGGCCATGGTGGTGCTGGGTCAGGGTTGGACTCAGTGACCTTGGAGATCCTTTCACAGGATCACCAAGGCTGGAAGAGACCTCAAAGATCATCCAGGCCAAGCTGGCACCACAGAGCCCATGACTAAACCATGGCACCAAGTGCCACCTCCAGTGCCCTCTGGAACCCCTCCAGGGATGGGGACTCCACCACCTCCCTTCACTTTCCAAGGGAAACCCTTCTGAGATTCCTCTTCCTTGTGGCAGTGGATTCCAGGCCCCTGCCTCTCCATCTGCCCTCCTCAGACACCTGGAGGCAGCAATGAGCTCCACCCTCAGCCTCCTTCTGTCCAGACTAAGCATTTCCCACTCCTGCCAGCCCTGGCCCCAGCTCCCTTGCCCTTCTCTGGCTGGTGGAGTCCCCATCCCTGGAGGGGTTCCAGAACCCCCACAGCAAGCTCCTGGCCAAGCTGGCAGCCCGTGGCTTGGATGGGAGCACACTGTGCTGGGTTAGGAACTGGCTGGAGGCTGAGCCCAGAGAGTGGTGGTGAATGGTGCCACAGCCAGCTGGCAGCCAGGCACCAGTGGTGTGCCCCAGGGATCAGTGCTGGGCCCTGTGCTCTTTAACATCTTCACTGATGATCTGGATGAGGGTATCGAGTCCATCAGCAGTAAGTTTGCTGATGACACCAAGCTGGGGGCAGGAGTTGATCTGCTGGAGGGTAGAGAGGCTCTGCAGAGGGACCTCAACAGGCTGGACAGATGGGCAGAGGCCAAGGGCAGGAGGCTGAACACATCCAAGTGCCAGGTTCTGCACATTGGCCACAGCAGCCCCAGGCAGTGCTACAGGCTGGGGTCAGAGTGGCTGAGAGCAGCAGGTAGAGAGGGACCTGGGGGTGCTGGTCGATGGTAGGCTGAACATGAGCCTGCAGTGTGCCCAGGCAGCCAGGAGGACCAATGGCATCCTGGCCTGCATCAGGAACAGTGTGGCCAGCAGGAGCAGGGAGGTCATTCTGCCCTGTGCTCAGCACTGCTTAGGCCACACCTGGAGTCCTGTGTCCAGTTCTGGGCTCCTCAGGTTAGGAAAGATGTTGAGGTGCTGGAAGGTGTCCAGAGAAGGGCAACAAAGCTGGGGAGGGGTCTGGAGCACAGCCCTGTGAGGAGAGGCTGAGGGAGCTGGGGTTGCTTAGCCTGGAGAAGAGGAGGCTCAGGGGAGACCTTCTTGCTGTCTACAACTCCCTGCAGGGAGGTTGTAGCCAGGTGAGGGTTGGTCTCTTCTCCCAGGCAGCCAACACCAGAACAAGAGGACACAGTCTCAAGCTGTGCCAGGGGAGGTTTAGGCTCTATGTTAGGAAGAAGTTCTACACAGAGAGAGTGATTGCCCATTGGAATGGGCTGCCCAGGGAGGTAGTGGAGTCACCATCCCTGGAGGTGTTCAGGAGAAGACTTGATAGGGTGCTTGGTGCCATGGGTTAGTTGATTAGATGGTGTTGGATGATAGGTTGGATGAGATGATCTTGAAGGTCTCTTCCAACCTGGTTTATTCCATCCCATCCCATCCCATCCCATCCCATCCCATCCCATCCCATCCCATCCCATCCCATCCCATCCCATCCCATCCCATTCCATCCCATCCCATCCCATCCCATCCCATCCCATCCCATCCCATCCCATCCCATCCCATCCCATCCCATCCCATCCCATCCCATCCCATCCCATCCCATCCCATTCCATTCCATTCCATTCCATCCCATTCCATTCCATTCCATTCCATCCCATTCCATTCCATCCCATCCCATCCCATCCCATCCCATTCCATTCCATCCCATCCCATCCCATCCCATTCCATTCCATTCCATTCCATCCCATCCCATTCCATTCCATCCCATCCCATCCCATTCCATTCCATTCCATTCCATTCCATCCCATCCCATCCCATCCCATCCCATTCCATCCCATCCCATTCCATTCCATTCCATTCCATCCCATCCCATTCCATTCCATCCCATTCCATTCCATTCCATTCCATTCCATCCCATCCCATTCCATTCCATTCCATTCCATCCCATTCCATCCCATTCCTTTCCATTCCATTCCATTCCATCCCATTCCATTCCATCCCATCCCATTCCATCCCATCCCATCCCATCCCATTCCATTCCATTCCATCCCATCCCATCCCATTCCATCCCATCCCATTCCATCCCATTCCATCCCATCCCATCCCATTCCACCCCTGTGGCCATGGCCCTTGGGGCCGTGGTTTGGTGGCCATGGTGGGGTCGGGTGGCTGCTGGGACTGGCTGCTCTCAGAGGCCTTTCCCCAGCTCCCTGATGGCTCTGGGTGGGGGGAGGATGACCTCTGCCTTTCCCTCTTGCAGTGCCTAAAGCAGTATGTGGAACTCCTGATCAAAGAAGGCCTAGAGACAGCCATCAGCTGCCCCGATGCTGCCTGCCCCAAGCGAGGCCATCTGCAAGAGAAGGAGGTACTGCAGACACCTTCTGCCCCTGCCTGCCCAGCAGGGCTCTGGCAGCTGCCACACAGGCTTTTAAGAACTCCCTAAAGGGCAAAGATTTTGATCTCCATGTCTTAAAAATGCCTTGAGATGATTCCTTTGCTGCTCCTAACTGGAAATTTGTCTTCTCCTGGTGTGTTTTTTCTCCCCCTCCGCCCCCCTCCCCCTTCCCTCACCAGATTGAGTGCATGGTAGCCTCAGAAATCATGCAGAGGTATAAGAAGCTCCAGTTTGAGAGAGGTAAGCACCTGGAACATGACCCTTTGCATGGCTGTGGGGAGGGGGCAGTCCAGAGCAACCCCATCAATGCTGAGGGAAGCAGAATCAGAGCAGGGCTTGGGCTGGAAGGGACCTCAAAGATCAGCCAGCTCCAAGCCCCTGCCACAGGCAGTACACCTCCCACCAGCCAGGGCTGCTGCATGGCAGCAGGAGCTTCACTTGCTCCCCACCCAAGAGCTGCTGCTGGGCTCACACAGGAGCAGGGCACTGCCTGGATGGCCTGGAGGGAGCACTGCTGCCAGAGCCTCCTGCTCTGTCTCCTACTCAGAGACAACAAATCCATCTCTTGGAACAGCAGGCTGGATGCTTCTCAGAGTCACAGAATGGGCTGGGTTGGAAGGGACTCCAAAGCTCATCCAGCTCCAACCCCCTGCCATGGGCAGGGACACCTCCCACCTGCCCAGGCTGCTCAGGGCCTCACCCAGCCTGGCCTTGAGCAGCTCCAGGCAGGAGGCAGCCACAGCCTCCCTGGGCAGCCTGTGCCAGGCTCTCCCCAGCCTCACTGGCAAGGATTTCTTCCTCATCTCCACTCTCAATCTCCCCTCTCCCAGCTCAAAGCCATTGTCCCTCATCCTGGCACTCCCAGCCCTTGTCCCAAGTCCCTCCCCAGCTTTCTTGTAGCCCCTTCAGGTACTGGAAGCTGGGGGTTGGTCTCTTCTCCCCTAGTAACAAGTGATAGGAGGAGAGGAAATGGCCTTGAGCTGCCCTAGGGGAGGTTTAGCTTGGACATGAGGAGGAACCTGTTGAGTGGAAGGGTTCTGCAAGCCTGGCACAGGCTGCCCAGGGGGGTGGCTGAATCCCCATCCCTGGAAGTGTTTGGAAGAGGCAGAGCTGTGGTGCTGAGGGCCATGGCTCAGCCCCAGCCTTGGCAGAGTTAGAGACTGGTTGGACTGGATGAGCTTAGAGGTCTTTTCCAAGCAAACCCATTCTTATGGTTACACTTGGGCAGAGGCTGACTGGAAATGGAGTCCTTCTGGGCCACTGTCAGAAGCCTTTCTGCTGGCTTATGGCTGCCTGGCTTGGGCTGTGCTTAACTGCAGCTGAAGATGATGAGGCTGCAGAGGAGCTGTTCCAAAGGCCTGCAGGGACAGGAGCAGGGGCAAGGGTTTGAAATGAGAGCAGAGCAGACTGAGAGTGGATGTGAGGAACAAGTTCTGCACCAGGAGGCTGCTGGAACACTGCAGCAGGCTGCCCAGGGAGGTGGCTGAGGCTCCATGCCTGGAGATCTTCAAGGTGAGGCTGGGCAAGGCTCTGAGGAACCTGATCCAGGGGAGGATGTCCCTGCTGCCTGCAGGGGGGTTGAGCTTTGGAGGTGCCTTCCAACCCCAACCCTCCTGTGACTCCAGGGCATCTCCTCCTCAGCTCAAGCTGAGTTCAGTGGCTGAAGGCAGGGAGTTCACTCAAGGCCAGGGCACTCACTGCAGCCTGGTGCCCATTTGTAGGGCAGCCCCAGCCTGATGTCTGAATTGGGAGGAATGAATGAAAAGCTTTCAGGTCTTCAAAGGCCTGCCAGTCAGGCTCAGCTGGAACAGGCTGTTGTGGGAGGCCAAGCTTGTAACCCCCAGGGACTTCTCTTCTGTCCCTTTGCAGAGGTGCTGTTGGATCCCTGTCGGACTTGGTGTCCCTCCTCTACGTGCCAGGCAGTTTGCCAGCTCCAGGAACAGAGCCCCCAGGACCCCCAGCTGGTCCAGTGCAAGGCCTGTGACATTGAGTTCTGCTCTGCTTGCAAGTCCAACTGGCACCCAGGCCAGGGCTGCCAGGAGAACATCCCAGTCTCCCTTCTGCCAGGAGAAACGAGGTAAGGTGCTGGGAAAGATCAGGGATGTGCAAGCACAGCACCCAGGCTGCAAACAGCCTGGGGGAGGGATGGCAAAGAGTTGTTTGCCTCAGGCTTTGTTTGGGAGCTGATTCCTTCACTGAAGTCATGCTGGATCCTTGGATACTCTGCTGCAAAACTGGGTGGCTCTGGGCAGCCTCACTCCTGGCTACCAGTCCTGGCAAAGCACAGAGGAGCTGCTTGAGCTTCTGTCAGCACCCAGGCAGCTCAGGAGCTCCCTTCAGAGGAGATCTTAGCAGCAGAGAATTGTCTGGGTTGGAAAAGCTTTCTAGGATCAAGTCCAATGATCAACCCAACCCCACCATGGCCACCAAACCATGGCCCCAAGTGCCATGGCCACAGGGTTCTTGACCACCTCCTGGGATGGGGACTCCACCACCTCCCTGGGCAGCCTCTGCCAGGCCCTGACCACTCTTGAAACAAAGAAATGTATTGGTGATCTGGATCAGGGCATTGAGTCCATCATCAGTAAGTCTGCAGATGACACCAAGCTGAGTTGATCTGTTAGAGGGTAGGAGAGCTCTGCAGAGGGACCTTGCCAGGCTGGGCAGATGGGCAGAGCCCAAGGGCAGGAGACTGAACACATCCAAGTGCCAGGTTCTGCACATTGGCCACAGCAGCCCCAGGCAGTGCTACAGGCTGGGGGCAGAGTGGCTGAGAGCAGCCAGGCAGAGAGGGACCTGGGGGTGCTGGTTGATGGTAGGCTGAACATGAGCCTGCAGTGTGCCCAGGGGGCAAAGAAGGCCAAGGGCATCCTGGCCTGCATCAGGAACAGTGTGGCCAGCAGGAGCAGGGAGGTCATTGTGCCCTGTGCTCAGCACTGGTAGGCCACACCTTGAGTCCTGTGTCCAGTTCTGGGCTCCTCAGGTGAGGAAAGATGTTGAGCTGCTGGAAGGTGTCCAGAGAAGGGCAACAAAGCTGGGGAGGGGTCTGGAGCACAGCCCTGGGAGGAGAGGCTGAGGGAGCTGGGGTTGCTTAGCCTGGAGAAGAGGAGGCTCAGGGGAGACCTTCTTGCTCTCTCCAACTCCCTGCAGGGAGGTTGTAGCCAGGTGGGGGTTGGTCTCTTCTCCCAGGCAGCCAGCACCAGAACAAGAGGACACAGTCTCAAGCTGTGCCAGGGGAGGTTTAGGCTGGAGGTGAGGAGAAAGTTCTTCACTGAGAGAGCCGTTAGCCATTGGAATGTGCTGCCCAGGGAGGTGGTGGAGTCCCCATCCCTGGAGGGGTTCAAGAGGGGACTGGATGTGGCACCTGGTGCCATGGTCTCGTACTCAGGAGGCTGAGCTGCCCTTGGCCTTCTGGGCTGCCAGTGCCCATTGCTGCCCCCCTGGCCAGCTTCTCCCCCACCAGCACCCCCAAACCCATCTCTGCCCACCCAGCTTAACCAGATGCTGCCTTTGCCCTCCCCTCCCCAGCTCTGTCCTGAAGGAGGAAGATGATGATGCTGACGACGCTCCCATCAAGCGCTGCCCCAAGTGCAAGGTCTACATCGAGCGGGACGAGGGCTGTGCCCAGATGATGTGCAAGAACTGCAAGCATGCCTTCTGCTGGTACTGCCTGGAGTCTCTTGATGTGAGTGTCCTGCTTCTGCTCCTGCTCCTGCTCCTCACAGCCCTGCAGCTCCATTGCTTGGCTGGCTCTTGAGCCCCTGCAGGTGCAGCCCTCTGCCTGCCACCCGACTTGGTGGAGCAGAGGGGCAGCAGAGCTGGCACTGGGAGGGTGAGGGGGGCTTGGGTGGCCTTGCTTTGCCTGGCTGACCTCTGTGCTCTTAGAATCCTGGAACCCAGGGGCCAAGGGATTTCATTCTACAGGCTGGGGACAGTGTGGCTGGAGAGCAGCCAGGCAGAAAGGGGCCTGGAAGGACTGGGTGACAGCAGCTGAACAGGAGCCAGCAGTGTGCCCAGGGGCCAAGAAGGCCAAGGGCATCCTGGCCTGCATCAGGAAGAGTGTGGCCAGCAGCAGCAGGGAGGTCATTGTGCCCTGGGCTCAGCACTGCTGAGGCCACACCTGGAGTCCTGTGTCCAGTTCTGGGCTCCTCAGTTTAGGAAAGATGTTGAGCTGCTGGAAGGTGTCCAGAGAAGGGCAACAAAGCTGGGGAGGGGTCTGGAGCACAGCCCTGTGAGGAGAAGCTGAGGGAGCTGGGGTTGCTTAGCCTGCAGAAGAGGAGGCTCAGGGGAGACCTCATTGCTCTCTCCAGCTCCCTGCAGGGAGGTTGTAGCCAGGTGGGGGTTGGTCTCTTCTCCCAGGCAAGCAGCACCAGAACAAGAGGACACAGTCTCAAGCTGTGCCAGGGGAGGTTAAGGCTGGAGGTGAGGGGAAAGTTCTTCCCAGAAACAGTAATTGTCCCCTGGGATATGCTGCCCAGGGAGGTGGTGGAGTCCCCATCTCTGGAGGTGTTTAGGAAGAGCCTGGATGAGGCCCTTGGTGCCATGGTGTGGCTGATCAGATGGTGCTGGGTGATAGGTTGAACCTGATGAACTCTGAGGTCTTTTCCAACCTGGCTGATTCTGTGATTCTATGACTCTGTGATTTAGGATCATCATTCAAAGTGTCAGAATGAACAAAAGCAGAGCTCCCAGCTGGAAATTCACAGCCTTCAGTTCTGCAGGTGAGCTCTGCAGAGGCAAAGTGCTCTCACCCTTGAAAGAGACACTTGGTGCACATCAGAGGTCACAGAATCATAGAATCAACCAGGTTGGAAGAGACCTCCAGTATCATCCAGTCCAACCTAACACCCAGCCCTATCCAATCAACCAGACCATGGCACTAAGACTCTGAAGGTTGACTTTGTGATGACTGCTAGAGGCTAACAAGAAGCTGGGAACTAAATCAGCTGAAAAATTTGCTCCCACTTAAGACAACAGCAAAACAGAATCATAGAATTGTCAGGGTTGGAAGGGACCTCAGGGCTCAGCCAGCTCCACCCCCCTGCCATGGGCAGGGACACCTCACACTGCTCACAGCCACCTCCAGCCTGGCTGCAAACACCTCCAGGCAGGAGGCTTCCACCACCTCCCTGGGCAACCTGTGCCAGGCTCTCATCACCCTCATGGGGAACAGCTTCCTCCTCACATCCAATCTCAATCTCCCCACTTCTAGTTTTGATCCATCCCCCCCAGTCCTATCCCTCCCTGACACCCTCAAAAGTCCCTCCCCAGCTTTCTTGGAGCCCCCTGCAGATCCTGGAAGGCCACAATGAGGTCTCCTGGGAGCCTTCTCCTCTCCAGCCTGCACAACCCCAACTCCCTCAGTCTGTGCTCACAGCAGAGCAGCTCCAGCCCTCTGCTCATCCTCGTGGCCCTTCTCTGGACACCTTCCAGCCCCTCCAGATCCTTCCTGTACTAGTCAGTGAATGGTTATTGCCTGTGTCAGGCAGTGAGTGGTTATTGCCTGTGTCAGGCAGTGAATGATTATTCAAGTCAGTAAATAATTCAATAAAAAGTAAAATTGTATGAAATGAAGCTGTGAAATGAGATCAAATTGTGTGAAGGATGTGGAGCTGCTGGAGCAGATCCAGAGGAGGCCACAAAGATGATCAGAGGCTGGAGAACCTCCCCTATGAGGAGAGGCTGGGAGAGCTGGGGCTGTTCAGCCTGGAGAAGGCTCCAGGGAGACCTCAGAGCAGCCTCCCAGTACCTGAAGGGGCTTCAGGAGAGCTGGGGAGGGACTTGTGACAAGGGCTGGGAGTGACAGGATGAGGGACAATGGCTTTGAGCTGGGAGAGGAGAGATTGAGACTGGAGATGAGGAAGAAATCCCTGCCAGTGAGGCTGGGGAGACTCTGGCACAGGCTGCCCAGGGAGGCTGTGGCTGCCTCCTGCCTGGAGGTGTTCCAGGCCAGGCTGGATGAGGCCCTGAGCAGCCTGGGCTGGGGGGAGGTGTCCCTGCCCATGGCAGGGGGGTGGCACTGGATGATCTTGAAGGTCCCTCCCAACCCATTCCATGATTCTTCTTTGATTTGTTTTTGTCTGTCAGTAGTCAGTGCTGAGAGGGGCAAGGGTTTGGGGCTGGAGCAGGGGGGATTTAGGTTGGACCTCAGGAGGGAGTTCTGCACAGGGAGGCTGGGGAGGCACTGGCACAGGCTGCCCTGGGGGGTGGTTGAGGCTCCATCCCTGGGGACATCCAAGGTCAGCCTGGCTGTGTCCCTGGGAGCCTGCTGCAGCTGGGGGTGTCCCTGCTGCCTGCAGGGGGGCTGCACAGGATGCCCTTGCAGGGGTCTCTCCCAGCCCTCTGTGAAGCTGGGAGGCCCAAGGTAGGTTCAGGCATGTGGGCTCAGCCCAGGGAAGTTCAATAACCCCTGGAGTTGGTGTGTCAGCAGCCAGGCCCATCTGTTTACCATTCATTGTCTTCTCTGGGGCAAGAAATAGATCTGACATGCAAAGGAGACAATGATCTCCCCCCAGCAGGCCTTGGTCAGTCTGTAAGCTGCTGCTGTCATGTATTTAGGGAGGTTCTTTGGAAACCAGTCTCTTATCATGGCCAAGGATCAGAGGATATCCAGCAGCAGCTGTTTCCAGCTCATCTGCTTTGTTCTACAGCATTGGAAACAATGGCAAAGGAAATGCTGGAGGTTCCTGAAAGCTGCTCTGCCTCTTTGGGACCTGGGATTGTCCTGTTGGAATGCTTCCCTCTCCATCCTGAGCTGCTCAGTCAAAAGCAGGGTTCCCTTGGAGCCAGGCCTGCTCTCCTGGCTGCCTCACAAAGGGATGGAAGGACAGAGAGGGTCTGGGCTGCAGCCAGAGCAGTGTGGGCAGCAGGGCAGCAGAGGGGATTCTGCCCCTGGGCTCTGCTTTGCTCAGACCTCACCTCCAACCCTGCCTCCAGCTCTGGAGAAGGACACAGAGCTGTGGAGAGAGCCCAGAGGAGGCTACAAAGATGCTCCCAGGGCTGGAGCAGCTCTGCTGGGAGCACAGGCTGAGGGAGCTGGGGCTGTGCAGCCTGCAGAGGAGAAGGCTCCAGGGGCACCTCAGAGCTGCTGCCAGCACCTGAAGGGATCCTGCAGGAAGGCTGCAGAGAGACTTCTCCTGAGGGTGACTGAAGCCAGGCCAAGGGGGAATGGTTTGGAGCTGAGGCAGAACAGGGTCAGGCTGCAGCTGAGGAAGAAGTTCTTCAGTCCCAGGGAGCTGAGCCTCTGGCACAGGCTGCCCAGGGAGGCTGTGGCTGCCTCCTGCCTGGGGGTGCTGCAGGCCAGGCTGGATGAGGCCCTGAGCAGCCAAGTGTAGCTGGGAGGTGTCCCTGGGCCTGGAGGGGAGGTTGGAGTGGATGAGCTGTGAGGTTCCTTCCAACCTGAGCCACTCTATGATCCCTTCTGCAAAATCTGTGTTGTCCTTCTCCTCTTCAGGTGGCAAAAGGGAGCAGCTCTGGGGAGCCTTCAGAGCAAGGCTTCCCAGTTGCACAGAGTGGTTTCCTCTCCCTTTGCTGTTCCTCTGTGCTTGTCTTCCTGGCTCCTCCTGCTGACCTCCATGCTAGCATTCAGCTGTGCAGCTGCAGAGCCTTTGGGAGCAGAGTTCAGTGGACAGGTGGAGCACTTGCTAAAGTAACCTGTTTGTGAAGGCAGCCCTCAGTGAAGCCCTTTGGAGAGGATGGGCCTGGCCATACCCTCCCTGCTCAGCTCTCTCCCTCCCAGCACAACTCCTGGTGGGGAGATTTGGTCTCTCCTGACTTGCAGAGCAGTTTGTGCTTTCACTGCTTTTGATACCTTTCTGTCTGATGTTTTGCAGGATGACTTCCTCCTCATCCATTATGACAAAGGACCTTGTAGGAACAAGCTGGGACACTCCAGGGCATCTGTGATCTGGCACAGGACACAGGTACAGCTCACATCTTGCACAGCTCCCTGCAGGTCAGCTGCTCCAGGCCGTGCTGCCTTTGCTCTGCCTCACTGGAGCCCCTTAGGATGGAGTCCTGTGCCAAGTGGTGGACTGATTCTGTAGCAGATGTAAGGAGATTCATACAACAGCAGGTTGGAAGGGACTTCAAGCATCCTCCAGAGGGCAGTGGCTTGGAGGGGAGGAACAGGTAGCTCTCCCTTACAGGACACTCCTTGGCCACTGAGAAAGCTACAAAGCAAATCTGCAGATGAGAGCAAGCTCAGTGGTGCAGCTGAGGAGTCTGAAGGAGCTCTCTGCCCTGCCTCAGGGCATGCAGCACAAAGGCCAAGCACAATCAGTTGGCAGAGCCCTTTCAGATCACCCACTCCAAGCATTCTCCAGCTCTGCCAAGGCTGGGGCTGAACCATGGTCCTCAGCACCACAGCTCTGCCTGCCTGAAACACCTCCAGGGATGGGGAGTCAGCCTTCTCTCTGGGGAGGCTTTGAGAACCCTTCCAGTCAACAAGTTTCTGCTCACATCCAACCTAAACCTCCAGGTGTTCCTCTCACCCTCTCTCCCTACAGCCACCCTCACTGCCTAGGTCTGAGCTCTGGACTGGCTGTTCCATGGCTTTGCCACTGCTACCTTAGGAGGTCTGTTTGTTTACAGAAGCTTTCTTAGGATAGGATAGGATGGGATAGGATAGGATAGGATGGGATGGGATGGAATGGAATGGAATGGAATGGAATGGAATGGAATGGAATGGAATGGAATGGAATGGAATGGAATGGAATGGAATTGAATTAACTAGGTTGGAAAAGGCCTCAGAGCTCATCCAGTCCAACCTCTCACCCAGCACCATCTGATCAACTCAACCATGGCACCAAGGGCCTCATCCAGGCTCTTCTTAAACACCTCCAGGGATGGTGACTCCACCACCTCCCTGGGCAGCACATCCCAATGGCCAATCTCTCTGTCTATGAAGAACTCCTTCCTCACCTCCAGCCCAAACCTCCCCTGGCACAGCTTGAGACTGTGTCCTCTTGTTCTGGTGCTGGTTGCCTGGGAGAAGAGCCCAACCCCCACCTGGCTCCAACCTCCCTTCAGGTAGCTGTAGAGAGCAATAAGGTCTTCTTGGTACACCTGTACCATGAGGTGATGAAGCTGCTAACTGGAGCCTGCCCTCAGCACTTCCTTTCTCCACAAGGCCCAGAAGATCCAGCAAAGTGCCCATCAAACATAGCTGTGCAAGAGGCTGGGGCTAACTCCCTCCAAATCAGGATCCCAATCCTGCTGAGCCCCCCCTCAAGCCAAATCAGCACTGCAGTTGTTTCCTGCTGTTGAAGTTGCTTTGAGTTCTTAAGCCAAAGCAAACTGAGGTAAAGCCTTCTGGGTTGTGGTTTGTGGGTTTGCAAAAGGAATGGCTGTTTGTTTTGGCTCAAGGAGAGTGACTTGGTGCTGAGTAGGGCAGGGCAGCAGCTTCTTCAGAAGCAACACAACCAAGCAGGAAAGGACTAAGCACTGCTCAGCAGAAAGGTTGGGTTAAAACCAAACCCAACCCAGCCAGCCAAAAAGCTCAGACTGAAGAAAACTCCCCACAAGGTTTGGGCCCTCACTGCAAGAAGGGCACTGAGAGGCTGGAATAGGGCCAGAGGAAGGGCAACCAAGCTGGGGAAGGGTCTGGGGAGGAGCAGCTGAGGGAGCTGGGGGTGTTGAGTGTGGAGAAGAGGAGGCTGAGGGAGACCTCCCTGCTCTCTGCAGCTCCCTGAGAGGAGGCTGCAGCCAGGTGGAGATTGGGCTCTGCTCCCTAATAACAAGTCATAGGAAGAGGAAAAAATGGTCTGAGGTTGTCCCAGGTGAAGTTTAGGTTGGAGATGAGAAGAAACTCCTTGACTGAAAGGGTTCTCAAGCCTGGCACAGGCTGCCCAGGGGGGTGGCTGAATGCCCATCCCTGGAGGGGATTCCCAGAGGCAGAGCTGTGGTGCTGAGGGCCATGGGTTGGCACCAGCCTGGGTGTAGAGTTAGAGACTGGTTGGACTGGGTGATCTTAAAGAGCTTTTCCAAGCCAAACTGTTCTGACTGTATGGACAATTGAACTTAATGAAGATTTGGACTTCATATTGAGGCTGACAGCTGTAAGGAGGTAAGTGGGTAAGAAGGTCTTGAGCAACCTGGGCTAGTGGGAGGTGGAGGTTAAAAGTAGCTGCTCTCCAAGGTCCCTCCCAACCAAACCATCCTGTGCATCTCATGAAAGTGAGCAAGAGTGAATCCAGTCCACTGCAGTGCTGAGGTCCAGCTTGGCTGGCTGAGCAGCCTGGGCTTCAGTGAGCTAGGCAAGGAGTTGCTGTCTCCAAAGAGCAGCCTGGGAGCAGCTGCAGCTCACAGCTTTCAAAGGGGATGGGAATCCAGCTTTGGTTTAGCAGCAGATGAAGGCCATGGAAGCTGTAGCAGATTGTCAGCACCTTCAGAAAACAAACCAGAGAGAGTAATGAAGCATGCACACCTCAGAGCCTGGAAGAGCTCTTGGCAGGCAATCCAGTTATTAGGGCAGGGAAATTGGAGCTTCTCAGCCAGCAGCCAAGAGGAGAGGAATTGGAGGGGGTGGAAGGCAGCCTGAGGCTGGTGCCTGCAGTCCTGCAGCGCCATCTCCTGCAGCCAGCTCTGCCTCTGAGCTTCCCTCTGAGCAGCAGGGCTGCAAGAAGCAAACCCAGAGCCAGCAAGCAAGGCAAGTCTCCACTCCATGGCCAGCAGCAGCACAAGGCAATCACCCTGCAGCATGGCTGAGTACAGGTTTGCCCACTAATTAGGGCAGCACATCTAGCCCTGCCTGCCAGAACACTTTGCTTCCCCTCCTGTCTGAGCCAGCCCCAGACATGAAATGTCACAGAACCAGAGAATGGCTTGGGTTGGAAAAGCCTTCTGAGAGCATCCAGTCCAGCCAGCAACCCAGCCCCACCATGGCCCCCAAACCCTGGCCCCAAGTGCCATGGCCACAGGAGTCTGGAGCACCTCCAGGCATGGGGACTCCACCACCTCCCTGGTCAGCCTCTGCCAGGCCCTGACCACTCTGGCAGCAAGGAAATTGTTCCTCATCCCCAACCTTTCAGGCACCCTTTGAGGCCATTCCCTCCCCTCCTGTCACCTGATACTGGGGACCAGAGGCCAACCCCCACCTCACTCCAACCTCCTTGCAGGGAGCTGTGGAGAGCAAGGAGGTCTCCTCTCAGTCCAGTTAAAAAGTGCTTCTGGATGGAGTTGGTTCACAGCCCCTGAAGACCTGATGAGCTCAGGGCTTGCTGCAAGAGCACACTGCCTCTGCAAAGCCTTCCTGAACTCCTTCCTGGTGTTTGGCCTGGTGTTGGGAGACCCCCAAGCTTGCAGTCCTGCTGCTGGGGAGGTTCTGGGAGTCTTCCTACCTCCTCCATGAGCATTAGGGAGAAGTTCTTTGCTCTGAGGGTGGTGCAACACTGCAACAGGTTGCCCAGAGTGGTGCTGGTGGAGAGCCCATCCCTGGAGACATTCAAGGCCAGGCTTGCTGGGGCTCTGATCTAGTGGAGGATGTCCCTGCTGCCTGCAGGAGGGTTAGGACTGGATGAGCTTTGGAGGTCCCTTCCAACCCAAACCACTCTGTGATTCTGACTCCAAAAGCTTGTTTGATTCTATTTTGGAGGCTTCTCTGGGAGAAAAAACACCACCAAAGGGAGCCCCTGGAAGTAGTATCTAGAGAGAGAATCACAGAATCATTTCATGGCTTGGCTGAGAAGGAACTTTTCTAGGTCATCTGGGCCAGCTCCCCTGCACTGACCATGGTTCATTCATCTCCATTCAGAATCAGACTTGCTGTGGCCCTGGGCAGCCTGCTCTGGTTGGAGCTGGCCCTGCTGAGTGCAGGGGGGGATGGACAAGATGAGCTCTGAGAGGCCCTTCCAAGCCAGTGTAGTCTGTCTGTTGGTCTCTCCAGTGACAAGGGAAGGGCAACAGGGTTGGGGAAGGGACTGGAGAAGAGGGCTAGGGAGGAGCAGCTGAGGGAGCTGGGGTGGTTTAGCCTGGAGGAAAAGAGGCTGAGGGAGACCTCCTTGCTCTCTGCAGCTCCCTGAGAGGTGTTTGGAACCTGTGCTAGTCAGGAGTGGCAGGAGGAGAGGAAGTGGCCTCAGGTGGCACCAGGGGAGGTTGAACTTGGACATGAGGAGAACCTTGTTGCCTGAAAGGGTTCTCCAAGCCTGGCACAGGCTGCCCAGGGAGAAGGCTGAATCCCCATCCCTGGAGGGGTTGGGAAGAGGCAGGGGTGTGGTGCTGAGGGCCATGGTAAGTTGTTAGTTGGAGAAGGGTTGGACTGGAGGATCTGAAAGGGCTTTTCCAACCAAGCCAAATTCTCTGGTTCTTTAATGCTGTACTCCTGGGGGACAGTCCTGGCTCTGGCAAGGTCACTGAGCTGTGCTGGGGTCCTTTGGAGGGCACTGGTGCTGCACTGGTGTCAGCAGACCCTAGGCAATGGCTCTCCCCAACTCCCTGCTCTTCCTTTCTCTTGCAGGTGGTAGGAATCTTTGCAGGATTTGGCCTTCTCCTCTTGGTGGCCTCCCCTTTCCTTCTCCTTGCCACACCCTTTGTGCTGTGCTGCAAGTGCAAGTGCAACAAAGGAGATGATGACCCTCTGCCTACCTAAGTGGAGAGAAGACTGGACTCAGCCCATCACACACTTTGGTTTTTCTCCTTGCTGTTGGTGTTTCCCTCTTGCTGTAGCCTTACTTTGCCCCCTGCTGCTTTTCATTGACACACAGTCTGGGTTCCAGGGACTGCTGGGTAGATCAATTGACAGTAGACAAGGAGGGTCATGGAAGGCAAGTTTGGTGCTAAAGAGAGGCCGTGGGCCTGAGTAAGCCATCAGAGGTGAAGAGGTGACACTGCTGAGAGCACTGCAAGAGGTTGCTGCTGCTCTGCTGGTGGAAGCATGCTGAGAGCCAGCAGCAAAGCAAGCTGAGGATGCCTCCAAAGCTACACTTGTGCATATCTCCTCACTGCCACATTTGGTGTCTTAATCTTCTCTGCCTTTCAGTTGCCTGCCACCTAAATCAGGTCACCCTGGGGTGCCCTGGCCCCGTGCATCACCCTTCAGTTCCCTTCAAGCCACCCCAGTGTCCTTCTCAGGCCCTGTTGTTCCCAGGTAGAACAGACTCCATGAGGTGCATATAGGCCACCCTATGCCTTTGGGAAGGCTTAGAGGGATAGAGTTGGTTCTGCTGCCTTCCAGCTTGGGACATCTGAGAAGAAATGGAGCTGGTGGGAAGCTGTGAGCTTGAGTGGTGACCCCAAACCTGCCACCTCAGCAAGGGGCACTCCAAAACGCTTCTAGGGGATCAATTACCTCTGCTGGCTGGGCTGGGGCTTGGTTGGGCTTGGGGTTTTGGTCTGAATTGTTCACTTCTGTTGCTGTTCTTTAGGGTTCTGCTACATTTAGAGGGCTATGTAACTTCTAATCCAGGTATCTTCATCTCTTTTTCTAGAGTTAGCTAGAGCTAGGATCCTATTTAAACCAAAAGTGTAAATAGCTGTGCTGTTGGACTAGGGAAATGCTTTGGACCTTCAAGATAGCTTCTTCTGTCCTTAGAACCATGGAATGGTTAGAAGCAACCTTTAGCATCACCCAGGCCAACCATTCTCTGACTCTGCCAAGGCTGGGGCTGAGCCATGGCCCTCAGCACCACAGCTCTGCCTCTTGAAAACACCTTCAGGGATGGGGATTCAGCCTCCTCCCTGGGCAGCCTGTGCCAGGCTCTGAGAACCCTTCCAGTCAACAAGTTTCTTCTCATCTCCAACCTAAACCTCCCCTGGGACAGCCTGAGGCCATTTCCTCTGCTCCTATCACTTGGTAGTATTGAGAAGAGACCAACATCCAGGGATGGAGATTAAACCACCTTCAGGGACAAAGATTCACTCCCCTCCAGGGGTGAGGATTCAACAACCTCCAGGGGTGAGGATTCAACAACCTTCAAGGGTGAGGATTCCACAACCTTCAGGGGTGAGGATTCCACAGCCTCCAGGGGTGAGGATTCCACAACCTCCAGGGGTGAGGATTCCACAGCCTCCAGGGGTGAGGATTCCACAACCTCCAGGGGTGAGGATTCCACAGCCTCCAGGGGTGAGGATTCCACAACCTCCAGGGGTGAGGATTCCACAGCCTCCAGGGGTGAGGATTCCACAACCTCCAGGGGTGAGGATTCAGCAACCTCCGGGGATGGGCATTCAGCCACCTCCCTGGGCACCCTGTGCCAGTCTTGGAGAAGCCTTTCAGTCAGCAAGTTTCTTCTCATCCTTCAGGGAAGGAGCATCCACAGCCTCTCTGGGCAGCCTGTTCCAGAGTCTCACCAGCCTCATACTGAAGAACTTCTTCCTGAGACCACAGCTGATGTCCTGGTGTGCAGAGAACAAGTCAAAAGCAGTGAACAACTCTCTTGTCCATGGAGCTGGTGGGGAGAGGTCTTGGGTAGATGAGGAAGCAGCTGAAGTGCTTTGGGCATTAAATGGTGATGGGCAGGCAAATAAAGCTGTGGTGTGTTGATTTTGTGACTCAAAGTGGTGGGCTTCATCCTTTTGCTCTGTAGAAATCACTGTGTTTAAGCCAAGCTCTTTTCATCCCAATAAGGTGCAGCATGCACCAGGCTGTGTGCATGCATCAAGCTTTGGCCAGCAGGCTTTGGGCATGCAGCAGGCTTTGGGCATGCAGCAGGCTTTGTGCATCGAGCTGTGGGCATGCAGCAGGCTTTGTGCATTGAGCTTTAGGTATGTATCAGGCCTTGGGCATGCAGCAGGCCTTGTCCATGAGGCCTTGGGTATGCATCAAAATCAAACTTTGTCCATCAGGCCTCGTGCATGCATCAGCCCTTGGGCATGCAGCAGGCTTTGTGCATGCAGCAGCCCTTGGGCATCCATCAGGCCTTGTGCATGCAGCAGGCTTTGTGCATTGAGCTTTGGGCATGCAGCAGGCTTTGGGCATTGAGCTTTGGGCATGCAGCAGGCCTTGGGCATGCAGCAGGCCTCGTGCATGCATCCAGCTTTGTCCCTCAGGCCTCGTGCATGCAGCAGGCTTTGTGCATTGAGCTTTGGACATGCATCAGCCCTTGTGCATGCAGCAGGCTTTGTGCATTGAGCTTTGGGCATGCAGCAGGCTTTGGGCATTGAGCTTTGGGCATGCATCAGCCCTTGGGCATCCATCAGGCCTCGTGCATGCATCCAGCTTTGTCCCTCAGCCCTTGTGCATGCAGCAGGCTTTGTGCATTGAGCTTTGGACATGCATCAGCCCTTGGGCATGCAGCAGGCTTTGTGCATTGAGCTTTGGACATGCATCAGCCCTTGTGCATGCAGCAGGCTTTGTGCATTGAGCTTTGGACATGCATCAGCCCTTGTGCATGCAGCAGGCTTTGTGCATTGAGCTTTGGACATGCATCAGCCCTTGGGCATGCAGCAGGCTTTGTGCATTGAGCTTTGGACATGCATCAGCCCTTGTGCATGCAGCAGGCTTTGTGCATTGAGCTTTGGACATGCATCAGCCCTTGTGCATGCAGCAGGCTTTGTGCATTGAGCTTTGGACATGCATCAGCCCTTGGGCATGCAGCAGGCTTTGTGCATTGAGCTTTGGACATGCATCAGCCCTTGGGCATGCAGCAGGCTTTGTGCATTGAGCTTCGGGCATGCATCAGCCCTTGGGCATGCAGCAGGCTTTGTGCATTGAGCTTTGGACATGTATCAGCCCTTGTGCATGCAGCAGGCTTTGTGCATTGAGCTTTGGGCATGCATCAGCCCTTGGGCATCCATCAGGCCTCGTGCATGCAGCAGGCTTTGTGTTGCTGCTTTTGTTTTTCTCCCAGCTCAAATCTGTGCTTTGCACATCCATAAGCTAAGCAATGCTGAGGGAAGGAGGGAGAGAAGGGTTGTTGGTGACACTGATACTGAGATCTCCAGCCTCACCCCACCCCACAGCAGATGCTTGCACCAGGTCTTGATGGATGAAAGCTCTTCTCCTAAGGAAGGAAGCAGCAGCATGTCCAGAGAGGGGATTCTGCCCCTCTGCTCTCCTGAGACCTCCCCTGCAGTGCTGTGGCCACATATGGGACACTCAACACAAGAGAGGGAGCTGAGGGAGCAGGTCCAGAGGAGGCCACCAAGATGATCAGAAGGCTGCAGACCCTCTGCTATGGGGACAGGCTGGGAGAGCTGGGGCTGTTCAGCCTGGAGAAGAGAAGGTTCCAGGGAGACCTCAGAGCAACCTTCCAGTACCTGAAAGGGAGAGAGCTGGGCAGGGAATTTGGACAAGGGGTTGTGGTGACAGGATGAGGACAATGGCTTTGAGCTGGGAGAGGAGAGACTGAGACTGGAGGAAGAAATTGCTGCCAGTGAGGCTGGGAAGGCACTGGCACAGGGTGCCCAGGGAGGCTGTGGCTGCCCTGTCCCTGGAGCCATTCAAGGTCAGCCCTGCTGTGGCCTTGGGCAGCCTGCTCCAGCTGGAGGTGTCCCTGCTGCCTGCAGGGCCCTGGCCAAGCTGCCCTTGGAGGGTCCCTTGCAAGGCAGTGCAGCTGTGCAGGGGCTTCCAGGCAGGCAGGCTGCTCGTGGCTGGAGCCCTGGGCTCTTCATGCCTGCTGGGCTGTGTGGAGCTCTCCCCAGAGGAGTGCAAGAACCTGAGGGTCAGGGAGCCCTGGGCCAGCACTGAGCCCTGCATCACTTCCTCCTGGGTGTGATTCTCAAGCTGCAGAGGGGCTGAGCATGGAGGGGGCAAGGCCTGGGTGCAGATCAATGTGTTTAGGCAGTCTACCAATAGTCCTTGTTGATGTCCTTGAGGTGTTGAAGTCTGTCTGGTGCCACTAACACTGTGATGTATAAAAGGAGCTGTCTGGATGCCTTTTAATGTTGTGTTTTGTACTTGGGATCATACTGAAGAGTTTTACTTTGTAATTTCAATAGATATTTTAAATGAACCTCTGTCTGCTGTGGTCCTTCCTTGGGGCTCTGCAGCCCTGCACTCACTGAGAAGCCTCCTGGCTGCTGTGTGCAGCCTGCTCTGGGTGACCCTGCTCTGGACATGGATGATCTTCCAGGCCCCTTCCAACCCAAACCATTCTATGGATCTTTGAATCCCCTCCCAGCCCCTCTCATTCTCTGAGTCTTTGCTTCCTGGAGTGCTTTCAGTTGGAAAGGGCCTTAAAGGTCATCCAGGTCCAACCTGTTCCAGTATTTCACCAGCCTCAGTGTGCAGAACTTCCTCCTGAGGTCCAGCCTCAATCTGCCCTGCTCCAGTTCCAAACCATTGCCCCTCTCAGCACTGACTATTGACACCCAATGAGACTGATGGAATGGGTTGGGCTGGGAGGAACCTTCAGGATCATCCAGCTCCAACCCCCTGTCATGGGCAGGGACACATCCCACCAGCCCAGGCTGCTCAAGGCCTCATCCAGCCTGGCCTGGAACACCTCCACAGCCTCCCTGTACCAGAGTTTCCCCAGCCTCACTATGAAGAATGTCTTCCTCATCTCCAGCCTCAATCTGCCCTCTCCCAGCTCAAAGCCATTGTCCCTCATCCTGGCACTCCCAGTGCTTGTCACAAGTCCCTCCCCAGCTCTCCTGCAGCCCCTGCAGGCACTGGGAGGCTGCTCTGAGGTCTCCCTGGAGCTTTCCCTTCTCCAGGCTGAACAGCCCCAACTCTCCCAACCTGTCCCCATAGCAGAGGTGCTGCAGCCCTCTGATCACCTTTGTGACCTCTGGATCTGCTCCAGCAGCTCCAGGTCTTTGTCTTGGAGGCACCAGAGCTGGAGGCAGTGCTGCAGATGGGGTCTCAGCAGAGCAGAGCAGAGCAGAGCAGAGGGGCAGAATCCCCTCCCTCATCCTCACACTGCTTTGGATGCAGCCTAGGACATGGCTGCCTTCTGTGTTAGGAGGCAGTGTTGGTCTGCTGGGGGGTAGGGAGGCTCTGCAGAGGACCCTGGTCAGGCTGGATCCAGGGCTGAGGCCAATGGGATGAGATTCAACAAGGCCAAGGGCTGGGTCCTGCCCCTGGGGCACAACAACCCCCTGCATGCTTCAGGCTTGGGGCAGAGTGGCTGCAAGCTGCCCAGCAGAGAAAGCCCTGGGGGTGCTGGGTGCCAGCAGCTGAAGATGAGCCAGGGGGTGCCCAGGGGAACAAGAAGGCCACCAGCAGCCTGGCCTGGAGCAGCAGTGGTGTGGGCAGCAGGAGCAGGGCAGGGATTGTGCCTTTGGGCTCAGCCACAGCTTGAGTGCTGGGTTCAGTTTTGGGTCCCTCACTCCCAGAAGGACACCGAGGGCTGGAGCAGGTCCAGGGAAGGGCAAGGAAGCTGGGGAAGGGTCTGGAGCAGAGGGCTGGGGAGGAGCAGCTCATTTAGCAGGTTCTGTAGGCTTGAGCTGCTCAGACCAATGCAGATTGAAGCCTTGAGGGGGTTGCTGCTGCTGCTGCTGCTGGGTTTTATTCTTGGTGACTACAACCTGCCACACTCCTTTCCTTGTTTGTTTTCTCCTCCTTGCTCCCCTGAGATGCTGGTTTGGGGGTTGGTGGGTGGCAGAAATGCTTCAGCTGCCTCAAACCCCTGAGGTCTCCTTGTGTTTGGGGCATGATGCTGACAGTGCTGGGGATTGGCCACGGGAGGAAGGCAGGAGGGGACTGCTCTGAATGGATCAGCACGGGGCAGGGCTCTGGCCTTTGCCTTCGTTTTCAGCAGCTCCCTGTGTGCTCATCCTGCTGGATTCTCACCTCCCTGCCCAGCAGAGGTCAAGGGAGGGATCCCAGAGCTGCAGCAGGGCTGAGCTGCTCTGGATGCACCCAGAGAGGGTGTTTCAAGCCCGGGAGCCAGCAGGGAGCAGCCTCTGAACATCATTGCAGGCAAGCAGGAGGAGCTGGTGGGAGAAATCTCTGCTGACAACATTTCAGCCTCCAGCCCTTCAAGGCTGTGCTTGAAAACCTCCACAGAGCTCACTGGGATGATGTCATGGCTAAAAATCATGACCTTGGGCTGGGGCTGCCCCTTCCACTGGGGCTGTTCAAGTCCTTGGATGTTCCTGCTCCTGGTTTCTGTGATAAAAACCTTTGCTGGACAAACACCCTCAGTATATTTGGGATGTCAGCAAGCTGATGGAGGCGGATGTAAAAGGAGAGAGGCAGAGAGCCCAGCTTGAGGCCACCTCCTCCCTGCCTTACTGGGCAGTGCTGAAGGAAAGCTGTTTCATAGGCTCAGAAAATCCTTGGGGTTGGAAAAGACCTTGAAGATCCTCCAGTCCAAGCTTGAAGCCAGCCCAAGAAGGGGAAGCAAGAGCAGGCAGGGCTGCTTGCCAAGCCAATGGCCCAAACCTCTGCTCCCTTTTGTCCTCTTATTCATTGTTTCAGGGGAGTGAAATCCTCTCCCCCCCAGCCTGCCTGCCACACTCTGGGGCACACATCCTCAAGCTACAGCAGCCCCTTCCCAAGGCTCCACATCCACCCTGAACAAAGCCAAGTTGTTCCTGCTCCTGCTGTGTGCAGATCAGAGGGGCAGCAGCCTTCCCAGGCCCCTCTTGGCAAGTTGCTCTTTTTCCAGGGGGCTGCTTTCGATCCTTCCTCTCTCCCTCCCAGCTTGCTGTCAGCTGGACAATCAACCTGCTGCACAACAGTGGAGTCCGCATCTCTGGAGGCTTTCAGACCCCCACCTGGGCACATTCCTGAGCTAAGAGGTGGGGTTTGGATGAGATATCTCCAGAGGTCACTCCCAGCCCCCACGGTGCTGGGCCCCTGGGATTCTGTGCTTGCAGAACAGGGCAAGGACCAAGGAGCAGTAGTGAGGGGAAGCAGAGTTCAAGCAACCCTGCCCCAGGGGGACCTCAGACAGCGTTGAGCATCCAGGGTAGACCTCAGCTGGGACAAACTCCCCCCAGCTCCCCAAGCAGTGGAAGGAAATCCTCTCAGTGTGTTTTCCTGGGAGGTGGAAAGGCAGGAGACAGCTACACTTCCACTCTCCTGCCTGTTTCTAGTGCAGGGCAGCAGCAGTGGAGGGCTGGCTGGGAAAGAGAGTCAGAGGACGGCTTGAGGTGGAAGGGACCTTCAAGATCATCAAGCTCCAGCATCTGGGGAGGGACTTCTGAGGGTGTCAGGGAGGGACAGGACTGGGGGGGATGGAGCAGAACTAGAAGTGGGGAGACTGAGAATGGCTGTGAGGAAGAAGTTGTTCCCCAGGAGGGTGGTGAGAGCCTGGCACAGGTTGCCCAGGGAGGTGGTGGAAGCCTCCTGCCTGGAGGTGTTTGCAGCCAGGCTGGATGTGGCTGTGAGCAACCTGCTGTAGTGTGAGGTGTCCCTGCCCATGGCAGGGGAGCTGGAACTTGAGGTCCCTTCCAGCCCTGACAATTCTATGATCCTAACCCATGGGCAGAGACACCTCCCACAGCATCAGGTTGCTCAAAGCCTCATCCAGCCTGGTCTAAAACACTACCAGGGATGAGGCAGCCACAGCTCCTCTGGGCAGTTATGAGATGTGGCCCAAGCCAGGAAGCCCTCAGCTCAGGAGGGACATGGAGCTGATGGAGCAGGTCCAGAACAGGGCCATGAAGATGATCAGGGGGTTGGAGAACCTCTGCTATGGGGCCAGGCTGAGGGAGCTGGGGGTGTTCAGCCTGGGGAAGAGAAGGCTCCAGGGACACCTAATAGCAGCCTGCCAGTGCCTGAAGGGAGCTACAAGAAGGCTGCAAAGGGACTGCTCCCAAAGGGTTGCAGGGACAGGAGCAGGGACAAGGGTTTGAAATGAGAGCAGAGCAGATTGAGATTGGATGTGAGGAACAAGTTCTGCATCAGGAGGCTGCTGCAACACTGCAGCAGGCTGCCCGTGGAGGTAGCTGAGCCTCCATCCCTGGAGATACTCAAGGTTCAGGCTGGAGAAGGCTCTGAGCAACCTGATCCAGTGGAGGATGTCCCTGCTGCCTGCAGGGGGTTGGACTGGAGGAGCTTTGGAGGTCCCTTCTGACCCAAACCACTCTCTGATTTAATCTGGCATGGGAAAGGAGGGAAGCTGCTGTCCTACAGGTTGTAACTCGACTTCAGCTCCACCTCCCTTACCTCCATTGTGCTGCATGGTATAAAAATGATCATGATTAAACAAAACAAAGCAAAGGCCAAGGAGCAAAGCCCTGCAGAGCAAGAGCTCAGGTCTGGCTGCTTGTGTGCCACAGCTGACAGCTGATGGGGTCTGTTACTGCTTCCTCTTGTGAAAGAGAGAAAGAGAGAGAGAAAAACAAAGACAGAGAGAAATGAATCAAAGTAGGAAGCAGCAAACAGCCCTGGGAAACAGATGACTGCTGACACCCAAAGCATGGCATGAAACACTGCTGCACAAAGCCAGGAAGTTGTCCCTTTGCAGCTGTGGCATCTCTCTGTGCTGGGCTCCAGCACCCTCTCCCCACATCCAGCGCTTGAGGGACGCCCAGGTGTCGCCATGAGATATTCCCAGCTGGGCTCAAGCTCCTCAGCAAAGTCACTGAAAGACTTGGAGTGGTCCCAGAGAGCTTTGGAGCAGGCTCCTCACATGTCCCTCTGGCTGAGCACCTGTGATCACTGCTGCTCTTTGCTCTAACCACGCTTTGCTCTTCTGCAGGGGCTTCCACCCAGAGGGCTCAGTGAGAGCTCTGAGTAGTTCCTCTCACTGTCACCCCCTGGACACTGCAGCGGGGGGTTGGCATAGATGACCTTTAAAGGTCTCTTCCAACCCAATGCATTCAGTTTGCTCAGAGGTGTGTTGGAGGTCCCATCCCTGGAGACATTCAAGATCAAACTTGATGGGGCCCTGATCCAGTTGGAGATGTGTTCAAGGACAAACTGGATGAGGCCTGGAGCAGCTTGGAGGTGTCCCTGCCCATGGCTAGGAGTTGGAACTGGATGATCTTAAAGGTCATCCAGCCAGGACATCCACAGCCTCCCTGGGCAGCCTGTGCCAGAGTCTCCCCACAATCACTGGCAAGAATTTCTTCCTCATCTCCAGTCTCAGTCTCCCCTCTCCCAGCTCAAAGCTATTGTTCCTCATCCTGGCACTCCCAGCCCTTGTCAAAAGTCCCTCCCCAGCTCTCCTGGAGTTCCCTTCAGGTACTGGGAGGCTGCTCTGAGGTCTCCCTGGAGCTTTCCCTTCTCCAGGCTGCACAGCCCCAACTCTCCCAGCCTGTCCCCACAGGGGAGGTTCTGCAGCCCTCTGATCCTCTTCATGGCTTCCTCTGGACCCTCTCCAGCAGCTCCAGGTCCTTCTTGTGCTGGGGGCACCAGGACTGGAGGCAGTGCTGCAGGTGGGGTCTCAGCAAAGCAGAGCAGGGTGGCAGAATCCCCTCCCTCATCCTGCAGGTCACTGCTTTGGTTGCAGCCCAGGACAAGGTTGGCTTCTGTGCTGTCCTTCTGAGGCCACCCAAAGCAGAGAACCTCTCTGCTGTTTTAACAAGAGATATGAGAACAGCAGCTTCAGCAGGGGCAGCTTGATGCAAGGAAAGGGCTTTTATCCCTCCTTCCCCTCTGCTGTCACAGCCAAGCATCAGGATGAGACATTCAGATCACAGCCAAGCATCAGGATGAGACTTTCAGATCACAGCCAAGCATCAGGATGAGACTTTCAGATCACAGCCAAGCATCAGGATGAGACTTTCAGTTGCAGTGCAAACAGAGCACTCCATTTGTAAAGGCCAAAAGAGATCCTGCTGAGGCTGCCTTGGTTCATTCAAAGCAGCCTGGTGCTGAAGGGGGAGAGAGCTTGTTCCAAAGCCCTCTGAGCTGGCTTTGATTGCCTTTGGATCCAAGCCAGGGTAACCACAGAGGCCCCAGGAGGTCATAGTTTACCAACTTTATCCTAAAGGACGAGGCCTGAAATGTCCCAGCCCTCCTGAGGTCCTCATGTAGCTGCAGGAGGCTTCAGGGGACAGTTTGCACCATGAATGGAGCTGGGGCTAACCCATGGCCCTCAGCACCACATCTCTGCCTCTTTCAAACCCCTCCAGGGAGGAGGCAGCCACAACCTCCTGGGCAACCTGTGCCAGAGTCTCCCCACCCTCACTGCCAAGAATTTCTTCCTCATCTCTAGTCTCAATCTGCCCTCTCCCAGCTCAAAGCCATTGCTCCTCGTCCTGTCACTGCAAGCCCTTGTCAAAAGTCCTTTCTCATCATCAGACTCTTGACTGTTTCTAAAGGCATCAAGTTTTGAGCCATATTTAGCATCCCTCCTCAAAAAGTGGTCTGCTGGGAGGTGTCCCTGCCCATGGCATGAAGGGTTGGATTAGATGACCTTTGGAGGTCCCCTCCAACCCAAGCCACTCTGAGAGACTAGGACATGAACCCAAGATTTATTCCCAGGCAGTAAATCCTGGCTGCCTGCCCTAGTTGGAGAAGTCCCTGCTGGCTTGGACAAGATGACCTTTGAGGATCCCTTCTAACCCAAACCCACTCTGTGAATCTATGACATGAACCCAAGATTTATTCCCAGGCAGTAAATCCAGGCTGCCTGCCCTAGTTGGAGAAGTCCCTGCTGGCTGCAAGGAGCTTGGACAAGATGACCTTTGAGGATCCCTTCTAACCCAAACCCACTCTTACGAATCTATGACATGAACCTAAGATTTATTCCCAGGCAATGAATCTGGGCAGCCTGCTCTAGCTGGCTGCTAGGGGGTTGGACAAGATGACCTTTGGAGGTCCCTTCCAGCCCAAACCCATTCTATGACTCTGTGATTTATTCCCAGGCAATGAATCTGGGCAGCCTGCTCTGGCTGGACAAGATGACCTCTGAGGCTCCCTCCCAGCCCTCTGCAATCTGTGACAGGGCTCTTGAGGAGCCGTTGGGAGCCACCAGAAAGGCAGGGATTCAACAGCCCAACAAGAGAGCCTCACTGCCTGGCTGAGGCCTGTGAAGTTCTTAGCATGATTAATTGCTCCTCATTAGTCTGAACAGCTGCAGTCTCCTCTCTCTGCTTGCAGCAGCCTGGGCTCTGGTAGGCCTAAGCAGTCCTTCCTTCTCCTAAGGCTGCTGGGTGCTTCCTACCCTTGCTCCAAGCTGAGCTCAGAAAGTTTCTTTTGCTTTCATTTCATGTTATGATTTTATTTCTATGTTATTATTCAATTGCACTTCTTCTTCTTTGGCTTCATTGATTGGATTGAGTTCTATTCGTTTCTGTCCTGTTGGTTTATGTGGTTTATGTTATGTTACTGCTTAGTTAGTTCACTATTATTTTATTTTCATTTCATTTTCTTTTTTAAATCTGTTTGAGTTGATTCTATTATTTAATTTTAATTTTCTTGTACTGTTTGATTTATTTAAACTTTTGAAGGCCTCATTATTTTAGTTATTATTTATTAATTTCATTTCACTCTCTCATTTTGTGCTACAGGTTTTATGCATGGTATGTTTATTTTATTTTGCTGCAGCATTTTATTTTCTTGTTTAAGTTTATTGACTTTTATTTGCTTTTAAATTTTTATTTTATAGCCTTTTCCTTTATTTAATTTTTATTGATTTGATTTTATTTTTATTGATTTTATTTTATTTTAATTTTATTTTATTTTATTTTATTTCATTTTATTTTATTTGATTTTTATTTTATTTTATTTTATTTTATTTTTATTTATTTGATTTTTATTTTATTTTTAATTTCAGTTCATTCTATTTTATTTTATTATTTATTTGATTTTAATTTTATTTTTATTTCATTTTATTTTATTTTATTTTATTTTATTTCACTCTATTTTATTTTATTATTTATTTTATTTTATTTTGATTTTAATTTCATTTTATTTTATTTCATTTCATTTAATTCTATTTTACTTTATTTTTATTTATTTCATTTGATTTTTATTTTTATTTAATTTAATTTTATTTCATTTCATTCTATTTTATTTTATTTTTATATATTTCATTTTAATTTTTATTTAATTTAATTTTATTTCATTTTATTTTATTCTATTTTATTTTTTATTTATTTCATTTCATTTTTATTTTTATTTCGTTTTATTTTATTTCATTTCATTCTATTTTATTTTGTTTTATTCATTTCATTTCATTTTATTTTGTTTTATTTCCTTTCCTTTCATTTTATATTATTTTATTTTATACTATTTCATTTCATTTCACTTCTTTTCTTTTCATATCATTTCTTTTCACGTCATTTCATTTCACTTCATTTCACTTCATTTCGTTTCATGTCACCAACCAGCACCAGTGACAACAATTAGAACCCAGTTAGCCTGAGTTCAGGAGCCTCAGCTACGCGAACCCCAGGCTCCGCACTTGGTGTCCCTGGAAGGGATTCCTCCGGGAGGCACAGGCAGCGTTTTGTGCCTTGCCCCTGAATGAGCGGCGCTGGGAGGCCATTATCTGCCGGCATCATTGTCGCCGCTGCCGCCTCACACTAAATGCTTTATTTGTTCCGCGGGGGGACAGCGAATTTCCTTACCAACACCACACCATTGTGTGCCCTCGGAAACAGCTGCGGCAGCCCGCGCCGCGATGACACACACTTGGAATTTGCTCCCAGCCCTCCGCCACGCAGCGATGAATGTCCCAGGGAAGGAATCAAAGCTATCTGCTGTCAGGGGCAGGCAGGTGCTGCGCAGCTGCGCGGCGCGGACGGGAAGAGCGCTCCCGGAGAAGCGATCTGCCGCAGCCCCAGCTCCCGCGGCCCTGCGCCCTGCTGCCCAGCTGCGGCTTCCCTGTCCACCCTGCCCGCAGCTCAGCTCCACACCGACTGCTGCCTGCCCAGGTGCAGCTTCCCTGTCCACCCTGCCCGCAGCTCAGCTCCAAACCAACTGCTGCCTGCCCAGGTGCAGCTTCCCTGTCCACCCTGCCCGCAGCTCAGCTCCACACCGACTGCTGCCTGCCCAGCTACGGCTTCCCTGTCCACCCTGCCCGCAGCTCAGCTCCACACTGACTGCTGCCTGCCCAGCTACAGCTTCCCCGTCCACCCTGCCCTCAGCTCAGCTCCACACCGACTGCTGCCTGCCCAGCTACAGCTTCCCTGTCCACCCTGCCCGCAGCTCAGCTCCACACTGACTGCTGCCTGCCCAGCTACGGCTTCCCTGTCCACCCTGCCCGCAGCTCAGCTCCAAACCGACTGCTGCCTGCCCAGGTGCAGCTTCCCTGTCCACCCTGCCCGCAGCTCAGCTCCACACCGACTGCTGCCTGCCCAGCTACAGCTTCCCTGTCCACCCTGCCCGCAGCTCAGCTCCACACTGACTGCTGCCTGCCCAGCTACAGCTTCCCTGTCCACCCTGCCAGCAGCTCAGCTCCAAACCAACTGCTGCCTGCCCAGGTGCAGCTTCCCTGTCCACCCTGCCTGCAGCTCAGCTCCACACCGACTGCTGCCTGCCCAGGTGCAGCTTCTCTGTCCACCCTGCCCGCAGCTCAGCTCCACACCGACTGCTGCCTGCCCAGGTGCAGCTTCCCTGTCCACCCTGCCCGCAGCTCAGCTCCACACCGACTGCTGCCTACCCAGGTGCAGCTTCTCTGTCCACTCTGCCTGGATCTAGGCTCTAAACTGACTGCTGCCTGCCCAGCTGCAACTTCCCTGTCACCCTGTCTACATCTAGGCTCTAAATTCATTGCTGGCTGCCCAGCTGCAACTTCTCTGTCACCCTGCCTGCATCTCAGCTCTAAATTGGTTGCAGCCTGGAAGGTGGTCCCTGCCCACTGGGGGGAGTTGGAACTTGTTGAACATAGAATGGAAGGTTGGAAGGGACCTCCAAAGCTCATCCAGGCCAACCCCCTCTGCACTCAGCAGGGACATCCTCACCCAGATCAGGCTGCCCAGAGCCCTGCTGAGCCTCACCTTCAATATCTCCAGGGACAGAGCCTCAACTACCTCCCTGGGCAACCCATTCCAGTGTTCCACCATTGTCATGGTGCAGAACTTGTTCCTACCACGAGTCCTGTAAATGTAACTGGTGGCTCTTCTCCTTGCTCCTTGGGGTGGCTCCTCCTGTTCTTACCCTGGAGGCCCTCAGCAGGCTGCCTGGCAGCAGATCCCAGCTCTCAGAGGGAACATGTGCATCCTGCACCAGGCTCTCCATGGACCTACTGCTGCTGCACTCATTTCCTTCTCGCCCCTCTTGTGACCCTATGATGAATGCCTCCTCCCCACCTCCAGGAAACCCAAGTTCTCCAAGCTGCACCATCTGTAGAGCCATTTATTTACCTCCAGGATGTGCCTGTCCTTGCTCAGGCTTTCACCTTCTCTGATGGGGTTGATAAGAACACCAGCTGAGGCTCCAGGCCTCTCAGCATCACTTCAGGAGCTTTGCTGTTCCTGATGGCTTTCAGAGAGCCTTCAAATCGTTGCAATTGGAAAAGATCATGAAGGTCATTGAGCCCAACCATTCTCTAACTCTGCCAAGGCTGGGGCTGCACCATGGCCCTCAGCACCACAGCTCTGCCTCTTCCAAACCCCTCCAGGGATGGGGATTCAGCCACCTCCCTGGGCAGCCTGTGCCAGGCTTGGAGAACCCTTTCAAGCACCAAGTTTCTTCTCATTTCCAACCTGAACCTCCCCAAACAGTCAGGTTGACAATTTGCAAGTAGCCTTAGGATACCTAAATCCCAAACAGCACAGAACTGCATGGAATCATAGGATTGTTTGGGATGGAAAAGGCCTCTGAGCTCATCCAGTCCAACCATCAATCCAACCCCACCATGGCCACCAAACCCTGGCCCCAGCTGCCATGGCCACAGGGTTCTGGCACACCTCCAGGGATGGGGCCTCCACCACCTCCCTGGGCAGCCTGTGCCAATGCCTGACCACTCTGGCAGCAATGAATCTTCTCCTAACATCCAACCTAAACCTCTTCCTAGAGCCACAGCAGCATTGCTTCCCCAGTGAATGAGCCCCATGGAGGAGCTGCCAGCTGCTGCCAGCTTGGTTTGGGCAGAAGCTCTCTTGTCAGCCTTAGGTCACTGCAGCACATGGATGGTTCTTGTGACTGAGAGAAGTGAGTCACCAGCCACTAGCACCTTCCCTTTGCTTTCACAAGCAGGGGTCATGAACCTCCTGCCTGCCAGAGCATGTGGTTTCTCTTCCTTCAGCAATGCAGTTGCTCTCCCACTCCTTGCCAAGAGAGTTTGCTGCTTTTTCTTTGTTATTTATTTAAAGGCTTGATAAATCTCCAGCTGAGGCTGAAGCTCCATCTGCCAGCAGCAGCAGAACACAGCCAGCTTTCTCCCCCTGGAGAAACGCCTTCCTCTTCCTCCTCTGGGGCTTCTGCAGACCTTCAGCTGCTTGCTTCTTCGAGCCTCCCCATCTAGGATGTCCATGAGGTCCAGGAGTTGCTTCATGCTTCTCAGCCCACCCTCCCTTCCTGGGATTCTTCCAGCTGGTTTCCAGGGAGTTGGCTTTCCTGGCTCTCTGGCTCTGCTGCTGGAAACCACACTCACTGAAAGTCCAACCTGTGGCCCAGACCAACACAGCTCCAGTTGGGATCCTGGGCTGGACATAGCTCCTCTGAGGGCAGGGGAGAAAGAGCTGAGGACACATCACCCACCCCTTATTCTCCCTGTTCCATAGCCTTCTACACTCCCTGAACCCTGCTTTGTTCCCCTTTGGTTAGGAACTTCTCCCCTGTTGCCATCTGCTGCTGGCTAAGTGATCTCAACCTTGCCATGGGCAGGGGGGCTTGAAGGTCTATTCCAACCTGGTCTATTCTATTCTATTCTATTCTATTCTATTCTATTCTATTCTATTCTATTCTATTCCATTCCATTCCATTCCATTCCATTCCATTCCATTCCATTCCATTTATTCTATTCTATTCCTTTCCATTCCATTCCATTCCATTCCATTCCATTCCATTCCATTCCATTCCATTCCATTCCATTCCATTCTATTCTATTCTATTCTATTCTATTCTATTCTATTCTATTCTATTCTATTCTATTCTATCCCTGCTCTGACACTGCAGATCTGAACATGAATCTGAAGTCCAAACTTGATATCCTGCCAGCTGGTGACATTCAAGTGGCAGATGACCCTCATGAAGGCCACCTCTGAGAGCCACCATGGGGAGGATCAGAGGGACTGTCTGGACTAAAACCCTGTCACAGAAGCACAGAATGGTAGGGAAGGGAACTCTGGAGGCCATAGAATCACAGAACTGTCAGGGTTGGAAGGGACCTCAAGGCTCAGCCAGTTCCAACCCCCCTGCCATGGGCAGGGACACCTCACACCACAGCAGGTTGCTCACAGCCACATCCAGCCTGGCTGCAAACACCTCCAGGCAGGAGGCTTCCACCACCTCCCTGGGCAACCTGTGCCAGGCTCTCACCACCCTCATGGGGAACAACTTCTTCCTCACAGCCAATCTCAATCTCCCCACTTCTAGTTTTGCTCCATCCCCCCCAGTCCTATCACAGACACCCTCAAAAGTCCCTCCCCAGCTTTCTTGCAGCCCCCTGCAGATCCTGGAAGGCCACAATGAGGTCTCCTGGGAGCCTTCTCCTCTCCAGCCTGCACAACCCCAACTCCCTCAGTCTGTCCTCAGAGCAGAGCAGCTCCAGCCCTCTGCTCCTCCTCGTGGCCCTTCTCTGGACACCTTCCAGCCCCTCCAGATCCTTCCTGGCACAGAGGCTCCAGCACTGGAAGCATCAAGTCCAACCAGCTGCCAGAGCAGGGCTACCTAGGCCAGGTTGCACAGGGAGGCATCCAGGTGAGTTCTGGCAGTCTCCAGAGAAGGAGGCTCCACAGCCTCCCTGGGCAGCCTGCTGCAGGGCTTCCTTAGGCCAAACTTGCTGCCCAGGTGCCATTCATTCCTGGGGTTGACTGCTCCACAAAGCTCAGCAGCAGCCTCTCAGCATCTCTCCAAGGGTGCCCCAAAACCCCCTGCCCGATCTGCTGCAGCCCCTGCCTTGGCAGCTTCTCTCAGCTAATGAAGAAAACCAGAGAAGAGTTTTTGTCTGAGGACAAGAAGAGGAATCAAAGGGAAAGGTTCTCCACCCCCCTTACTCTGCTCTGCTGAGGCCACACCTGGAATATTGTGTCCAGTCCTGGGCTCAACAAGGACAAGGAACAGCTGGAGAGAGCCCAAATGAGAGCCACCGAGGTGCTGAGGGGATTGGAACATCTACCTGATGGGCAGAGGCTGAGACCTGGAGCTGTTTAGCCTGGAGAAGAGGAGCTGGAGAGGAGATGTGGCTGTGAGCAGCCTGCTGCAGTGTGAGGTGTCCCTGCCCATGGCAGGGGCTTGGAGCTGGCTGAGCCTTGAGGTCCCTTCCAGCCCTGCCAGTTGTGTGATCCTGTGCTGCTCAGTACCTGAAGGGTGGGGGTCAGGAGGATGGGGCTGATTCTTCCAGCCTGCTGTGTGGTTATTCTTCTACACCCAGTCCTGGAATCACAGAATTGGTGTGGTTGGCAAAGGCCTCAAAGATCCTCCAGTCCCACCCTCAACCCAACCCCCCCATGGCCACCAAACCCTGGCCCCAAGTGTCATGGCCACAGGGTTCTGGAGCACCCCCAGGGCTGGGGACTCCAGCACCTCCCTGGGCAGCCTCTGCCAGCCCCTGACCACTCTTGCTGGGAAGAAATCGTTCCTCCTGGCCAACCCAAGGCAGCTCTCTGGTAGATTTCCCAGGACAAGATGCAGGACACTCTCTCCTGGTTGCTCCTCTCTCCTGCTGTCCTAGTTTCCTTTTTGGAGGACCATGAGTGTGCTCTCATCTGCTGGAGGCTGACAAAGGCTTCACTTGGGTTGCCATCAGTGGTCTCAGTCTATATTTGGCCAAAGGACCAGAATAGCTGCTGCTTGATGCTATTCACAGGCAGCAGGCAGGGAGCAAAAAACCCACAAGCTACTATTTTAATGCCAGGAAACCAGTTTGGGTTTATTTTTAACAGCAGAGTGTTGCCACAGCCTCAATCTGATTCCTCCTCCTCCTCCTCATCTGCTGTGTTCAACCAGGGCAAACGTAGAGTCCTGCACCTGGGGAGGAACAACCTCCTGCACTACTGCAGGTGAGAAGTGACCTGCTGGGAAGCAGCTCCATGGAGAAGGACCATGGAGAAGTGCTGGGAGGGGGTGGGGGGAAAGTTCCCAGGGAGCCAGCAATGTGCCCTCATGGCACTGAAGGCCAGTGGTGTCCTGGGGGCATGCAGAAGAGTGGCCAGCAGGGCAAGGGAGGGTCTCCTGCCCCTCTGCTCTGCCCTGGTGAGGTCACACCTGGAGTGTTGTGTGCAGTTCTGGGCTCCCCAGCTCAGGAGGGACAGAGAACTACTGGAGAGAGCCCAGTGGAGGGCCATGAAGATGCTGAGGGGCCTGGGGAGCATCTCTGTGAGGAGCAGAAGCTGAGCCCTGGGGCTGTTGAGCCTGGAGAAGGGCAGCCCCAGAGGGGATCTGAGCAAGTCTCAGCAAGAGCTGAAGGGTGGGGGGCAAGAGGCTGGGGCTGGGCTCTGCTCAGTGGTGGTCACTGAGAGGAAAGCAGGCAAAGGGCACAGACAAGAAAAGAGGAAGACTGACTTCAACTTAAGGAGAAACTTCTTTCTGTGAGGATGCTGACCAGAGGCTAAAGAGTGGAGGTCATGAGGCTGGGGCTGGGCTCTGCCCAGTGGTGGTCAGTGGCAGGACAAGGGACAAATGGGTGAAAACTAGAACAGGGGAGCTTCCAGAGAAGGGCCATGAGGAGGAGCAGAGGGCTGGAGCTGCTCTGCTCTGAGGACAGACTGAGGGAGTTGGGGTTGTGCAGGCTGGAGAGGAGAAGGCTCTGAGAACTAATTGTGGCCCTCTGGCTCTTTACCACTCGCAGAAAGGAGGATGGAGACAGGTGGGGCTTGGCCTCTTCTGCCTGCTCACAACTGATAGGAAAGCGAACAGCCTCCAGTTGCACCAGGGGAGGGTCAGGTTGGAGAGGAGGACAAATTTCTTTGCTGCAAGAGAGGTCAGGGACTGGCAGAGGCTGCCCAGGGAGGTGGTGGAGCCCCCAGCCCTGGAGGTGTGCAAGAGCTGTGTGGCCATGGCACCTGGGGCCATGGTTTAGTGGCCATGGTGGGGTTGGGCTGAGGGTTGGACTGGGTCATCCTGGAGGTCTTTTCCAGCCTTATTGATTCTATGAAGATACTAAGGTGGCCAAATGCAGCTGAGCTGGAAACCAAAGCCTCCCCCACAGCACTGTGGACCTCCTCTGCATTGAGAGCTGATTAAAAACTCCATGGCCCAGTGCTGTGCATCCCTAAATCTGATGGAGCTCTGCTGCCTTCTCCATCTTCACCTTCAATGCTGTGCATCTTTCAAGATGATTGATGACCTCCACAAAGGGAATTAGAGAGATTTATGCCAGGCTGTTCCACTTGTCATGAGGTAATGTCAAGAGCTGAAGCAACATCTGGCCAGGTGCTTTTGATGAGGGAAATGTGCAAGGGTTTAACATTCTTCCTGCTGGACCTTCACAAAACTCAGCCACATGTGGGCATCTCCAGCTCATGGCAGCATGACCCTGGAGCTTGGGCATCCTTTCAGGTCAGGTAGGGTGGAGAGAAACTCAGCCCAATGTGCTGGAAGGTGTCCAGAGAAGGGCCACGAGGAGGAGCAGAGGGCTGGAGCTGCTCTGCTCTGAGGACAGACTGAGGGAGTTGGGGTTGTGCAGCCTGGAGAGGAGAAGGCTCCCAGGAGACCTCACTGTGGCCTTCCAGGATCTGCAGGGGGCTGCAAGAAAGCTGGGGAGGGACTTTTGAGGGTGTCAGGGAGTGATAGGACTGGGGGGGATGGAGCAAAACTAGAAGTGGGGAGATTGAGATTGGCTGTGAGGAAGAAGTTGTTGCCCATGAGGGTGGTGAGAGCCTGGCACAGGTTGCCCAGGGAGGTGGTGGAAGCCTCCTGCCTGGAGGTGTTTGCAGCCAGGCTGGATGTGGCTGTGAGGCAACCTGCTGCAGTGTGAGGTGTCCCTGCCCATGGCAGGGGGTTGGAGCTGGATGCTCCTTGAGGTCCATTCCAACCCTGACAATTCTATGATCCTCCCCAGATTTTCCAGACAGGCTTTCTGGAGCTGTGGAGCTGCCGTGGGCAGCCAGCATCAGAGCCTGCCTGAGGGGAGCTGCTGCATGGAGCAGAGCTGCCACAGGATGGAGTGAGCTGCATGGAACCTTCAGACTTGGCTGAGAGATTTCACACTGTAAATGGCAAAGAGAAATCTGAATGCAGCAGAAACAAAAGCTGTGCCTGGATGTGTCTCAACAAGCCTCAGCTTCTTGTAGAGAGCAGGAGAAAAAGAAGGAGGAATTCAGCATAAAAGAACCCAAAATTAACTGCAGTAGAGCCACAGGAGGGCAAACTGCTGTGATGGGTTCCTGGGGGATTAGTCCAGGGGATCTGCTCTGGAAGGGGGAGGGTTGGACTCCATGATCTCCAGAGGTCCTTTCCAACACTCTCTGAGATCTGGTGAGTGCCTTTTATGGTCAGAGATGTTGGTGAGCAGAGTTGTAGGGAAGACCCCAACCCTCTCCAGGGCTTTCTGAATGATGATTTCATAGAATCCTGAATCAGTTTGGTTGGAAAAGCTCTTTCAGATCACTCAGTTCAACCAGTCTCTGCCTCTGCCACATGGGTAATGAATGCAGGGCACCATGGAAGGGATGAGTGGGGTTGGAATGCACTCAGAGCTCCCTGGGGTAGTGCCTGTGGAACACCACTGGGAGAGAGCTCTTCCAAAGCCATTTTCCAGGATGGACTTGATGGGAATAAAATCATGGAATCAGTTTGGTTGGGAAAGACCTTCAAGAGCATCCAGTCCAACCATTCCCTAACTCTGCCAAGGCTGGGGCTGAGCCATGGCCCTCAGCACCACAGCTCTGCCTCTGACAAACCCCTCCAGGGATGGGGATTCAGCCACCTCCCTGTGCAGCCTGTGCCAGGCTTGGAGAACCCTTCCAGTCACCATCTTTCTTCTCATCTCCAAGCTAAACCTCCCCTGGTGCACTTGAAGCCATTTCCTCTCTTCCTATCCCTTGTTAGTAGGGAGAAGAGACCAACACCTACCTGGCTCCAACTTCCTTTCAGGGAGTTGTAGACAGCAGTGGCCTGAGATTGTCCCAGGGGAGATTCAGGTTGGAGATGAGAAGAAACTCCTTGACTGGAAGGGTTCTCTAAGCCTGGCACAGGCTGAATCCCCATCCCTGGAGGGGTTTGGAAGAGGCAGAGCTGTGGTGCTGAGGGCCATGGCTTAGCCTCAGCCTTGGTAGAGTTGAGATTGGTTGAAGTGGAGGAGCTCAAAGAGCTTTTCCCACCAGAACCATTCAAGGACCCTCCTGGCAGAACCACATCATGCTGCTTTGTGTCTTGTTTGTAAAAGGCATCTTTGCACACTGGTTATTAACTAACTACACTTTTCAACAGGCTGATTTCTACTGTCAGCTTCTAAAGATGCTCTGGCAGGGTGGTGATGTTGGACTGGATGATCTCCAGAGGTCCCTTCCAGCCCCTAACCTTCTATGACTCTGTGTATGTCAAAACTGCCCTTTGAGGTCTCTTCCACCCTTGGTGATTCTGTGATTCCTCAAAGCCTATTTTAAACCTTTTTCCTTCTTTCTTTCCCCCCTCCCAGAAGCAGATGTTTTTCTCTTTATTTACCTCCCTGCAGACAATGAAAGCCAAACAAAAATAAGGCTCAGATTCTCTTGGTTGAGGGACAGCTTCCAAGCTGGCAAATCCTCTGCCTTCCCCCTTTTCTCAGGCTTTGGTACCAAAGGCTTGCATTTAAGAAGGAAGCAGTGGCCCCAAAACAATAATTTACACCGAGAACAGTAAATGACCTACAGAGATTAGAGGTCAGGGAAATCGTTTGTATTAGCTGCAGAGGGGTTTGGTACAGCAAAACCCACCCCGGGGTTGGAGCAGGACTCTTCCAGCTGCCTGTGTGACTGAAGGAAAAATGGGGTTAGGTCTTCAGAAGCATCCAGCTTCCAGGAGATGGTGCTGCAGCCCTTCAGCTGCCTTCCTGCCAGGCTCCTCAGGCTTCCACCTCCGGTAAAAATTGTCCTTTGCATTCCTCTTCTCCCTTCCCTTCCCTTCCCTTCCCTTCCCTTCCCTTCCCTTCCCTTCCCTTCCCTTCCCTTCCCTTCCCTTCCCTTCCCTTCCCTTCCCTTCCCTTCCCTTCCCTTCCCTTCCCTTCCCTTCCCTTCCCTTCCCTTCCCTTCCCTTCCCTTCCCTTCCCTTCCCTTCCCTTCCCTTCCCTTCCCTTCCCTTCCCTTCCCTTCCCTTCCCTTCCCTTCCCTTCCCTTCCCTTCCCTTCCCTTCCCTTCCCCCTTCCCTTCCCCCTTCCCTTCCCCCTTCCCTTCCCCTTCCCCCTTCCCCCTTCCCTTCCCCTTCCCCCTTCCCCCTTCCCCCTTCCCCCTTCCCCCTTCCCCCTTCCCCCTTCCCCCTTCCCCCTTCCCCTTTCCCTTCCCCATGTTATTTTACCTCACAGTTTGTGAGTGATCCTAGCACCAAAGGAAATGCTGCAGTGCCAGGGGCTGCCAATCAGTCCCCTTCCAGATTCTGCTGCTGGCACTGCTTGCAGCTAAGAAAGGAGCAGCTTTGTCCACCCAGAGCAGCGCTGGAAGGACATGAAAAATGTTCTCAATGCCTTAAAAAGGAAACTGGAAATCACACTTGCAAATCAAACTTTGTTTTTCCTGCTTTGGAGGGAAAAGTGGGGGGAGGGGAGGGGAAGAAAAGTTGCTCTCTGAGAAAGTTTTCATGTTGAGAAGAAAAATGAAGCCTCTTCCCCCCCCCCCCCCCCCCCTTTTCTATTTGGGGGGAGAGTTTCAGAGTGTTTTGTTGTTTCCCATTGGGTTTGGCAGTGACCTTTTGACCAGGCTCTGCTTGACCTGGAGGAAATCCTTCAGCTGCTGCTTACCCAAGTGACTGACTGCCCACCTGTGCCAGCCAAGGGGCTACAGACAGGCAGTGAAGGCTCTTCTCCAGTCTTCTCCTGCAGACATTTCAGTGGGGAGAGGAGAGCTTCGTCCCCTACACTACACCTGCAACGCAGGGGGCTCAGGTTGGAAGGGGACCTCAGAGATCATCCAGCTCCAACCTCCCTGCCATGGGCAGGGACACCTCCCACCAGCCCAGGTTGCTTGAGGCTTCATCCAGCCTGGCCTTGAACACCTCCAAGGAGGAGGCAGCCACAGCCTCCCTGGGCAGCCTGTGCCTCCCCAGCCTCACTCTGAAGACCATTTATTCCTTTTGCATCCTTCCATGGCTCTTCTAATTCATCAGTGTCTTCAGCTCCAGGGTTTGCCTCCTCTGGCAAAGACAATAGTTGGCAGCAGCTGCAATCAGAGAGTGGTTTTGGTTGGGAAAGAACTTTCAGATCATCACAGAATCATAGACTCAACCAGGTAGGAAAAGACCTCAGAGATCATCAAGTCCAACCTGTTACCTAACACCTCCTGGCAACTCAACCATGGCTTCAAGTGCCACATCCAAGCCTTTCTTGAACACCTCCAGGGATGGTGACTCCACCACCTCCCTGGGCAGCACATCTCAATGGCCAATCTCTCTTTCTGGGAAGAACTTTCTCCTCTATGCAGCCTAAACCTCCCCTGGCACAGCTTGAGACTGTGTCCTTTTGTTCTGGTGCTGGGTGCCTGGGAGAAGAGACCAACCCCCACCTGGCTGCAACCTCCCTTCAGGGAGTTGTAGAGAGCAAGAAGGTCTCCCCTGAGCCTCCTCTTCCCCAGGCTAAGCAACCCCAGCTCCCTCAGCCTCAAGTCCAAGCATTATCCTTCTCTACAGCTCTCTCTGAGGAGCAGTCACAGAGATTTCCTGCAGCACAGCAAGAAATGTTCTGGGAGTCATCTTTCCTTTCCTGTAGAGCACCCAGAGCCTTTATCAGAGACTGATTGGTTTCTGGTTTCATAGAACTGTTGAGTCTGAAAGAGACCTCTGAGATCACCAAGCCCAACCCTTCCCCCAGAGCTCACAATTCCACCCCTGCTGCTAAGCCACTGCCACCAAACCATGGCCCTCAGCACCACATCCATGCAGCTTCTAATCCCCTCCAGGGATGGGGATTCAGCCACCTCCCTGGGCAGCCTGGGCCAGGCATGGAGAACCCTTTCAGGCACCAAGTTTCTTCTCTTCTTCAACCCAAACATTCCTTGGTGCAACTTGAGGCCCTTTACTCTTGTCCTATCACTTCTGACTAGGGAGGAAAGACCAACCCCCAGCTGGCTCCAGCCTCCTCAGGGAGCTGTAGAGAGCCTCAAGTTGCACCAAGGGAGGCTTAGATTGTATGTGAGAAGAAACTTGTTGACTGGAAGGGTTCTCAGAGCCTGGCACAGGCTGCCCAGGGAGGAGGCTGAATCCCCATCCCTGGAGGGGTTTGGAAGAGGCAGAGCTGTGGAGCTGAGGGCCATGGCTTAGCCTCAGCCTTGGCAGAGTTGCAGCAAGGTCTCCCCTCAGCCTCCTTCTCTAACTTGCTACTTTAAATCCTTTTCCCCTGGATTTTTGGGATGCTCTGGGTTTTGCTGTCAGCACCCCAGCATCACTGAGGGCTTTCCAACCCAGCTTCATTTGAGAGGTAAGTGAACAGTGACTGTCTCCAGAGAGAAGCTTCAGTGACTGTCTGCAGAGAAAGGCTTTTCAGGGTTGTGGTGTTTGTCAACCTGCCTTCCCACAGCTCCTGAGCAGGCTGTGCACTGCTTTTTGTGCTCCAGCATCTGCAGCTCCCTGAGAGGGGGCTGGAGGGAGGTGGGGGTTGGGCTCTTGTCCCTAGGAGCAGGTGACAGAAGGAGAAGAAATGGCCTCAAATTGCCCCAGGGGAGGCTTACTTTGGAGATGAGGACAAATTTCTTTGCTGCAAGAGTGGTCAGGGTCTGGCAGAGGCTGCCCAGGGAGGTGGTGGAGTCCCCATGCCTGGAGGTGTTCCAGAACCCTGTGGCCATGGCACTTGGGGCCAAGGTCTGGTGGCCTTGGTGCTGTTGGGTCGCTGGTTTGACTCTCCAGACTTAATGTCAGCCCCAGGACTTTCCCCCAGCTCCAGAGAATGCCTTTTGTGCTGCAGTCCCTCACCTGCTCAATAATTTCCATCTCTTGTCTAACCATTAACCAACCAGTAGCTGTTACAATAAAACTGGAGGAAGGGAACCCAGATGTTGTTTGCTGCCTCTAATGAAAGAGCCTTATGCAGCCTCATACCTTCCTGCCTGACCTTTCCCGGGCCTGGACCTTCTGTACCAGGCAGAGAGCTGTTTGCCAGGGCCTCCATGCTGTGTACAGAGTCCCCCAGCACACAGCTGGCCAAGCAAACCAACAGCCCCTGGCCAAAGTGAGTGGTGCTGAGCACAGGCTGGGAGCAGGGCACCGAGGAGCTGCTGCTCCCAGCACGCAGCTGCTCCCATGCCCAGGCAAAGCCCTGGAGGCAGAGGGGAAGCTGAGGGCTTAACAAGCAGCCAGAACTTTCCCCTGGCTTCCAAACTGGACAGCAAGGTGAAGAGCAACACACATCACCCCACAGGCAGTGCACTTGGAGCCACAGAGCTGCTGAGGTTGGAAGAGATCTCTGAGGGCATCAAGTCCAAGAGCTGAGCCTAGAGCTCACACTTCCATCACTAAACCACATCTCTCAGCAGCACATCCAGGCATCTTTTGTACCCCTCTAGGGATGGTGACTCCCCCACCTCCCTGGGCAGCCTGTCTCAGGGCTTGAGAATCCTCTCTGGGAAGGATTTCTCCTAATATCCAACTTGAACCTCCCCTGGAACAACCTGAGCCTGCTTCCTGTTGTCCTAGCACTTCTTAGCAGGGAGGAGAGACCAACCCCCACCTGGCTACAACCTTCAGTTAGTTCCTTCTGCTGTAGAAGCAAACCCAGCCTTCACCAAAGGAGTTTTCCAGCTAGAAAAAGCTTCTTGCTGTATCCAGCAGGAGTGGCAGCTCTTCAGGGATGGCTGGAGGAAGTTGTAAGGCTGCTTGAGAGCAGCCCTGAAGGAAAGGACCTGGGGGTGCTCGGGGAGGAGAAGCTCAAGAGGAGCCAGCAGGGAGCACTTGCAGCCCAGAGAGCCAAGCAGAGCCTGGGCTGCAGCAAGAGAAGTGTGGCCAGCAGGGCCAGGGAGGGGATTCTGCCCCTCTGCTCCACTCTGCTGAGACCACAGCTGGAGCTCTGGGGCCAGTTCTGGAGCCTCTGTGCCAGGAAGGATCTGGAGGGGCTGGAAGGTGTCCAGAGAAGGGCCACGAGGAGGAGCAGAGGGCTGGAGCTGCTCTGCTCTGGAGACAGACTGAGAGAGCTGGGGTTGTGCAGGCTGGAGAGGAGAAGGCTCCCAGGAGACCTCATTGTGGCCTTCCAGGATCTGCAGGGGGCTCCAAGAAAGCTGGGTAGGGACTTTTGAGGGTGTCAGGGAGGGATAGGACTGGGGGGGATGGAGCAAAACTAGAAGTGGGGAGATTGAGACTGGCTGTGAGGAAGAAGTTGTTGCCCATGAGGGTGGCACAGGTTGCCCAGGGAGGTGGTGGAAGCCTCCTGCCTGGAGGTGTTTGCAGCCAGGCTGGATGTGGCTGTGAGCAACCTGCTGTAGGGTGAGGTGTCCCTGCCCATGGCAGGGGGGTTGGGACTGGCTGAGCTTTGAGGTCCCTTCCAACCCTGACAATTCTATGATTAGCTTGGCTATGGGCAGCCCACACTGGGACAGGTTTCATCCCCTTCTATTTCACCCCCTTCTATTTCATCCCTTCTATTTCCCACCTTCCTGCCTTGGACAGAGCCCACTGTGAGCAAGTGTTAATGGAATGAGCAAGGTCAATGTATGCTGTGGCAGCAGGCACAGATCAAAGGAGGGCTTCACTACCCTGCTGCATCCTCTCACCTCCTACATGCTGACATCTTAGTACCTGGGAAGGTCACAGATTAGACTTCTGTCCCCAATTCCCTTCCCTCTCTGTGCATCCAAGGCCCTGCTGCCAGGTGCTGCTGGAACTCATCAGGTCAGGCTTAATTTCTTGTGGGACTACACTCAAGGAAGAACTCTTCAAATCAAGAGGACAAAGTCAATGAGGAGGGCTGTAGAGGATGGAAGAGGAAATGTTTGTCTGGGGGGTGTGTGTGGCAGTGGGGGGAAAGCTCAATCTCATCAAATCTGAGAGTTCCTCAAGCTGCATTTCCTTATTTATCATTCTGTTAGATTGTATTCTTAGGTAAAATTCCTTCCCAGAAAGGGTTCTCAAATGCTGCCCAGGGAGGTGGTGGAGTTCCCAGCCCTGGAGGGGTTTAAAAGCCACCTGGATGTGTTGCTGAGGGCTGTGGTTTAGTGGCAGGGGGATGGCATTGTGAGCTCCAGGGGAGTGCTTGGGCTTGGTGGTGGTCTCCAAGGTCTCTCCCAGCCTCAACTGTGGGGGGTGCTGGGGGGGGAGAGGCTGGCCAGCAGCCAGCAATGGGCACTGGCAATCCCTCTTTACCTGCATTTATTGACAACAACTCCATTTGACCTCCATCTTTCGTTCTCCCACCCTGAAAGTGGCAAAAGCAGAGGAGCTTCCAGGCAGGTTTCCTCTCTCAGCAGCCCTGCTTCAGTTCCAAGAGGACATAAAAGCCTCTGGAATGCTGAGCAGGGGTGTTTGCCACTCAGGTTTCTTCTTTTCCTGCCAAGCAAATTTTCAGCTGAGTGACAAAACCCCAATCACTATGGAGGCTTACAGGAGCTCTTCTCAGCAGCTCAGCTTCAAAGGCTGCCTCTAATCCTCACCCAGGAAAGGAAAAATATATGTATTTCCAGGCTAATTTCTAGGTTTATTTTCCCTTTCTCATTTTATTCCTGCTGGTTAGGAAGCTGATGGTTCATTTTTCACCAATTCCCCCCCAATTTCCACCTTTTCCCTCTTTTTTCCCCATTTTCCACCTTTTTTTCCTCATTTTTTCCACCAATCCCCCTGATTTCCACCTTTCTTCCCCTTTTTCCCCTCCAATTCCCCCCAATTTCCACCTTTCTTCCTCTTTTTCCCCTCCAATTCCCCCCCAATTTCCACCTTTCTTCCTCTTTTTTCCCCTCCAATTCCCCCCAATTTCCACCTTTCTTCCCCTTTTTCCCCTCCAATTCCCCCCAATTTCCACCTTTCTTCCCCTTTTTCCCCTCCAATTCCCCCCAGTTTCCACCTTTCTTCCCCTTTTTCCCCTCCAATTCCCCCCAGTTTCCACCTTTCTTCCCCTTTTTCCCCTCCAATTCCCCCCAGTTTCCACCTTTCTTCCTCTTTTTCCCTCCAATTCCCCCCAATTTCCACCTTTCTTCCTCTTTCTCCCTCCAATTCCCCCCAATTTCCACATTTCTTCCTCTTTTCCCCTCCAATTCCCCCCAATTTTCCACCTTTTTTGTCTCTTTACCACCAATTCCCACCTCTCCCCCCTCATTTTCCCCCCAGTTTCCCCCTATTTTTCCTCATTTCCTTCCAATTTCCCCCAGTTTTCCACTTTTTTCCTTTTTGTCCCATTTCCCCCAAATTTTCCATCTTTTTTCCCTCTCTCCCCCCCAAATCCACCAATTTTCCACCTTTTTGTATCTTTTTCTTTCCAATGCTCTACCTTTACTCCTCTTTTTACCCAATTTCAACCTTTTTATCCTCTTTCTCCCTCCAATTCCCTCAATTTTCCACCTTTTGATCTCTTTTAACCACCCATTCCCACAATTCCCACCTTTTTTCCTCCTTTTCCCCCCAGTTTCCCCCAAATTTCCCCCAATTTTGCACTTTTTTCCTCTTTTTACCTAATTTCCCCCAATTTTCCATGTTCTCCTCTTTTCCCCTCAAATTCCCACAATTTCCACCCCTTTCCTCCCAATTTTCCATATTTTTTCTTTTTTTCTCCCAATTTTCCCCCTTCTCCCCCAGTTTTCCATTTTTCCTTTTTTGGTCCCATTTCTCCCCAATTTTCCACCTTTTTTCTTTTCCCAATTCCCCCCTTTTTTCCCTCTTCCCCCTATTTTTCCCCCTTTTCCCTCTTTCCCCCCCCAATTTTCCACTTTTTTCCCATTTATTGTCCAATTGCCCCCCAATTTTCCATCTTTCCTCCTCTGTTTCCCCCCAAATCCCCCAATTTTCACCTTTCCCCCCCAGTTTTCCACCTTTCCCCCCTGATTTTCCACCATTTGTCCTCCTTTTTCCAATGTTCCAGTTTTAGTCCTTTTTTAACCCCATTTCCCCCAATTTTTCATCTGTTTTCCTCTTTTCCCCTCAAATTCCCCCAACTTCCACCCTTTTCCTCCCAATTTCCCCCCTTTTTTCCCTCTTTCTCCCAATTTTCTCCCCTTTCCCCCCCAATTTTCTACTTTCCCCCCTTTTCTTCTCCCATTTGTCCCCAATTTTCCATCTTGTTTTCCTCCTTTTCCTCCCAAATCCCCCAATTTCCACCTTTCCCCACCAATTTTCCAGCTTTTGTCCTCTTTTTTTCCCAATGTTCCATGTTTAGTCCTCTTTTTACCAAATTTCCCCCCATTTTCCATCTGGTTTGCTCTTTTCCCCTCAAATCCCCTCAATTTCCACCCTTTCCCCCCGTGTTTTCCACCTTTTTCCTTTCTGCTCCTAATTTCCCCCCTTCCCCCCCCCCAATTTCCTCCCTTCCCCCCCATTTTTCCCTCTTTTCCCACCTTCCCCCCAATTTTTCCAATTTTTTTCCTTTTTTTATCCCATTTCCCCCATTTTCCATCTTTCTCCCTCTTTTCCCCTCAAATCCCCCCAATTTCCACCCTTTTCCTCCCAATTTTACACCTTTTTCCTTTTTTCTCCCCATTTCTCCCCTTTCCCCCTTCTTTCCTCCTAATTTCCCCCCCTTTTTCCCTACTCCCCCCCAATTTTCCACTTTTTTCCCTTTATTTGTGCCATTTCCCCCCAATTTTCCACCCCCCCCCCTTTTTTGTGCCATTTTCTTCCAATTCCCCCCCCCCCCCAAGTTTCCCATCTCATTTTTCCTTGCTGCCTTTGTTGCTGCTGGTTCGGGAGCTGCTGGTTCGGGAGCTGCTGGTTCATCCTTCAGTTGGGTTGGGTTTTTTCCTGGGGGGGGGGAGGGATGGGATTTGGGCTCTTTCTGTCGGTGCTTTCTGTTGTTCCCTGCTGCCATTCACACCAGCTGCTATCAAACAGCCATAAAAACACTCCCAGCACAGATCCTGACTGTAGATCACTGTACCTAGCCCCAGCTGCAGATGGATGGAGCAGCTGGGTCCGGCGAGGTGCTGTTCCTGACTCCCACACACACACTTGGTCATGAGGCATGAAGCAGCACAGTTGCTCCCCAGCCACAATTCCCATTCAGGCACAGATTGATGAAGTGATGAGCTGCCTACCAGGGAGGAGAAATAAACAACAGCAGACAAAAAACACACCCCACACCAACCACCCCAAGCCCACCACAAACCCAGCAGCTCTCCTGCACACCCTAAACAAACAGCCAGGGCTATTCCAGCACTAAGAAATAACTGCAGCTCAGACAGCAGGTAACTTGCTGAAGCTTTCCTCCTCCCCATCACTTGGGTACTTGGAAGGAAAGAGAGCAAGGGAGGAAGGAAAGAGAGCAAGGGAGGAAGGAAAGAGAGCAAGGGAGGAAGGATATAGAATAGAATAGAATAGAATAGAATAGAATAGAATAGAATAGAATAGAATAGAATAGAGCAGAATAGAATAGAATAGAGCAGAATAGAACAGACTTGGAAGGAAGGAATTCGGAAGGGAGGGAGGGAGGAGGGAAGGAGGAAGGAGGGAAGAGAGGAAAGGAGGAAGGAGGGAAGAGAGGAAGGAAGGAGGGAAGAGAGGAAGGAAGGAGGGAAGAGAGGAAGGAAGGAGGGAAGAGAGGAAGGAAGAAAGGAAGAGAGGAAGGAAGGAAGGAAGGAAGGAAGGAAGGAAGATTCAATAATAATAATAATAATAATAATAATAATAATAATAATAATAATAATAATAATTGTTATTAATGTAAAGAATACTAATTTACATTAATGTCACTAATTAGTGTTAATAGCAAAGCTCAGCAGCTAATTCAGTCCATGGGAACTGGGGGAATGGTTATTCTGGGAGCATTCCAAGGTTGGCTTTGAGAGCTCAGGGCAGATCCTGAGCTGCTGTGGGCAGAGCTGAACCCTTCTGCACCAGCTGAGCTTTTAACCCTCTCTGTTCAGAGCACTGCAGTCCCTGTTGGCTGGTGATGTGGCTGCTGGAATCACCAAGGAGGCAGGGGAAAAGCAAACAAACAAAAGAGATAGACAAAATAGGTCAAAAAGGTGGAAAATGGGGGCGGGGGAGAAGGGAAAAGGTGGAAAACTGGGGAGAATTGGGGGAAAAAGAGGGAAAAAGAGGGTAAAATAGGGGGGGGGGGAAGGGGAAAAGCAAGGGGGAAACATAGGGGAAAATGGGGGAAAGTGGGAAAATGGGGGAAGAGGAAAAAAGGGGGGAAATTGGGAGGAAAAAAGGTGGAAAATTGGGAGAAAAGGGGGGAAATTGGGGAATTTGAAGGAAAAGAAGGAAAACACAGAAAATTGGGGGAAATTGGGTAAAAAGAGGACTGAAGTTGGAGCATTGGGGAAAAAAAGGAAGAAGAAAGGTAGAAAAATGGGGGGAAAGGTGGAAATTGGGGGATTTGGGGGAGGAAGAGGAAAAAATGGAAAATTTGAGGGAAATGGGACAAAAAGGGGAAAAACGTGGAAAATGGGGGAAATTGGGGGGGAAATGAGGAAACAAATAGGGAGAACTGGGGGAAAGGGTGGGGAAAAAAGGTGGAAATTGTGGGGATTGGTGGTTAAGAGACAAAAAAGGTGGAAAAATGGGGGGAATTGGAGGGGAAAAGAGGAAGAAAGGTGGAAATTGTGGGAATTGGTGGGAAAAAAGAGGAAATTGGTGGAAAGTGGGGGAAAAAGATGGAAATGAGGAATAAAGAGGGGAAAAGGTGGAAATTGGAGGGGATTGGTAAAAAAAAAGAGGGAAAAGGTGGAAATGGGGGGAAAGGTGGAAAATGAAGGAAAATGGGGAAGAAAGGAAAAAAGGTGGGAAATGGGGGAAAAGGTGGAAAATGAAGGAAAAATGGTGGAAAATGAGGGGGAAAAGTGGAGAATGAAGGAAGAATGGTGGAAAATGGGGGAGGGAAAGAGGGAAAAAGTTGGGAAATCATAGAAAAATAAAAAAAAACATGGAAAACTGGGGGGAAACTGGGGGAAAAATGGCAGCAGGGCATCCTAGCCCACCTTTAACCCCAACCCCTCTCAGGCAGAGAGAAGCAAATTTCAGCAGGCAGAAGCTCTCTCCCAGTTGAGCCTAAGGGTTTCAGGATGAAAACCAATAAATGAGAGCAGAGCAGGCAGGAGCTGGGAGCAGAGCAGGCAGGAGCTGGGAGCAGAGCCTGTGGTGCACAAAAGCCACAAGCAGCCCAAAGCTGAGCTGCTCTTGCACGGCCAGGAGCTCAAGAATGTGAAACTGCTGCTGTGTCTTTGGTGGGGAAAGAGGTCTCTTTAGTGTCTTCCAGGCAGCAGTGACAGTCTGTCTTCCCTGAGCTTGGTGCAGAGGGTCAATTTCAATCCTCTGAAGTGCCAAGAGCTCCATCTGCTCTTCCATCTGAAATGGGAATCATTTTTTTCCCTTTCCCTCTCTCTCTCTTTTTCTTTTTTTTTTTTAAATTTTTTTTTTTTAATCATGATTTTGGTCTTTTGGTGTTTTGTGTCAGAACACACAGCTCAGCTGCCAAGAATGAGGGGAGGAGAGATATTAAGTGATAAGGGAGGGAAGAGAGGCATGAAAAGGAAGGAGCTAGGAAAATGGTAACTGGGGGGATTTAAAAAAAAAAAGAAATTAAATGCAACAAAACAAATAAAATAAAGCAAAACCAATAAAAATGAAAAAAATACATAAGAAAAAAAAAAGAGGAAAGAAAAGAAGAGGAAAAAAAACAGAGAGAAGAGAAGAGAAGAGAAGAGAAGAGAAGAGAAGAGAAGAGAAGAGAAGAGAAGAGAAGAGAAGAGAAGAGAAGAGAAGAGAAGAGAAGAGAAGAGAAGAGAAGAGAAGAGAAGAGAAGAGAAGAGAAGAGAAGAGAAGAGAGAAGAAAAGGAAAGTAAAGGAAAGGAAAGTAAAGGAAAGGAAAGGAAAGGAAAGGAAAGGAAAGGAAAGGACAGGAAAGGAAAGGAAAGGAAAGGAAAGGAAAGGAAAGGAAAGGAAAGGAAAGGAAAGGAAAGGAAAGGGAAGAAAGGAAAAGAAAGGAAAAGAAAGGAAAAGAAAAGAAAAGAAAAGAAAAGAAAAGAAAAGAAAAGAAAAGAAAAGAAAAGAAAAGAAAAGAAAAGAAAAGAAAAGAAAAGAAAAGAAAAGAAAAGAAAAGAAAAAAGAAAAGAAAAGAAAAGAAAAGAAAAAAGAAAAGAAAAGAAAAGAAGAGGGAGAGGGAGAGGGAGAGGGAGAGGGAGAGGGAGAGGGAGAGGGAGAGGGAGAGGGAGAGGGAGAGGGAGAGGGAGAGGGAGAGGGAGAGGGAGAGGGAGAGGGAGAGGGAGAGGGAGAGGGAGAGGGAGAGGGAGAGGGAGAGGGAGAGGTAAAAGTAAAGGGAGCTGATTTGCAATATCCAGCCCAGGTGTGGCTGTGAATTAAAATGCTTCCCTGAGAGATTCCAACAGCTCCATCCCCTAATCCTACACATCTGGGAAAGTGTTGGTCAGGACAGTGCTGGAATCTGTGCCAAAAACACCTTAAAGCTCTCCCACGCCAGGCTCCAGCTCTTGCTCTGTGCTGCAGCTGCTGTTTGTTAGGGATGCTCATATTTTATGTGTGCTAGCATGCAGGAATTCTGTCCCAGGCCCAACTGGAGAGGTAGGATTCAAGCCCTCGATGGCAGAGGCCTCTTCAGGCTTTAGAAAAGCCTTTTGCATCCTATGTGCAGCCATGGAGCTGCAGCTCCTTTGGCCAAAATGGAACCATATGGAGATACCTGCACAGCCCTGCAAAGGAATGCCTGGGTTGTCCTTAAATCAGAGTAAGAAATGGCAGTGCTTCTCGGGGGGGAGAGGAATAAACACGAACAACCCAGCCCAAAGAGAAAGAATATCTTTGCTTTCTCTCTTTGCTTGGATTTCACAGGCACCTGCAGCTTTGCAGACCCAGGCAATCTGGAGAAGCCCTCTCCTGAACCTTATCAAGGATGCTAAGGCAGGAGGCAGTCTTCAGTGCAGAAGAATTGTCTGAGTGGTTAGGAATAAGAAGGTCCTGAGCAGGGGCCATCAGACAGCAGGCTCACGGGGAAACAAGGCCTGCCAGGGAAGCAAAGGTCTTAAACATGCTGCAGATGAGAAGCATCAGATAACACTTCTGGGAAATAAAAGGTTACTTCCTCCTTCCCCTTCCCCTTCCCCTTCCCCTTCCCCTTCCCCTTCCCCTTCCCCTTCCCCTTCCCCTTCCCCTTCCCCTTCCCCTTCCCCTTCCCCTTCCCCTTCCCCTTCCCCTTCCCCTTCCCCTTCTCCTTCTCCTTCTTCTCCTTCTCCTTCTTCTCCTTCTCCTTCTCCTTCTCCTTCTCCTTCTCCTCCTTCTCCTTCTCCTTATTTTTTCCCTTTCCCTTTCCCTTTCCTTTCCTTTTGCCTTTCCCTTCCTTGCCTTTGCCTTTGCCTTTCCCTTGCCTTGCTTTTTCCTTGCCCTGCCTTTCTGTGCCTTTTCCTTTCCTTTCTTTTTGCCTTGCTTTTACTTTACTTTGCTTTGCCTTTCCCTTTGCCCCTCCCTCTTCCCTTCTTCTTCCCCTATATCCCTTTCCCCCTTTTCTTTCCCTTTCAGCCCTTTTCCCCATCCTCCCCCCTCCCCTTCCCCCCCCTTTCTATTTTCTCTTTTTGGCTTCCTTTTTTCTTCTCTTCCAGCAGCGCCAAGCCGCAGATGCTGGCGTCTTGCAGACCCTCCAGACCACGACGGCAGCTCCTTGGAGCGCTCAGCAAGGTCCCTCCCGACACCAGGTGTCACTGCAGGGACAGCAAACCTGGAAGCGCCTCGCAGGGCTGCTGAACAAAGCCAAGATTTCCAAGGAAATCTTTCCAGCTAAAGGCTGGCAGTGGAACCAACAGAACTTCGTGGAACTCCATAAAAGAAGGCAGCTGGCACCAGCATCCCCCTTTGAAAGTAAAGCTGGAGATAACACAGCTTTGAGTCTCCAGTGATGTCAGCTTGGGTCAGCAGATTGATCCAGCTCCAACATGTTCAGAGTTTTACTGAAGCTGAACTTCAATTCCTTGCATTTCCACCCCAGAATTTTGGGGTTCCCAATTAAATTCAGCAGTAGGGATTAGTCAAAAGAGTTCAGTCCAGCTGGTGGCTGCTCACCGCTGGTGGTCCTCAGGGCCCAGCAGTGGAGGCAGTTCTCTTTAGTGTCTTTATCAATGATCTGGGTGAGGGCATTGAGCAACACAGCTGGGGAGGGGTCTGCAGCACAGCCCTGTGAGAAGAGGCTGAGGGAGCTGGGGTTGTTTAGCCTGGAGAAGAGGAGGCTCAGGGGAGATCTTGCTCTCTACAACTATCTGAAGGGAGGTTGTAGCTGGTGGGGGTTGGTCTCTTCTCCCAGGCAGGCACCCAGCACCAGAACAAGAGGACGCAGTCTCCAGCTGCACCAGGGGAGGTTTAGGCTGGAGGTGTGGAGAAAGTTCTTCCCAGAAAGAGAAATTGGCCATTGGGATGTGCTGCCCAGGGAGGTGGTGGAGTCACCATCCCTGAAGGTGTTTAAGAAGAGCCTGGATGAAGCACTTGGTGCCATGGTTTAGTTGTCAGGAGATGTTGGGTGATAGGTTGGACTTGATGATCTCTGAGGTCTTTTCCAATCTGGTTAATTCTATTCTATTCTATTCTATTCTATTCTATTCTATTCTATTCTATTCTATTCTATTCTATTCTATTCCATTCCATTCCATTCTATTCTATTCTAAACCTTCAGTGAGTTTGAAGATGGCACTGAGCTGGGTGACAGTGTTGGTCTGATGGAGGGCAGGAAGGCTCTGCAGAGGGTCTTGGTCAGGCTGCATCCATGGCTGAGGCCAATGGGATGAGGTTCAAAAAGGCCAAGTGCTGGGTACTGTGCTTGGGGCACTCCAACCCCGTGAACACTGCAGGCTTGGGGCGGAGAGTCTGGAAAGTGCCCAGCAGAGAAAGGCCTGGGGGTGCTGATGGACAGCAGCTGAAGATGAGCCAGGGGGTGCCCAGGGGAACAAGAAGGCCACCAGCAGCCTGGCCTGGATCAGCAGGGGTGTGGGCAGCAGGAGCAGGGCAGGCATTGTGCCTCTGGACTCGGCATTGGGGAGGCCGCAGCTTGAGTGCTGGGTTCAGTTTTGGGCTCCTCACTCCCAGAAGGACATTGAGAGGCTGGAGGAGGTCCAGAGAAGGGCAACCAACCTGGGGAAGAGTCTGGACAAGAGGGCTGGGGAGGAGCAGCTGAGGGAGCTGGGGGTGTTCAGCCTGGAGAAGAAGAGGCTGAGGGAGACCTCATTGCTCTCTGCAGCTCCCTGAGAGGAGGCTGGAGCCAGGTGGTGGTCTCTTCTCTCTTGGAGGGAGAGTATGAGAGGAATTGGCTTCAAGTTGCCCCAGGGGAGGTTTAGGTTGGAGATGAGAAGAAGCTTGGTGCCTGAAAGGGGTCTCCAAGCCTGGCACAGGCTGCACAGGGAGGAGGCTGAATCCCCGTCCCTGGAGGGGTTTGTCAGAGGCAGAGCTGTGGTGCTGAGGGCCATGGCTCAGCCCCAGCCCCAGCCTTGGCAGAGTTAGGGAATGGTTGGACTGGATGCTCTTCAAGGTCTTTCCCAACCAAGCTGATTCCATGATTTTATTCCCCATCAAGTCCATCCTGGAAGATGGCTTTGGAAGAGCTCTCTCCCAGCGGTGCTCCACAGGCACTACCCCAGGGAGGCTTCAGTGCATTCCAACCCCACTCAGCCCTTCCATGGTGCCCTGCATTTACCATCTATTTCTGTCACTTTCATGATGCTTTCCAGGAGATTCAGAGTCTTGAAAAGAAATCATTCAGACATAGTTTAGGGCTTTATAATTTTTTCCCCCACCCACAGCAAATGATTTCTATTTTCAGAGCAGCTCCAGAAATAACAACAACAAAAAAGAGAAGACCCACCCCCCCCCCCCCCAAAAAAAAACAACCACCAACCCAAACCCCCTCAAAGATTCAGGGAACAAAGATTTGTTTGCTTGCTGTGCTCTGATAACTCTGCTGCCTGAAGGGAAATAAGGAGGGAAGAAAAGCATTTGGGGCTCGAAGTGGTTGCTGAAGGGAGGTTTCTCTGCTCTCTGTTTCAAAGTCAGTGGTTTAAGGTAGCAAAGAGGAAAGAAGAAGAAGAAATGGGAAAAGATAATGAAGACTTGAAATTAGTTTTAATATGTTAATACTAAATATTTTAATAATAAAAGTAATAATACATATGAAGTCATGAATAAGTGAATAATTTTATATAAATATAATATATAATAAGTAATAGTATCATAGTATCATAGAATCAGTCAGGGTTGGAAGGGACCACAAGGATCATCTAGTTCCAACCCCCCTGCCACGGGCAGGGACACCCCACACTAGATCAGCCTGGCCAGAACCTCATCCAGCCTGGGCTTAAACACCTCCAGGGACAGGGCCCCAACCACCTCCCTGGACAACCCATTCCAGGGCTTCACCACTCTCATGGGGAAGAACTTCCTCCTCACCTCCAGCCTGAATCTCCCCACCTCCAGCTTCCTTCCATTCCCCCTAGTCCTATCACTGCCTGAGATCCTGAGCAGTCCCTCCCCAGCCTTCTTGGAGCCCCCTGCAGATCCTGGAAGGTCACAATGAGGTCACCTGGGAGCCTTCTCTTCTCCCGACTGAACAGCCCCAGCTCCTTCAGTCTGTCCTCATAGGAGAGCAGCTCCAGCCCTCTGCTCAGCCTCCTGGCCCTGCTCTGGACACCTTCCAGCACCTCCAGATCCCTCTTGGAATAGGGGCTCCAGAACTGGAGGCAGTACTCCCGGTGGGGTCTCAGCAGAGCTGAGCAGAGGGGGAGAATCCCCTCCCTTGCCCTGCTGGCTACACTTCTCTTGCTGCAGCCCAGGCTCTGCTTGGCTTTCCGGGCTGCAAGTGCACACTGAGGGCTCCTGGTGAGCTTCTCCTCCCCCAGCACCCCCAAGGCTCTCTCCTCAGGGCTGCTTTCCAGCCAGTCCCTGCCCAGCCTGCATTTGTGCCTGGGGTTGCCTCAACCCAGCTGCAGGACCCTACCCTTGGTCTTGTTGATCCTCCTGAGGCTGGCTTGTGCCCACCTCTCCAGCCTGTCCAGGTCCCTCTGGATGGATCCCTTCCTTCCAGCTGTCTGCTGCCCCACACAGCTTGGTGTCATCAGCAAACCTGCTGAGGGTGCACTCAATGCCACTGTCCATGGCACCCACAAAGGTGTTGAACAAGCCTGGTCCCAGGACTGATCCCTGAGGGACTCTGCTTGTCCCTGGCCTCCACTGGGACATGGACCCATGGACAGCCACTCTTTGGGTGCAGCCATCAAGCCAGTTCTGTATCCATCTAGTGGTCAATAATTAATAACAGTAACAATAACTCACAATCATAAATAACAAAAAGCTATTTTACCAATTAATAATAATAAATATAATAATAAATCAAAATAAATTGCAATAATGACCAACAAAATGCTATTTTAACAAGAAATGGTTAAAATATGTTTTAATAGCAAAAAGAAATGGTAATAAAAAGAGATAATAAATAATAAAGGGAAGTAACTTGCACTGATAACCAACAAAAAGGTATTTTAACCATAAATAGTAAATATACACCATGGAAATAAGAAAAATAAATGGTAATAAAAAGAGATCATAAATAATAATGACTAAAATAACTTGCAATAATAAATAACAACAAGCTATTTTAGCTATAAATAATAAAAAGGATAATAATAAACAAAAATAAATGGCAATAATAGCCAACAAAATGCCATTTTAACAATAAACAGCATCAGGAGCAGTGTGGCCAGCAGGAGCAGGGAGGTCATTCTGCCCCTGTACACTGCACTGGTTAGGCCACACCTGGAGTCCTGTGTCCACTTCTGGGCTCCTCGGTTTAGGAAGGAGGTTGACTTGCTGGAAGGTGTCCAGGGAAGGGCAACGAAGTTGGTGAGGGGTCTGGAGCACAGCCCTGTGAGGAGAGGCTGAGGGAGCTGGGGTTGCTTAGCCTGGAGAGGAGGAAGCTCAGGGGGGACCTTCTTGCTCTCTCCAACTCCCTAAAAGGAGGTTGTAGCCAGGTGGGGGTTGGTCTCTTCTCCCAGGCACCCAGCAGCAGAACAAGAGGACACAGCCTCAGGCTGCGCCAGGGGGGATTTAGGTTGGATGTTAGGGAGAAGTTCTACAGAGAGAGAGTGATTGCCCATTGGAATGGGCTGCCTGGGGAGGTGGCGGAGTCCCCATCAGTGGAGGTGTTCAGGAGGAGACTTGATGGGGTGCTTGGTGCCATGGGTTAGTTGGTTGGGTGGTGTTGGATTGGTTGATGGGTTGGGCTTGATGATCTTGAAGGTCTCTTCCAACCTGGTTTATTCTATTCTATTCTATTCTATTCTATTCTATTCTATTCTATTCTATTCTATTCTATTCTATTCTATTCTATTCTATTCTATTCTATTCCATTCTATTCTATTCCATTCCATTCTGTTCTATTGCATTCCATTCCATTCCATTCCATTCCATTCCATTCCATTCCATTCCATTCCATTCCATTCCATTCCATTCCATTCCATTAAAAATAAATGGTAATAAAAATAGATAATAAATAATAAACATAAGTAGCTTGCAATAATGAACAACATAAAGGTATTTTAACAATCAATAGTAAATATGCATCCTGGAAATAATAAAAATGAATGTCAATAAAAATGGGTAATAAATAATAAGAAATAATAAATACAAATAACCTGCAGTAATAAACAACAGAAAGCTATTCTAACTAAGAGTTAAAATTAATTTTAATAACGAAAATAAATTTTAATAATGAAAATAAATTTTAATATAATATATATAGATAATAAGAAACAATAATGAAAGCAACATGGAATAATAAATAACAGAGCTATTATAATAATCAATAAGAAGAAAAATAATAGTGACATTAAATTGGGATAATAATACCAAAAAGCTAGTTTAGTGGTAAATAGTTAAAATGCATTTTGATCATAAAAATAAGTGGCAACACAATATAGATCATCGATAATAAGATAATGGTGCCATGGGTTAGTTGTTTAGGCGGTGTTGGATTGGTTGATGGGTTGGACGCGATGATCTTGAAGGTCTCTTCCAACCTGGTTTATTCTATGTGTTCTAAATAATAATAAATAAGAATAACCTGCAATAGCAAAGGACAAAAAGCTATTTTAACAATAAATAAGAAGAAAAAAATAATGATAAATGAAAATAAATTGGGCTAATAAATAAGAAGAAGCTGGCTTACCGAGGAACAGCCTAAATACATTTTAATAATCCAAATAATAAGCAGCAAAAATATCTTTCAATAGTGAATGATAAAAAAAGCATTTTAGTAATGAAAATAAATTGCAATAATAAGCAGCAAAAATATCTTTTAATAGCAAATGATAAAAGCATTTGAATGATAAATAAAATGAATGTTAATAATAAATAGTAAAAATAGATTTTAATAGTCAGTGATAAAACCACTTTTCAATACTAAATAACAATGAATGTTAGTAATGAATAATAAAAATAGATTTTAACAGGAAGTATTAAAAACACATTTTCATACTAAATAACAATAAATGTTAATAATAAATAATAAAAAAAATTTTAATAGTCAGTAATAAAACCACATTGTAATACTAAGCAACAATAAATGTTAATAATTAACATAAAAATAGGTTGTAATAGCAAGTATTAAAATTTTAATACTAAATAATAATAAATGCTAGTAATAAATAATAAAAATATATTTTAATAGTAAGTATCAAAGACACATTTAATGCTAAATAACAATAAATGTTAAAAATAAACAATAAAAGGGGATTTTAATATTAAGTAATAAAAACACATTTTAATACTAACAATCGATGTTAATAGTAACAATAGATGTTAATAACAAGTAATAAAAATAGGTTGTAACAGTAAGTCTTAAAAACACATTTTAATACTAAATAACAATAAATGTTAATAATACATAATAAAAATAGGTTTTAATAGTCAGTAATAAAAACACATTTTAATACTAAATAAGAATAAATGTTAATAATACATAATAAAAATAGGTTTTAATAGTCAGTAATAAAAACACATTTTAATACTACATAACAATAAATGTTAATAATAAATAACAAATAGACATTTCCATAGTAAATAAACATAAATGCTAATAAGTAGTAATAAGTAGCAATAAGTTAATAATAATAATGATAATAATGATAATGATGATAATAATGATGATGATGATGATGATGATGATAATGATAATGATAATGATGATGATGATGATGATGATGATAATAATAATAATAATAATAATAATAATAATGGTTTATAATATAAAATATGTTATATAATAAACAGAGAAATTATTTATTACTAATAATAAATATATAAATTATATATAGCATATAATGTGATATATATATCATTATTATTATTATTGATAATAATAATATCTAGCATATAATGTTATATAATAGAGAAATTATTTATTATTAATAATAAATATATAAATCATACATAATATATAATAAAATTATTATTATTATTATTATTAGTAGCAGTAGTAATAATAAAAATAATAAAAATTACTAATAAAATATATTAAAATAATTAATAATTAAAGTATATAAATAATAAATTACTAATAGCAGTAACAATAAAATAATAAAGCCACATTTTAATAATAAACACTACAAAGACATTTTACTAATAATAATTAAAAAGTTAATAATAAATAACAAAGTATATTATAATAGTAAATAATAAAAAGACATTTGAACAATAAACAAAAGCAAATGTTGATAGCAAATAGAAAATATACATTTTAATAGTAAATCATAGAAATAAATGGAAGTAAATAATAGGTTTTTGATAATAATAAATCAAATAAAATAATTATTAACTAAATATTAATACTTAATAACTAAGTAAGTAAAGAAATAAATAAACAGACCTCTTAATTCCAAATAAAATAAGATTTAATAATAAAGAATAACAATAGCCATGAATCATAATAATAATAATAAATAGCTTTTTAATCAGAAATCCTGAAGCTAAAGTTTCCATCATGATGCATAAGGAAAATAAGCAAATGGTAAAAACAGCAAGAGATCAGAGGGGGAATGAAACGAGGCAAGGAGCAGAGGCTGTCAGAGAGGAGAGGGGAAGGAGTGCTCCAAAGTTTGGGGATTTGTTTCTCCTTCCTGAATTCAGAGGAATTGGCAATAAATTTGATTAATTCCATAGGCTTATAGGAGAGAGTCAAGGGATCAAAGATTGATAGCAACATAAAAAGCACAGAAATCATAGAGTCGATAAGGTTGGAAAAGACCTCAGAGATCATTGAGTCCAACCTGCCACCCAACACCTCCTGACAACTAAACCATGGCTCCAAGTACCACATCCAAGCCTTTTCTGACCACCTGGAAGACCAAGGACGGGTCACCTGCCAACTGGCAGCGGAGGCAAGGTGCAGAAAGTCACCTGCCCTGGCCACCCCAGGCAGCAGCTTTGGAAGGAGCAGCCCAAAATGAAGCCACAACTGTTCTGAGCTTCGGCTTGACCCAAACCCTCCTCTCATCTCCTCCTTGGCCAAAACCCTCCTGAGCTCCTCCCTGGCCCAAAGCCTCCTCAGCCATCCTCACTGAAGTTGTGTCCTGAAGAAATCTGGGGCCACTGATGAAGATGACACCTCCAGGTGAGACAGAGAGAGGCCACAGCAGGCGCTCGAGCACAGCTAGAGCCTCACTGAAACGGATTGCACAGAATGACGGAAGAGAAGCAAAGGATCACAAAAAACCATCGAAATGAAACAAATTGCATAGAATTATAGAAGAGAATCAAAGAATCAATATCACAGAAATGAAATGAAATGCACAGAGTTACAGAGGAGAATCAAAGCATCCAAGAATGGTGGCAGCATGAAACCCATTGCATGGTGGAATTAGGAAGTCATAACGATTCTTACAGAGTCATAAACCCTGAGAGAATCTGAGAAGCACAGAACCAGAGAGTGGGTTGGGTTGGAAGGGACCTCTAAAGGTCATCCACTCAGCAGGGACATCCCCAGCCACAGCAGGTTGCTCAGATCCCTGGAGGTGTTTAAGCCCAGGCTGGACGAGGCTCTGGCCAGCCTGATCTAGTGTGGGGTGTCCCTGCCTGTGGCAGGGGGGTTGGAACTGGATGATCCTTGTGGTCCCTTCCAACCCTGACTGATTCTATGATCCCCTTCAAGCCTGACCTTGAAGGTCTCCAGGGATGGGGCCTCTACCACCTTCCTGAGCAACCTGTTCCAGTGTCCCTCCACCCTCAAAGTAAGGATCTTTGCTTAAAGAAAAAGCAGCAAGTTCCTCCTAGAAGAGTTTGTTTTGTCTGCCTGGCACAGGCTGCCCAGGGAGGTTGTTGAGGCTCCATCCCACCTTGGAGCAGCCTTCCAGTACCTGAAGGGAGTCTACAGAAAGGGGAAACCTTCTGGCCCTCTATAACTCCTTGAAAGGAGAATGAAGGCAACTTGAGGCTGGGAGGAAATGGCTTTAAGTTGCCCCAGGGGAGGTCTGGGTGGGACATTAGAAGAAACTTATTGACTAGCATCAAAAGCTTGTCCTCAGAGACTGGCACAGGCTGCCCAGGGAGGTGGCTGAGTCCCCATCCCTGGAGAGGTTTTGAAAGAGGCAGAGCTGTGGTGCTGAGGGCCATGGCTTAGCTCCAGCCTTGGCAGACTTAGAGCCTGGTTGGACTGGATGCTCTTGAAGGTCTTTCCCAACCAAACTGATTCCATGATTTTATTCCCATCCAGTCCATCCTGGATGGCTTTGGAAGAGCTCTCTCCCAGAGGTGTTCCCACAGGCACTACCCCAGGGAGGTTTCAGTGCATTCCAACCCCGCTCATCCCTTCCATGGTGCCCTGCATTTATTATCTGCTTTTGTCACCTTCATGATGGTTTCCAGAGTGAGTTCAGGATTCCACCCTAAACCTCCACATCCTGGCCCTTCAGGACATGGTTTAGTGGCCATGGTGCTGGTAGGTGGCCAGTTGGACTCAAGGATCTTAAGAGTCCTTTTCCAACCAAACCAATTCTGTGATCAATGCCATGTATTACACCTCAGTTCCAATGCCTCCATCCTTAGCTTTTTTTGTTCTCCTTAGCTTTTTTTTGCTCCCCTTAGCTTTTTTTTGCTCCCTTAGCTTTTTGTTCCCCTTAGCTTATTTTGTTCCCCTTAGCTTATTTTGTTCCCCTTAGCTTTTTTCTTTGCTCCCCTTAGCTTTTTTTTGCTCCCTTAGCTTTTTGTTCCCCTTAGCTTATTTTGTTCCCCTTAGCTTTTTTTGCTCCCCTTAGTTTTTTTTTGCTCCCTTAGCTTTTTGTTCCCCTTAGCTTATTTTGTTCTCCTTAGCTTTTTTTTTTTTGCTCCCCTTAGCTTTTTTTTTCTCCCTTAGCTTTTTTGTTCCCCTTAGCTATTTTTTGTTCCCCTGTGTTTTTTTGTTGCCCTGTGCTTTTTTTGTTCCCCTTAGCTATTTTGTTCCCTTTAGCTTTTTTGTTCCCCTAAGCTTTTTGTTTTTTTGTTGTTCCCCTGTGCTTTTTTGTTGTTGTTCTGAAGGTTGCTACAAGCCCACGCTGGTAGCCCTCAAAAGAAACAGCAAAGGTTCCTGCTCCTCCTCTCCACAGGAGCACTGAGGCCTCCCACTCTGAGAGAGGCATCTCTCAGCTCTGGGAGGCAGTGATATGTGGCCAGCATCATCTCACACGCTTCTTGCTCATCTGAGCTGCCCAGAGAATCATGTTTTATAGGGGCAATAAAACAAATGGAATGGTGAAAGATGAGGCCAATGATCTGCTTCATGTGTATTGTTGAGCCTTGTAAACATCCAGAGACACTGCACCCCCCCCCCATAAAAGCAGCATCCTCCTTGAAATATTTATTTAGTGTGCAGCAGTGGCTTGATTTAATGCAGGCAGAGCAGAGCCTGCAGCTCGTTAGGAGGTTGTCACAGCCCAGCCTGTTAGCAGGGATGGTGTAGGGAAGGCTGAGATAGGAGCCATCTTCCCTCACTATTTAATTGGGTCCAGTTCTGGGGTCCCCCAGTTCAAGAGGGGCAGGGGTATAGTGGAGAGAGTGCAATGGAGGTGGTGAGGATGATGAAGAGCCTGCAGCACTGCCTTATGATGAAAGGCTGAGAGTCCTGGGGCTGGTTAGCCTGGAGAAGAGAAGGCTGAGAGGAGATCTTAGGAATGTTTATGAATATCTGCAGGGTGGGGGGCCAGAAGCAGGGGCCAGGCTCTTGTCAGTGATGTCCTGTGATAGGACCAGGGACAGTGGACACAAACCAGATCCCAGGAGGTTCTACCTCAAGATGAGGAGAAACTTCTTTACTGTGAGGCTGCTGGAGCCCTGGAGCAGGCTGCCCAGGGAGGTTGTGGAGTCTCCTGCCCTGGAGACATTCAAGCCCCACCTGGATGTGTTCCTGTGTGACCTGCCCTGGGTGCCCCTCCTTTGACAGGGCGTTAGACTCTGGATCTCTGGGGGTCCCTTGCAGCCCCTACCATTCCATGATTCACCCTGCAAACCCACTTCTGGTACTGGTGGGACAGAGCTGGAAAGTGCATGAAGCTGGGGGTGATGTGCTCCCTGCAACTTCTTTGTATAATTCTGTTACATGTATGCTACTTACTGGTTTCAGTCATCAAGCATAAACCCAGGCTGGGTGAGGAGTGGCTTGAGAACAGTCTCAAGAAGGCCTTGGAGGTGTCAGGTGGTGATAAACTCCCCAGGAGCCAGCACTGGTCCCTGGCAGCCCAGAGCCAGCTGAGTGCTGAGCTGCAGCCAGAGCAGGGAGAGCAGCAGCACAGGGAGGGGATTCTGCCCCTCTGCTCTGCTCTGCTCAGACCCTACCTGCAGCACTGCCTCCAGCTCTGGGGTCCCCAGCACAAGAAGGACCTGGAGCTGCTGGAGAGGGTCCAAAGGAATCATAGAACCATAGAATTGTCAGGGTTGGAAGGGACCTCAAGGCTCAGCCAGCTCCAACCCCCTGCCATGGCCAGGGACACCTCACACACCGCAGCAGGTTGCTCACAGCCACATCCAGCCTGGCTGCAAACACCTCCAGGCAGGAGGCTTCCACCACCTCCCTGGGCAACCTGTGCCAGGCTCTCACCACCCTCATGGGGAACAACTTCTTCCTAACATCCAGTCTCAATCTCCCCCACTTCTAGTTTTGCTCCATCCCCCCCAGTCCTATCACTCCCTGACACCCTCAAAAGTCCCTCCCCTGCTTTCTTGGAGCCCCCTTCAGATACTGGAAGGCCACAGGAAGGTCTCCTTGGAGCCTTCTGTTCTCCAGACTGAAACCACAAAGATGATCAGAAGGCTGGAGAACCACCCCTATGAGGACAGGCTGAGAGTTGGGGCTATTCAGCCTGGAGAAGAGAAGGCTCCAGGGAGACCTTAGAGCAGCCTTCCAGTACCTGAAGGGGCTCCAGGAGAGCTGGAGAGGGAGTTTTTGTCAGGGACTGGAGTGATAGGACAGGAGTGATAGTTTTAAACTGAAAAAGAGGAGATTCAGATTTGATACAAGGAAGAAATTCTTTACTGTGAGGGTGGTGAGACACGGGAACAAGCTGCACAGAGAAGCTGTGGAGGCTGCAACCCTGGAAGAGTTCAAAGCCAGGCTGGAGGAAGCTTTGAGCAGCCAGATCTAGTGGGAGGTGTCTCTGCCCATGGCAGGGGGATTGGAACTGTGGGACCTTTAAAGTGGCTTCCAACCCACCCTATGATTCTGTATCATGTACCATACCCATTTCTCACCACCACAGAGATGGACTCCTTTGAAGCAGAGGCTCCCTTGGCCCTAAACCCAGCTGCCCTCCACCAGGACAAGAGGATTTCGTTTTGCAAGCACTGAGAGGAGCCCCAGGACTTTGGATCTGAACATCCCTTACTTCTGGAGGCTGCAGCCAGCACCTACAGCGATCATTACATCAATCCAGACACCAAGTGGGTGCTTGTGTGCCCACAGTAGATGTTCCACAGGGATTAGCACTTCCATAACTCAGAGGACCCCCTTGAGCCTGCCCTCAGGACCTGACAGTTTTGTTAATTGGCTGAATTGGTCTCAATTTTAATTGGTTTTTAGGTTCTGCTGAAGCAAAGTTTTGCCTGAAAAGTGCCAGTTGGTTGAGTGTGAAATATTTGATTCAAAACAGCTTGGTTTCCATCAAGCTTTGCCGAATCCAAGGCAAGAGTCCAAGAGAAACTGTGTTGCTGGCAGGTCTCTCCCAGTCCTGGGAACTCTGTAAGCTACAGCATGGCCAGCCTGGAGGCAGGAGTCCCAAATGGGTCTGTGTCATGGTTAGGGATGCTGGAAAACTTCAGGCTTCCTCCCCTCCCCAAGTAGAAAGGAGCTTGGATCTGCTCCAGACAGAGAGGAGCCTGGATTTGTCCCAGCTGGGGAACTCCCTAGAGCTACCAGAATTAGTTACAGGATGGGAAGAGTTCTCTGGGAGTTTGAGAACATTTCCAACTATGGCTTCTAACAAAACCAAAATCAAAATACAGGTTAGGATTCCTCCCTTCCAAAGCCTCCCCCTGGCAGGTGGGTGGTGAGGAGCTAGGAGGAGGAGCACAGAGCTGAAGCTCACTGGTCAGATCTTCATTAGTCTCTATCAAGTGAAGGGCTGAGCTCTAGACACTGTAAAACTAAAGCAGTGGAGGTCATAACGTGGCCCATGGGTTAGATTTGGCAGAGAAACTGCTTCCATCTGGCCCAGCCAGTGCTCCCTGCAGTGGAGGGGGAGCAAGTGTGCAGGCAGCTGATACAGCTCCAGCAGCCAAACAACTTCTGACCCTCCACGGAGCTCACTGTGCAGCTGTGAGCCCTCTGGCTCCTCATGAGAGAGGTGGGAGTCAGGCTGGAGGCAGTGGGATCTGCACAGTGCATCCTCCCAGGGTTTCTCCTCTTGGACAGCTCTGTCCAAGCCTGACTTTGAATGTCTCCAGGGATGTCTCCACCTCCACAGAATCATGGAACTGTTTTGGTTGGAAGAGACCTTTAAGATCATCAAGTCCAACCTTCAACCTAAGACCACCATGGCCCTTAAACCTCCCTGGGCAGCCTGGTCCAGTGTTCCACCACCCTTACAGTAAACAACTTCTTCCTAATGTCCATTCTACTGCTTTCAGTCTGTTCTGAGTGCACCTTGACCAACTTACTCTAGTAGGGGGTTGGAACTAGGTGATCCAACCATGGAGGGGCTCATGGAGAGGAGGGATGGAAGTGTTGAAGAGAAGGCTGATGAGGCTTTGAGCAACCTGGGCTAGTGGGAGGTGTCCCTGCCCATGGCAGGGGGGCTGGAACTGGATGATCTTTAAGGTCTCTTCCAACAGGGGGATTGGAACTGGATGACCTTTGAGGTCACTTCCACCTGGAGCCATTGGTTCTATGGTGTGTAGATCTCAAGGAAGGGAATATAGAGGGGAGACTGCTGAAGTAGAGAGTGGAAGAGCAGATCTTGTCATGGAGTTGTTTGGATTCCTGATCATGGAGTACAAGAAGGACCACTACTACAATCAGGGCTACCAGCAGCTAGCAGGACCCTGTTTCTTTGCTAGAGTTATGTTGTTTGTTTGTTTTTCCATGGACCATAATGGCATCAAGAATGGAAACATCTGCAGAGAGTTCACCAAGCTGCAGGGAGAGAATGGTTCTCTTCTTCCTGCAGGGAGTGGATGTTTCCCTTCTTCCTGCAGGAAGAAGATGGTTCCCTTCTTCCTGCAGGGAGTGGATGTTTCCCTTCTTCCTGCAATGAGCGGATGGTTCCCTTCTTCCTGCAGGGAGTGGATGGTTCCCTTCTTCCTGCAGGGAGTGGATGTTTCCCTTCTTCCTGCAGGGAGTGGATGTTTCTCTTCTTCCTGCAGGAAGAGGAAACCACAAAGGCTATGTTTTCAGCCACACCATTTGGTAAGGGCAAGGACAAGGATTCTGTGGTCCTGCTCTGATTCTCTGGTCCTGCTCTGGCAGGGGCGCCGGACTCCATGATCTTCAGAGGTCCCTTCCAGCCCCCAGCACCCTGTGAGCCTGTGACAGAGCAGCTAAACCTCCCCAGACCTCGAAGGGATTGTTCATGTATTTAAGTTTACAGAGAAGGGAATGTCAGCCTTTTTCTTGCTGGCATCTCCACGCTTGCTTGTCCACCCACACGGGGACCGTGCATAATCTGAACTCCCACACATTCAGGTTTCCTTTCCATGATTCCTTCACATCTTCTTGCTGGGGGTTTGGGGTTGGGTTGGGTTTTTTTCCCTTGGTTCTGCAGCATTTATTACTATTTTCTTTGTCAGAAGTGCCCAAAGCCAAGCCCAGAGTTTCCTGGAAAGCATCCTTTGGGGAGAAGGATCTCAAAGCAGCTATTGTCCATCCCTCATGATTCTTTCAGTAGCCTCCTGGGGTTATTAAAAGCCTCCCAGGAATGTGATGGCTCAGACTCTTTTTGTTCCCCTCCTTTCCCCCACCCCATCCACTGCTCAGGGACTGCAAAATTTCCAAGAAATTATTTTTTTTTTAAAGGATTTTTATTTTTTGGGGGGGTAACAAGCTGGTTTCTGCACTTAAATAGAAAGGATTTGGAAGTCAGCACCAAGAATGATTTGCATCTCTAAATGCTAGGTGATATATATATATAGAGAGAGAGATGAATTTCTCCCTGTGTTAAGGAACTGGATGTGCATAGATGCAGAGACTGGTTTGGGCTGGAAGAGGACTTAAAAATCATCTAGCTCCAACCATCCTTGGCTGGGGCCTTGAAGATCATCCACTTCCAACTGCCCTTCCAGGGGCAGGGATGCCTCCCACCAGCACAGGTTGCTCAAGGTCTCATCCAGCCTGCCCTTGAACACCTCCAGGCAGGAGGCAGCCACAGCCTCCCTGGGCAACCTCTTCCAGTGTCTCCCCAGCCTCACTGGCAAGAATTTCTTCCTCATCTCCAGCCTCCATCTCCCCTCTTGTTTGCTTCTTTAAAGAGGGCATATTTTAGGTAAAGGAAATCCCAGGTGCAGCGTGGAATGATTTCAGGTAGATCATGATCTCATGATCCCATTGGCCTGAAGCAGAAGTCATTCCATTGGAATGGGCTGCCTGGGGAGGTGGTGGAGTCACCATCATTGGAGGTTTTCAGGAGAAGACTTGATGGGGTGCTTGGTGCCGTGGGTTAGTTGTTTAGGTGGTGTTGGATTGGTTGATGGGTTGGACGCAATGATCTCTTCCAACCTGGTTTATTCTATGTATGTATGTATTCTATCTCTACATGGCAGCACTGGAACATGCACAGCCCAGGATGATTAACTCTGCTTGGAAGGAACCTCAGAAAGATCATTGGGAGGTGGCTGCTTCCCTTCAAAACACTGCAGGTTTGATTCATCTTGGGCATGTAGCTGAGCAGGTTTCTCTCTGTTCCAAGGATCAAGTGCAGCTGAGGAATGACAACCAACAGACACAAGCTGCAACACAAGACATGGAAGTTGCTTTTTAACTCTGATGATGGTCAGGTGCTGGAAGAGGACCTCAGAGAATCATAGAATCATCACAGAACCATAGAATGCACTGGGTTGGAAGGGACCTCCAAAGGTCATCCAGTCCAACCCCCCTGCAGGCAGCAAGGACATGGCCAACTAGATCAGGTTGCTCAGAGAGCCATCAGGCCTGATTTTGAAGGTCTCCAGTGAGAGGACCTCTACCACCTCCCTGGGCAACCTGTTTTGGTGTTCCACCACCCTCATAGTAAAGAACTTCCCAATGTCCAAAGAACTTCCTCCTGATGTCCAAAGAACTTCCTCCTAATGTCCAGTCTAAGTCTATCCTGCTCTGGTTTTAAACCATTGCCCCATGTCATAGAATCATAGAATCAACAAGGTTGGAAAACACCTCAAAGATCATCAAGTCCAACCTGTCATCCAAGACCTCAAGACTACTGAACCATGGCACCAAGTCCCTCCTCAGCTTTCCTGTAGGCCTCCTACAGATGCTGGAAGGCTGCTTTAAGGTTTCCCCAGAGCCTTCTCTTCTCCAGGTTGAACACCCCCAGCTCCCTCAGCCTGTCCACAGGGCAGAGGTGTCCAGCCCTCTGTTTACTTTCATGGCCCTTCTCTGGACCCTCTCCATCAGGTCCATGTCCTTGTGAGGAGAGCTCCAGAGCTGGACACAGTACTCCAGGTGAGGTCTTACCTGGAGGAAGAAGCAGAGGAATCTTTGTCCTTGGAACTATTTAAAACCTGCTGGAGGAAGGCTCTGAGCTGCTGGACCTGCTTTGAACATGTGCTTAGAGACCTCTGGAGGTTCTTTGCATCCTGCTTAGTCCTGCAGTTCTGAGGCTGATTGGAGACATCTCCTCCTCTCCATCAATTTATTTACTTAAAGAATAATTAGCTAGTTGGCTGCATAAACAGAAACAACTGAATGTGAGGAACGCTGTTGCCAGGTTGCAACACATCAGTGAGCAACACCTCATGGGGAGGAGAAAATGTGGTTGGGAAGTGCCTGCACTGAGCAGGTGGCAAGGAGGAATGACACAGCAGTCCCCAGCTTTGGGCTGTCACACTCCGCCACTCAAGGATGTGACCAAAAACCCCTGTCAGCACCTGTCCCTTGGAGGAGGTGTCTGCTCCTCTCCACTGGAGGAGGTGTCTGCTCCTCTCCACTGGAGGCACCCAAAAAGCTGGCAGCAGCCCCAAAGTGTGGATTTCTTCTAGCCAAACCCACAGCCACTCCTCATGAGGTCTCTGGGATGCCAGCAGGTTAATGGTAGGCCAATGTCAAAGTTCAACATCAAAGCTTGTGTGGTTGGATAATATCAAAGCTTGTGTGGTTGGACAATGCCAATGGTAGGACAGTGTCAATGGTAGGGCAAAGTCAATGTTCTACATCAAAGCTCATGTGGTTGGACAATGTCAATGGTAGGACAATGTCAATGGTAGGACAATGTCAATGTTCTACATCAAAGCTCATGTGGTTGGACAATGTCAGCAGTTGGACAATGTCAAAGTCCAACATAAAAACTGATGTGGTAGGACAATGTCAACATTCTACATCAAAGCTCATGTGGTAGGACAATGTCAGTGGTAGGACAATGTCAATGGTAGGCCAATGTCATTGTTCTACATCTAAGCCCATGAATAGAATAGAATAGAATAGAATAGAATAGAATAGAATAGACCAGGTTGGAAAAGACCTCAGAGATCATCAAGTCCAACCTATCACCCAACACCATCTGAGCAACTCAACCATGGCACCAAGTGCCTCATCCAGGCTCTTCTCAAACACCTCCAGTGATGCTGACTTCAGCCTGTGGAATTAGAATCATAGAATTGGTTCAGTTGGCAAAGATCAGTGATTCCAACCATCAACCCAACACCAGCATGGCCATTAAACCCTGTCCCAGCCTGCTATGTCCACATGTTTCTTAAACACCTCCAGGGATGGGGCCTCAACCATATCCCTGGGCAACCTGTTCCATTATTTCACCACTCTCATTGGGCAGAACTTCCTCCTGATATCCAACTTAAACCTCCCCTGCTCCAGTTTCAAACCATTGCCCATCATCCTATCTCTCCAAGTCCTTCCAACCAGTCCCTTCCCCCTCATGCAGCCCCTTCAGGTAGTGGAAGGCAGCTGTAAGGTCTCCCCTGAAGTTTCTCCAGGATGAACAACCCCAACTCTTTCAGCTTGCCCCTATAGAACAGTGTGGCCAGCAGGAGCAGGGAGGTCATTCTGCCCCTGTACTCTGCACTGGTTAGGCCACACCTTGAGTCCTGTGTCCAGTTCTGGGCTCCTCAGCTTAGGAAAGATGTTGAGCTGCTGGAAGGTGTCCAGAGAAGGGCAACAAAGCTGGGGAGGGGTCTGGAGCACAGCCCTGTGAGGAGAGGCTGAGGGAGCTGGGGTTGCTTAGCCTGGAGAAGAGGAGGCTCAGGGAAGACCTTCTTGCTCTCTACAGCTACCTAAAGGGTGGTTGTAGCCAGGTGGGGGTTGGTCTCTTCTCTCTAGCAACCAGCACCAGAACAAGAGGACACAGTCTCAAGCTGCACCAGGGGAAGTTTAGGCTGGAGGTGAGGAGAAAGTTCTTCACTGAGCGAGTCGTTCGCCGTTGGAATGTGCTGCCCAGGGAGGTGGTGGAGTCCCCATCCCTGGAGGTGCTCAGGAGGGGATTGGATGTGGCACTTGGTGCCATGGTCTAGTCATGAGCTCTGTGGTGCCAGGTTGGGACTCGATGATCTCTGAGGTCTCTTCCAACCTTGGTGAGACTGTGAGACTGTGATACAGCAGAGGTGCTTCAGCCCTCTGCTTATCTTTGTGTCCTCCTCTGGACCCTTTCAATCAGGTGCAAGTCTCTCTTGTGTTGTGTTTTGCTTTGGTTCATCTTATTTTATTGTATTTCATGCATGTTACTGTTTTCCTCAGCCGCTCCTCATTTCGTTCATTCAATGGAATGCCAGTTCATTTCAGGCAATTAATTCATATTTCAATAGCTTTTGCTTTCTTTCATCTTTCTTATTTTCTTTTATTCCTCTATTAGAGGCATTTTTCTGACCAGGATTTCATTGAATGATCTTCTTTTTTTATGGAGCTTTATGTCATTATTTCATTTCTTTGGGTTTTTTTTTTACATTAAAGGCTTTTTCTCCTGACTCTGCTTTTGCCTTATTTTATTTTCCCTTATTTCAATTGATTTTGCAGTTAATTTCATGCCATTTTATTGTTTCATTGTGTTTTAGTTCAGTTTTTAATTTCATTGATACTTTCCATTAGAGGAGGGGTTTTGAATTTGAGTTCATTTTATTTTTCATTTTACTTTACTTTAGTTTATTTGTTTATTTTTTACTTGCTTTTATTTTGCTACTTTATTTTTATTGTATTTTCCTTTTAAAAAAAATTTATTTTATTCATTTTTATTTATTATTTTTATTTTTATTTTCATTATATTTTTATTTCATTTTTAATTTTTATTTGATTTGATTTTTGTTTTATTTTTATTTTATTTTATTTCTTTATTTTAATTTTATTTTTATTATTATAATTTTAAAAATTAATTTTTATTCTTCTTTTTATTTTTATTTTTTTAATTTTAATTTCAATTTTCATTTTCATTTTTATTTTCATTTTCATTTTCATTTTCATTTTTATTTTTATTTTTATTTTTATTTTTATTTTATTTTATACTTTAGTTCCATTTACTATATTATTTTTATTTCATCATTTATTATTTTATTATTTTTATTATTCTCTATTATTTTTACTTTATTTTTATTATTTTTACCCTCTACTTTTAACTTTTAATTTTATTAAAATTAATTTCATTAATAAATTTTATTTTATTAATTTTATTGTACCATTTTAACTTTAATTTTATTATTTTAAAACACTATATTATTTCATTATTATTGCAAATTTATTATTAATAACATAATATATATATAATTTTTACTTATTGATTTTATATATTTTATTTTATTTTATTTTATTTTATCTTATTTTATTTTATTTTATTTTATTTTATATTTTTATTTTATTTTATTATCTATATTTTAACTCTATTATTTTATTTTCATTTTCATTTCATTTTTTTACTTTATTTTATTAATTTATTTCTATTTTCTTTTACTTTGAAACGTTCATTTTTACTTTATTTTCTTTTCTTTTATTTTTACTTCGTTGTATTGTTCTTTTATTTCAGCTGATTTGATTAGGTTTCTTTTTCCAGTGAGAGGTGTTTTTCCTCAGCCTGATGGGGTGTGAAATGAGATGCCAGCCTGCACCATCAGCAGAGAAATAATTCACCTCACCACTGTACACATCACAGGCAATGGACTTACAGCAGTGTCCACAGCAGAAGTGACCTCCAGGCTTTCACTTTGAAGGTATTTATCCTTCTGCTGATCAATTCCATAAGCCACTCTGATATTATTGGACTTACAGATATTTTGTGTCCAGAGAAACATCCTCTCCATGTTTCATTGGGGTGCTTAGCCTGGAGGAGGCTCTGGGGCTTCTTGCTCTCTCCAACTCCCTGAAGGGAGGTTGTAGCCAGGTGGGGGTTGGTCTCTTCTCCCAGGCAACCAGCACCAGAACAAGAGGACATAGCCTCAAGCTGTGTCAGGCGAGTTTTAAGATGGAGGTGAGGAAGAAATTCTTCCCAGAAGGAGTAACTGAACACTGGAATGTGCTGCCCAGAGAGGTGGTGGAGTCACCACCCCTGGAGGTGTTCAAGAAAGGCTTGGATGTGGCACTTGGAGCCATGGTTTAGTTAGTCACGGGCTGTCAGGTATTAGGTAATAGGTTGGCCTGGATGATCTCTGAGGTCTTTTCCAACTTCATTGATTCTATGATTCTATGATTAAATTTCAGGGAGCTGCAGAGAGCAATGAGGTCTCCCCCAGCCTCCCCTTCTCCAGGCTAAACACCCCCAGCTCCCTCAGCTGCTCCTCCCCAGCCCTCTTCTCCAGACCCTTCCCCAGCTTCCTTGCCCTTCTCTGGAGCTGTTCCATCCCTCAATGTCCTTCAGGGAGTGAGGGATTCAAGAGTGTTCCAGCAGGATCTGGGAGGGATGACGTAGTGTAGCCAGTGAGATAAAGTCTGGCCAGTTATCTAGCTGCACCTTAACTCTAAAGTGTGAGGGGTCCCTGCCCATGGCAGGAGGGTTGGAACTGGCTGATCCTTGAGGTCCCTTCCAACCCTAACAATTCTGTGATTCTATTGAAGGTTTCACTATAGAATTATTTCCCTGATCTAACCTCACCATGATCTGGGTCATTTAAAATACACTAAGATGTGAGTTGGGGCTGTTCAGCCTGGAGAAGAGAAGGCTCCAAGGAGACCTTAGAGCTGCCTTCCAGTCCCTAAAGGGAGCCTTCCAGTGCCTACAGGAAAGCTGGGAGGGACTTGCAGTGTTAGGACAAGAGGCAATGGTTTGAAATTAGAGCAGGGTAGATTTAGGTTGGACATTAGGAAGAAGTGCTTTACTATGAGGGTGGTGAGAGGCTGAAGCATGCTGCCCAGAGAAATTGTGGATGCCTCACATGCCTTCAAGTGTTTAAGACCAGGCTGGGCGAGTCTTTGAGCAGCCTGGGCTTAGAGGGAGGTGTCTCTGCCCATAGCAAAGGGGCTGGAACTGGATGCTCTTCAAGGTCCCTTCCAACTCAAGCCATTCAAGAACACCAACTCGTTAACCAGCTCCCCCCTGCTATTCTATTCATCCTTTGGTCCCTTCTCAGCCTGGAGGAGAAAGATGCCTGACTTAGTGGTTAGCAGGAGAAATAACTGGTGCTAGATGCCTCCCCTGCTCCTGTGCAACTCATTTGCTCTTTGCACACTCCACAAATTATCGACAGTTCAGCTCATTTCATTATTGTTTTGTCCCCCCACCCCTACCCCCCCCCCCCCTTCTTTTAAGCTGCCCTCAGTTTTGTCCAGTTCCTTCATTCATTATTCATGGCTAATGAAGTGTTTGCTCCAGCTGTGTCCTTCTCATCCTCCTGTCTCAGCACAAATCCTCACTGTGGGACACCTGGGATTATCTCTCCATGCTCTGAGCCCTTTTACAGACAGCTTTTAGCTAGGATGAGTTCTGTCACTGCTGACCAAACCATTTCTAGGTCCTTTGTCCCCTTTGTGAAGCAGAGGGCTTCTCACACACACACAAATTACTAAATATGTCCATTTCAGAAATGATCAGAGGAGCAAATTGCTGTGATAATTTATCTTAATAGAAAGCCAGATGGATGCAACTTTTCATCATGGCTGCTGGGCAGCGATGGCAAAGGGCTGCGTGAGGGAAAGTGAAATACTGTGGCTTAAAAATGTAGCAGGCATGGAAGTGAAACCTGACCTGAAAGGGGGCAGAGAGTCAGAGAATCATGGAATGGTCTGGGTTGGAAGGGACCTTCAAGATCATCCAGTTCCAACCCCCCTGCCATGGGTAGGGACACCTCCTGAGAGACCAAGGTGCTCTAAGCCTTGAACACCTCCAGGGAGAGGACATCCCAAAGCCAGGCTGGATGAGACCTTGAGCAACCTGGGCTCATGGAAGGTGTCCCTGTCCATGGCAGGGGATTGGAACTGGATGATCTTGAAGGTTCCCTCTAACACAAACCATTCCATGCTTCTATGATTCTGTGATTGCATGATCCCATGATTTTATGGTTCTAGGGGGCTGGAGCTGCTCTGCTCTGAGGACAGACTGAGGGAGTTGGGGTTGTGCAGTCTGGAGAAGAGAAGGCTCCCAGGAGACCTAATTGTGGCCTTCCAGGATCTGAAGGGGGCTCCAAGAAAGCTGGGGAGGGACTTTTGAGGGTGTCAGGGAGGGATAGAACTGGGGGGGATGGAGCAAAACTAGAAGTGGGGAGATGGAGATTGGATGTGAGGAAGAAGTTGTTGCCCATGAGGGTGGTGAGAGCCTGGCACAGGTTGCCCAGGGAGGTGGTGGAAGCCTCCTGCCTGGAGGTGTTTGCAGCCAGGCTGGAGGTGGCTGTGAGCAACCTGCTGCGGTGTGAGGTGTCCCTGGCCATGACAGGGGGTTGGAACTGAATGCTCCTTGAGGTCCCTTCCAGCCCTGACAATTCTGTGATTCTGAGGTTCTGTGAGTCTATGGTTCAATGATTTCATGGTTCTCTGTTTCCCTGGTTCTGTGACTGTATGATCTTATGCTTCCACAATTCCATGATCTTTCCCTCACACCAAGACTGAGCTCATTACTGAGCTTGGTCTCCACTGTTTTCCAGCCCAGTGAGGAACCTCTGTGATCACTGCCAAGGGAATCAGCATTCTCCCTTGTCTAGTTAAGATGCAGAACCTATCACACATCACTTGCCTCACTCTGAGGCCTCTGTCCCCACTGGCTCAAGGTAGAGCAAACCCTCCCCTTTGTGGGGGGTGAGAGCTCAGTCCCACCCAAGCTATCTGCCAGAGAATGGGAATTTCACTGGAGCCTATTAGCTCCACAGGCAGGAACACAGATGTTTGCACACTGAGCAGCTATTACTTGAGGGAATCAAGGGTGCTGGCACTCCAGTCTTTAAATCCTCCACATAGAAGGAAACACCACCTGGAGCAGGAAATGATCCAGGGACAAGCAACCAAAGAGAAAAGGGTGGGTGGAAAGGAAGCAGGAGGAGATCTATTGAAGGGAGAAATGTCTCTCATGTTCTTGCCAGCTGCTTTTTCTTGCTGTTGAAATGCAGGTTTGTTCTCTGTTCCTCCTCATGCTTTGGGGGTTGGGGGGGGGGTTGGGGGAGTGTTGGGTATCTCTCTGTGTGTAGGATCTTCAATCTGCTGCATTTTGCCCCCACAGAAGGTGGGAGTCAGCCCACAAAGCTCAGTCGCTCCCCAAACCATATGGGAGGCTCAGGAGAGGAGGTGGGGGAAGAATGTGAGGGGCTCAACCCGAACAGGAGGTTGAGCAGTGGTATATCCATTGTAACACAGCAGCAAGCAGATCCTGAGTCTTTATCCCAGCCTGCCAGAAGGCCTTTTTTCAGTCAGGGATTACACCATCAAAGCATCTCAGCATCACTCAGTGGTGTTGATATGGGAGGGGGGAGGGAAAGAGAGAAGAAAAAAAATAATTAAAGCAAAAATAATAGAAATGGTGGAAATAAAACATCTGCCAGGGGAGCAGAGATTCCATTACCCACCCCCCAAAAACAGGGGTAATGAATAAACAAAACAACCCAAGAAGACAAAACAACCAACCAAACCCAAACCTCACATGTTGCCTTGCAGGAAATCCTGGCCCTGAAGTCAAAGTCTAAATCCAAATCACTCAGGAGACCAAGTTTTTGGAACAAGGCCACCTCAGAGTTCCCAGATGAAAAGGTTGCTGTTGGTTTCTGCTGCAGCAGCAGCAGCAGCAAAGGTTGTGGCTGCAGCAGCCACCTTGCCTCCCAGGATTTGATCTTTTTTCCTGGTTTTCTGTTTTCTCTCACCAATGTCTTTAATTATCAACCTCAAACACCCATTGTGCCCAGTGTCCAGAAGCCAGCTATGGTTTCCTGCTTCTTCTGCAGCTTTAATGAGACTTTCTGGGGTGGATGTGGCCATATGTTTAGAGTTCATATGGCAATGACAGGGTCTGATTTCCATCATAATGCCAAATGGAAATGAAGGCTGAGGAGGGCTGCACAAAGCCTAGAGAAACAGCCTCAAGACCAGGTCACTCTGTTCCCCACTATGGAAGGGTAGGCTTCCAAACCCCAGCCAGCTTTTGGGGAGCCCATGCAGGGGGACTCCAAGCCAGAAGCCTTCAGTGAGGCAGGGTTGGGCTGAGAGCACAACCCAGCCCGCAGCTTCAACCAAAGCACCACAGACTCAGGCCATACATTTGCCACATTGCTTTTGCATAGCTTATGTGGTGTGTAAAGAGCAGAATGCATGGGGCAGTGCTAACAGACCAAGGCCAAGTGTGTGAGGGTCAACAAGTCCAGGTGCTGGGTCCTGTACTTGGACCACAACAACCCCAAGAAGGCTCCAGGCTTGGGGAGTGGCTGGAAAGTGCCCAGAGAGAAAGTCCTGGGGGTGCTGATGGACAGCAGCTGAAGGTGAGCCAGGGAGAGCCCAGGTAGCCAAGAAGGATATCATCAACCTGGCCTGGATGAGCAAGAGTGATGAGCAGGGCAAGGGAAGTGATTGTCCTGATGTACTCAGCGCTGGGGAGGACACAGCTGGAGTCCTGGGTTCAGTTTTGGGCTCCTCACTCCAAGAAGGACATTGAGGGGCTGGAGCAGGGCCAGGGAAGGGCAACCAAGCTGGGGAAGGGTCTGGACAAGAGGGCTGGGGAGGAGCAGCTGAGGGAGCTGGGGGTGTTGAGTGTGGAGAAGAGAAGGCTGAGAGCAGCACTTCTGTGTCTCAGCAACTCCCTGAAAGGAGGCTGGAGCCACATGAGGGCTGGTCTCCTCTCCCCAGTAACAAGTGATAGGACAAGAGGAAGTGGCCATGGAGGATTTAAGTTGGCTGTGAGAAGAAACTTACTGACTGAAAGAAAGAGAAGAAACTTATTGACTCCAAGCCTGGCACAGGCTGCCCAGGGAGGTGGCTGAATCCCCGCCCCTGGAGGTGTTTGGAAGAGGCAGAGATGTGGTGCTGAAGGGCCATGGTTTAGCCCCAGCCTTGGCAGAGTTAGAGACAGGTTGGACTCAATGATCTTATAAAGGTTTTCCCAGCCAAAACCATTCAATTGTTCTATGACACTTGATTGCTGCAGCCCTTCCCTCACCACCTTCTTCCAACTAGGAACAACAATTAAAGCTCTTTACCTGTCTCTGAAATGATAACCCACAATTAACCTCCTCAAAGTGCAAAGAGCTGCAGAGATGCTCTGTGGGATCTGAGAGCCTCTGTGGCTGACCTGAAGGCTGCTCTGCTGCAGCGCTGAAGAGGTTAAACAGGAAAGTTGCCCCTCTTTCAAAACTGCACTAATTAAAAATGCAAAAACTCAAAGAAATCACAGCTGGATAAATAAAAAACAGCCCAGATGGTAGAGCAGCAAACTTCTGGCAGGTCTTGAAGCAGACACCATTCCTGCATATTTTATTTCCTAGCACAGGCTAACACCAGACCACAGCAGTGGGCACAGCGAAGCAGAGGGCACTCCAAGTGTCCTGGTGCTAAAACAGCCCTAAAAGGCAGCACAGGTCCCCCAAAACACCTGACAGCATCATACCTGGGGCTTGGTCCTCACCCAAAGCAAGCCTCCAGGTGGCTTCCTGTGAGGCAAATGCCTTTTGGTGATGCTCTTTCAAGCGTGCAAGGAAGCCAAGTTCAACCTTCCCATTTCCGCACGTTAACCAAATGCAGCCATAACCCACCCTGGGGAGGCTCAGGATGGATGTGAGGAAGAAGTTCTTCACAGAGGGAGTGATTTGCCAGTGGAATGGGCTGCCCAGGGAGGTGGTAGAGTCACCATCCCTAGAGATCTTCAAGAAGAGCCTGGATGAGGCACTCAGTGCCATGGTCTGGTTGATTGGATAGGGCTGGGTGCTATGTTGGAATGCATGATCATCATATCATAGAATCAATCAGGGTTGGAAGGGACCAGAAGGATCATCCAGTTCCAACCCCCCTGCCATGGGCAGGGCCACCCCACACTAGATCATCCTGGCCAGAGCCTCATCCAGCCTGGGCTTAAACACCTTCAGGGCTGGGGACCCAACCACCTCCCTGGACAACCCATTCCAGGGCTTCACCACTCTCATGGGGAAGAACTTCCTCCTCACCTCCAGCCTGAATCTCCCCACCTCCAGCTTCATTCAATTCCCCCTAGTCCTATCACTACCTGAGATCCTGGATGATCTTGGAGGTTTCTTCCAACCTGGTTGATTCTATGATTCTATGATCTTGATCTGTAGTGTAGGGAATTCAGACCAAGGTCGTTGAGCTTCAGGTCATGGTCATATGTGCAAAACACAAACTCAAAACCCCACAGAACAAAAACCAAACCCAAAACACAAACTCAAAACCCCACAAAACCAAACCCAAAACCCAAACTCAAATCTCACAAAACTAAAACACAAACCCAAAACCCAAACTCAAATCTCACAAAACTAAAACCAAACCAAAACACAAACTCAAAACCAAAACCAAACCAAAACACAAACTCAAAACCTCACAAAACAAAAACCTAAACCCAAAACCCAAAACCCAAACTCAAACCCAAAACCAAACCAACACACTAACTCAAGACCTCACAAAACTAAAACCCAAACCCAAAACACAAACTCCAAACCCAAAACACAAACTCCAAACCAAAACACAAACTCCAAACCTCACAAAACCAAAACCCAAACCCAAAACACAAACTCAAACCCAAAACCAAACCCAAAACACAAACTCCAAACCTCACAAAACTAAACCCAAACCCAAAACACAAACTCCAAACCCAAACCCAAAACACAAACTCAAAACCAAACCCAAAACACAAACTCCAAACCTCACAAAACCAAAACCCAAACCCAAAACACAAACTCAAACCCAAAACCAAACCCAAAACACAAACTCCAAACCTCACAAAACTAAACCCAAACCCAAAACACAAACTCCAAACCCAAACCCAAAACACAAACTCAAAACCAAACCCAAAACACAAACTCCAAACCTCACAAAACCAAAACCCAAACCCAAAACACAAACTCAAACCCAAAACCAAACCCAAAACACAAACTCCAAACCTCACAAAACTAAACCCAAACCCAAAACACAAACTCAAAACCCCCCAAAACCAAAACCCAAACCCAAAACACAAACCCAAACCCAAACCCAAAACACAAACTCCAAACCTCACAAAACCAAAACCCAAACCCAAAACACAAACTCAAACCCAAAACCAAACCCAAAACACAAACTCCAAACCTCACAAAACTAAACCCAAACCCAAAACACAAACTCAAAACCCCACAAAACCAAAACCCAAACCCAAAACACAAACCCAAACCCAAACCCAAAACACAAACTCCAAACCTCACAAAACCAAACACAACCCAAAACACAACCTCCAAACCCAAACCCAAAACCTCACAAAACCCAAACCCAAAACACAACCTCCAAACCCAAACCCAAAACCTCACAAAACCCAAACCCAAAACACAACCTCCAAACCCAAACCCAAAACCTCACAAAACCCAAACCCAAAACACAACCTCCAAACCCAAACCCAAAACACAACCTCCAAACCCAAACCCAAACCCAAAACACAACCTCCAAACCCAAACTCAAAACCTCACAAAATCCAAACCCAAACCCAAAACCCAAACTCCAAACCCAAACCACAAACTCAAAACCTCACAAAACCAAAACCAAGCCCAAAACTCAACCCCAAAACTCAACCCCAAAACAAAATCCAAACCCAAACCCCAAACTCAACCCACCCCCCCGCCCCCCAACCCAAACCCCAAACCACAACAGTGAAAGCTGTTCCCTCCTGATGGATGCTGCAAAAGCTCTCCCTGGACTGATTCAGCTCCAGATGTTTGCAAAGTGATTGGCTGTGCAGTAGGCTTAATTCATAAAAGCAATAAAATGTTGCTTATTGGCTGAGCAGCTGAAGCAGCTGAGGGGACATCGTTTGGAGGGTTCTTACTGGGAGTGCTTGGAAGCAATGTAATGATAGTGCAGGAAAATAAAAGCCTTTATTCGCTGTGGTAGAACCAATTTGCTGCAAAAAAAGTGGCAGAGGACTGGAAGCAGGGAGAAAATTAATTCCTGGGCTGTGGATTGGACAGTTGCTCGTTGGAGTAAACTTGTTGTGGCTTCTCAGAACAGCCATAAAATTATTGAGCATCAATAAAATGATTTAAACCTCTGCTTGAGCTGAAATGAATTCACTCTGAAGCATTTCAGGAGATTGGAAACAGGGAGAGAATCAATTCCTGGGCTGTGGATTGGACAGTTGCTCGTTGGAGTAAACCTGTGGTGGCTTCTCAGGCTGCCTGTGGTATTCACACTTAACAATTAAATCATTCAAGCCTCTATTTGAGCTGAAATCATTAATTTTACTGCAAAATACATCAGAAGATTGGAAGCAGGGAGAGAATCAATTCCTGGGCTGTGGATTGGACAGTTGCTCGTTGGAGTAAACCTGTGGTGGCTTCTCAGGCTGCCTGTGGTATTCACACTTAACAATTAAATCATTCAAGCCTCTATTTGAGCTGAAATCGTTAATTTTACTGCAAAATACATCAGAAGATTGGAAGCAGGGAGAGAATCAATTCCTGGGCTGTGGATTGGACAGTTGCTCGTTGGAGTAAACTTGTTGTGGCTTCTCAGAAGAGCCATAAAATTATCTAGCATCAATAAAATGATCAAACCTCTGTTTGAGTTGAAATGAAGTCACTGTGAAGCATTTCAGGAGATAAGAATCAGGGAGAAAATCAATTCCTGGGCTGTGGAGTTGCTCTTTGGGGTAAAGTTGTGGTGGCTTCTCAGGCTGCCCAAGGTATTTACTCTTAACAATAAAATGATTTAGGATCAGAGAATTGTTTGGGCTTGAAAAGGCTTCTAAGGTCCTGACAGTCCAACCAGCCACCCAACCCCAGCATGCCCACCAAACCATGGCCCCAAGTGCCACGGCCACAGGGTTCTGAAGCACCTCCAGGGCTGGGGACTCCACCACCTCCCTGGGCAGCCTCTGCCAGGCCCTGACCACTCTTGCAGCAAAGAAATATTTCCTCCTCTCCAACCCAATCCTCCCCTTGCATATTGCAGGCCGCTTCCTCTCCTTCTATCACCTGAGACTGGGGAGAAGAGCCCAACCCCACCTCACTCCAACCTCCTCTCAGGGAGCTGTAGAGAGCAATGAGGTCTCCCTCAGCTTCCTCTTCTCCAAACTTTTCTTCATGAGAATCATAGAATCATAGAATCATAGAGCCAATAAGGTTGGAAAAGACCTCAGAGATCATCAAGTCCAGCCTGTGACCCAACACCTCATAACTAACTAAACCATGGCTCCAAGTGTCACATCCAATCCCCTCTTGAACACCAGGGATGGTGACTCCACCACCTTCCTGGGCAGCACATCCCAATGGCTAACAACTCTCTGTGAAGAACTTTCTCCTTACCTCCAGCCTAAACCTCCCCTGGCACAGCTTGAGACTGTGTCCTCTTGTTCTGGTGCTGGTTACCTGCGAGAGGAGACCAACCCCCAGCTGGCTACAACCTCCTTTCAGGTCTTCTGCTCTCATGGTTCTCGTCTGGCTCCAGAACCTCCATGTGTTCTTCTGTGGCTCCAGGACCTCAGTGTTCTGCTGTGGCTCCAGGACCTCCATGTGTTCTGCTCTCATGGTTGTCACTTTTGGGTCAGATGTCTGATTCCTCTACAACTTCAGGCTGATTTCAATGTTCTTTTCAGCAGTTGTGGCAGCCCTGGAGCAGTTCTGTTGTCCTCCTCTCCCTGCCATGCCTGCACTCCAGTTCCCTTTCAGTCTTTGCCATGGGAATCCTGGGCATTGATCAGCCTCAGCCTGAATTTTAAAGGTATGTGTGGAGCAAGATCTCATCTCAAAGTTCCTGCTAGTTAGGTATCTTCTTGGGAACCTTCAAAAGCCCTTCTCTCTCTCCATAGGGAACTCAAAGTCTTCCTTTAGAGCTATTGCAGCCAGTGCCTGGAATCAAAGCTGAGCTTAGGTACCCGAAAGAGCAGATTGCAGCAGTATTCCCCAGGCCTTTCTCCAAACATGTGTTTGCAGATGTGTTAACTGCAAGGGAGATGACTTTCTTCTTCTGCTGGGCTGAAGTTTTCCCTTGGGTGGGCTCATGAACATTATTCCTGATGACAGCAGGGTGCTGTGAAGAGCATTGCTGAAATGCTCAGCAGTGTGAGCAGCCACTTGGCTCCTGGCATGGGTGGCAGTGAATTCCTGGCAGTGAAAGGAGTTCAATCCAGCTGGGGGCTGGTCACCAGTGGTGTTCCCCAGGGCTCAGTACTGGGGCAAGTGTTGTTTAATGTCTTTATCAATGACCTGGGTGAAGGGGTTGGTCTCTTCTCCCAGGCATGCAGCACCAGAACAAGAGGACACAGTCTCAAGCTGTGCCAGGGGAGGTTTAGGCTGGAGGTTAGGAGGAATTTCTTCCCAGAAAGAGAGATTGGCCACTGGGATGTGCTGCCCAGGCAGGTATCACAGTATCACAGTATCACAGTAACTAAGGTTGGAAGAGACCCCAAGGATCATCAAGTCCAACCTGTTCCAACAGACCTCACAACTAGATCATAGCACCAAGCGCCACGTCCAATCTCCCCTTGAACACCTCCAGGGACGGCGACTCCACCACCTCCCTGGGCAGCCCATTCCAATGACGAATGACTCGCTCAGTGAAGAACTTTTTCCTCACCTCGAGTCTAAACCTCCCCTGACACAACTTGAGACTGTGTCCCCTTGTTCTGGTGCTGGTTGCCTGGGAGAAGAGACCTACCCCCACCTGGCTACAACCACCCTTCAGGTAGTTGTAGAGGGCAATGAGGTCGCCTCTGATCCTTCTCTTCTCCAGGCTAAACAATCCCAGCTCCCTCAGCCTCTCCTCATAGGGCTTGTGCTCAAGGCCTCTCACCAGCCTTGTTGCCCTTCTCTGGACACGTTCAAGTGTCTCGATGTCCTTCCTAAACTGAGGGGCCCAGAACTGGACACAGTACTCAAGGTGTGGCCTAACCAATGCAGAGTACAGGGGCACAATGACCTCCCTGCTCCTGCTGGCCACACTATTCCTAATACAGGCCAGGATGCCATTGGCCTTCTTGGCCACCTGGGCACACTGCTGGCTCATGTTTAGGCGGGTGTCAATCAGCACCCCCAGGTCCCTCTCTGTTTGGCAGCTCTCCAGCCACTCTGACCCCAGCCTGTAGCTCTGCATGGGGTTGCCGTGGCCAAAGTGCAGCACCCGGCACTTAGACTTATTAAATGCCATCCCATTGGACTCTGCCCATCTGTCCAGTCGGTCAAGGTCCCTCTGCAGAGCCTTTCTACCCTCTAACTGACTAACATCTGTTCCCAACTTGGTGTCATCTGCAAACTTGCTGATGACTGACTCAACCCCCTCATCCAGATCATCAATGAAGATGTTAAAGAGGATGGGGCCCAGCACTGATCCCTGGGGGACGCCACTGGTGACTGGCCGCCAGCCGGATGTGGCACCATTCACCACCACTCTCTGGGCTCGGCCCTCCAGCCAGTTCCTAACCCAGCACAGAGTGTTGTGGTCCAAACCACGAGCTGACAGCTTAGCCAGCAGTTTACTGTGGGGGACGGTGTCAAAGGCCTTGCTGAAGTCCAGATAGACTACATCCACAGGCCCCCCACATCCACCAGACGGGTCACCTGATCATAGAAGGAGATCAGGTTGGAGAGGCAGGACCTGCCCTTCCTAAATCCATGTTGGCTGGACCTGAGCCCTTGGCCATCCTTCAGGTGCGCAGTTATTGCCGCCAGGATAATCTGCTCCATCACTTTCCCTGGCACTGAGGTCAGGCTGACTGGTCTGTAGTTTCCAGGTTCCTCCATCCGTCCCTTCTTGTGGATGGGGACCACATTGGCCAGTTTCCAGTCACCTGGGACCTCCCCAGTGAGCCAGGACTGGAGGAAAATGATGGAGAGCGGCTTGGCCAGCTCATCTGCCAGCTCTCTCAGCACCCTAGGATGGATCCCATCCGGTCCCATGGACTTATGGGTGTCCAAGTGGCTCAGCAGGTCCCGGACTAATTCCTCATGGATTTCTGGGGCATTACACTGCTCCCCGACCCTATTACCCAGCTCAGGAGGCCACTCATCCTGGACTCCTACCTTGCTGTTAAACATTGAGGCAAAGAAGGCGTTCAGGACCTCAGCCTTTTCCTCGTCTTTGGTCACCATGTTCCCCTCCAGGTCCAGTAAGGAGTGGAGGTTCTTCTTGGAGGTGGAGGTGGTGGAGTCCATCCCTGGAGGTGTTTATGAAGAGACTGGATGGGGTGCTTGGTGCCATGGTTTAGTTGATCAGATGGTGTTGGGTGCTAGGTTGGACTGGATGTCTTTTCCAACCTGGTTAATTCTATTCTATTCTATTCTACTCTACTCTACTCTACTCTACTCTACTCTATCACTCTCAGTGAGGGTGACACTAAACTGAACGGCAGTGCTGATCTGCTGGAGGGTAGGAAGGCTCTGCAGAAGGACCTGGCCAGGCTGGATTGATGGTTTGAGACCAATGGGATGAGATTCATGGAGGTGAAGTGGCAGGGCCTGCTGAATTCAATGCTTGCATGAGTGAGGGGTTAATACTTTGCTGGTTTAATATATAGCCTGAGACACCCATATGGGAGTGGAAGATAGAACACAAGATGGATAGAAGACTTCTGGACAGGCAGTTGAAGCCCAGGTGGGATTGTGTCAGGCACTCACACCACTGCAAGGCTGGACTTGATCTTTAAAGGTCTTTTCCTACCTAACCTGTTCTATGATTCTGTGATAGCTCAAGACAGAGTCCAGACCTCACTAGAGAGCAGAAGGTCCCTGTAGTAAACCTCTGAACTCCAGATCTGGAGGAAAGCTCCGTCTGGAAGGCAGAGCCAGGTGCCAGGAGCTTGTTGTACAACCAGTTACTCAAGTGACCTTGATTCTAGGTGGCTCTGTTGCCCCTTAGTCCATGGGACAGCCTTTAAAGAGCACCAGGCTGTATCAGGAGGCATCACATTTAAGTGTTCCTTATAGTGGACTTCCAGGACCTGAAAAAGGCTGCAAAAAAGCTGGGGAGAGACTTTTGACAAGGCCTGAGAGTGCCAGGACAAGGGGCAAGGGCTTTGAGCTGGGAGAGGGGAGATTGAGACTAGAGATGAGGAACAAATCCTTGCCAGTGGGGCCTCGGAGACTCTGGCACAGGTTGCCCAGGGAGGCTGTGGCTGCCTCCTCCCTGGCTGGATGAGGCCTTGAGCAGCCTGGGCTGCTGGGAGGTGTCCCTGCCCATGGCAGGGGGTTGGCACTGGCTTATCTTTAATGACCCTTCCAAAGCATTCTAAGATTCGGTGTTGACTTTCACATTCCTGTCCTGAGGTAGCCTCGAGCTGCCTGGGTTGTAAATGCATTTTGCAGTGGGGTTGCTGGGTAAAGAACCCAAATAAGCTGAGACAGGTCCTCTCCATCAGCCTGCAAAGACATCTGCCCTGTGAATTATCCTTTGTCTGCATGGAGCTCAGGCTGCAGAGCTGCTGCAAGGGGACACAGGAGGACATTTCTCACTCTGGACGTTTAATTTGGGCTCTGCTGGAGTTCTTTGCTCCTGCTGTTAGAACACAACCCTCCATGTGAGACAGCACAGCTAGGGGCTGGTGAGAAGCAGGGAAAGGAAGAGAGCTGAGGGTGTAAGGAAAGGATGGGAGAGAGCTGAGCAGGAGCCTGCTGGACAGATCTGCTGCCAGCACCAAATATTTCTCTGGTATCAACAGCTGATCACCTTCAGGAGGTTTTTCTCTTTGCTACCAACAGCCTGCACTGAGGTTTTTCATTCTTTATCTTGTGGTGAAGACTGAATCAAGAGGCTTTGGCCTCTTTAGGGGCAGAAAGCTTCCAAGGTACTGGGAAAAAAGAAAAGCTCTAATTTTTGTAAGCATTCTCCCCAAATGATTCCTGCTTCCATGGTTCCTAGCCTGTGCCCTGGCACTCCCAGAGATATCAGTGCTCCAGAAGATCACCAAATAAGGAGGCTCTGGAGATCAAACAAGTCATTAGGTTTTATTTGATTCATTTCCCTTCCTTTTTTGTTATTCCTTTTTGGAATGAATTGGAGGGGAAAAAAATCTATTGAACAAATATGAAACAAATCAACTCATTTCTAATACAATTATAGAACTGTTTGGGTTGGAAAAGGCCTCTAAGATCATCAAGTCCAACATCAACCCAGCCCCACCATGGCCACCAAAGCATGGCCCCAAGTGCCATGGCCACAGGGTTCTGCAACACCTCCAGGGATGGAGACTCCATCACCTCCCTGGGCAGCCTCTGCCAGTCCCTGACCACTCTTGCAGCAAAGAAATCGTTCCTCATCTCCAACCTCAACCACTCCTGGCACAATTTCAGGCCATTTCCTCTCCTTCCTTCACCTGACACTAGGGAGAAGAGACCCTAGCCCCCAGCTCACTGCAACCTCCTCTCAGGGAGCTGCAGAGAGCAATGAGGTCTCCCTCAGCCTCCTCTTCTCCACACTCAACAACCCCAGGGCCCTCAGCTGCTCCTCCCCAGCCCTCTTCTCCAGACCCTTCCCCAGCTCTGTTGCCCTTCTCTGGCCCTGCTCCAGCCCTCAATGTCCTTCTTGGAGTGAACAGCCCAAAACTGAACCCAGCACTCAAGCTGTGGCCTCCCCAGTGCTGAGTCCAGGGGCACAATCCCTGCCCTGCTCCTGCTGCCCACACCACTGCTGCTCCAGGCCAGGCTGCTGGTGGCCTTCTTGCCCACCTGGGCACTCCCTGGCTCATCTTCAGCTGCTGTCCATCAGCACCCCCAGGGCTTTCTCTGCTGGGCACTTTCCAGCCTCTCTGCCCCAATGTCTTTCTTGGGATGAGAGCTCCAAAACTGAACCCAAGACACAAGGTGTGGCCTCTCCAGTGCTTTCAAATGACCTTCCCAGTTAAAATGCCAGCAGGGTCTATTATGCACCAGTAAGAACCCTTTCTAAATGGTTAAGACACCAAATGCCTTCAAACAGATTGGGCACCCACCTGAACTGCACTCCAAGGTTATTCCCCTGGATCACCAAGCAAAAGAAACATAGAATCATAGAATGGGTTGGGTTGGAAGGGACCTTTAAGATCATCTAGTTCCAAGCCCCCTGCCATGGGCAGGGACACCTGTGCAACCTGCTCTAGGTGACCCTGCTCTGGACCTGGAAGATCTTCCAGGTCCCTTCCAACCCAAACCATTCTATGAATCTGTGAATCCCCAGAGCTCCCTGCCAGCCCCTCTCATTCTCTGAGCCTTTGATTCATGGAATGGTTTAAGTTGGAAAGGGCCTTAAAGATCAGCCAGTTCCAACCCCCCTGCCATGGGCAGGGACACCTCCCAAAAGACCTTGGCTCACCTAAACCTCCCCTGGTACAACTTGAGGCCGTTTCATCTCATCCTGGTGGAGTCCTGGGAGGTGTCCCTGCCCATGGCAGGAGCTTGCAACTAGATGATCTTTCAGGTCCTATCCAGTTCAAACCATTCCATGATTCTGTGATCATTGGATTCACTTAACTGAGCTGTAATTGATACCAGGAAGTGGCTTGGCCATTGAGATAATTACCTGTCAGGGAGTGATAGGATTGGGGGGGATGGGGCAAAACTAGAAGTGGTTACAATCAGATTGGGTGTTAGGAAGACACTCTTCCCCATGAGTGAGTGCTGCAGCAGGGGGGTTGGGCTAGGTGGCCTCCAGAGGTCCCTTCCAAACCCTGCCATTGATAGGTGGGTTAAAATATTTCCAGCACAGCCATTGAAGGATGCTGCTTGGATGGAGCAGAGCTGGGTGATTCTGCCCCTCTGCTCCACTCTGGAGCTCTGGGTCTGGTTCTGGAGCCTCTGTGCCAGGAAGGATCTGGAGGGGCTGGAAGGTGTCCAGAGAAGGGCCACGAGGAGGAGCAGAGGGCTGGAGCTGCTCTGCTCTGAGGACAGACTGAGGGGGTTGGGGTTGTGCAGGCTGGAGAAGAGAAAGTTCCTAGGAGAGCTAATTGTGGCTTTCCAGCATCTGAAGGGGGCTCCAGGAAAGCTGGGGAGGGACTTTTGAGGGTGTCAGGGAGGGATAGGACTGGGGGGAAATGGATTGAAGATAAAGGAGGGGAGACTGAGATTAGACCTCAAGAAGATGGGTTGATTGAGATTGGCTGTGAGGAAGAAGTTGTTCCCCATGAGGGTGGTGAGAGCCTGGCACAGGTTGCCCAGGGAGGTGGTGGAAGCCTCCTGCCTGGAGGTGTTTGCAGCCAGGCTGGATGTGGCTGTGAGCAACCTGCTGTGGTGTGAGGTGTCCCTGGCCATGGCAGGGGGTTGGAGCTGGCTGAGCCTTGAGGTCCCTTCCAGCCCTGACAATTCCGGGAGGCTATGGCTGTGTAACTAGCAGTGCCCAAACTGGTCAGGTTTTTAGGAGTCACCACTCCAGGGCTTTGCTTCAGTTTTTCACAGTTTTGCTCTGGTCCTCCATAATTGATATGCTTTCCTCCCAAGGTTATTCAGACAGAAATATGTCCCTCTTCACTCCCATGTCAACCAGAGGAAACACCAGATGGGTGCAACTTACTGTTATTAATTTGTACTGCTTTGTAAAACAAAAATAAATATATAGAGAGAGCAAACCAGCCCCAAAGGTTTCAAGCTGTGTTAGTGCAAATAAAAAGATGGAGGGGAGAAAAACAAAAGGAAGTTTATCTGTTTTACAGAATCAGAGAGTGTTAGGGGATGGAAGGGACCTCTGCAGATCATTGAGTTCAACCCTCCTGCCAAAGAAGGGTCACCCAGGGCAGGGCACACAGGAACACTGCCAGGAGGGGCTGGAATGACTCCAGAGATGGAGACTCCACCACCTCTCTGGGCAGCCTGCTCCAGGGCTCTGCCACCCTTCAGTCACAGAAGTTCCTCCTCATGGTCAGAGGAACTTCTGCTGTTCCACTCTGTGCTGTCCCTGGCCACCACTGAACACAGCCTGGTCCCAGCCTCCTGACACGAGGAGGAGAGCCACAAGGATGCTTGGGGAACTTGAGCATTTCCCCTGTGAAGAGAGACTGAGAGCCCTGGGGTTGTTCAGTCTGGAGAAGAGAAGGCTGAGAGGGGATCTGATCAATGTCTATCAATATCTGAGGGGTAGGGGGGCAAGTGGAGGGGGCCAAGCTCTTTTGGGTGGTGCACAGTAATAAGCCAAGGAACAGTGGAGACAAACTTGAACAGAGAAGATTTCAGCTCAACACGAGGAGAAACTGAGGGTGGCAGAGCCCTGGAGCAGGCTGCCCAGAGAGGTGGTGGAGTCTCCATCTCTGGAGTCATTCCAGACCCTCCTGGATGTGTTCCTATGTGCCCTGCCCTGGGTGATCCTGCCCTAGTTCCCATCCCTGTAGGTGTTTAAAAAGCCTGTGGCCTTGTCACCTGGGGCCATGGTTTAATGGCCATGGTGGTGTTGGGTTGATGGTTGGATTCATGATCTCAGAGGTCTTTTCCAACCCAAACATTTCGATGCTGCTAAGTGCAGGCAGGCTCATGCTCACAGCATCCCTCAGCTACCTTTTTCTTGGCAGGGTTTGATCTTTGCTGATCCAGGCTGAGGTAATATCTAACGAGCAAGGTTCTGCCATGTTTTCTCTCACAGCAATTCCTGTTGCCTTCCCAGTTGTGTTTTAACCACATCTAAAACTTCCACATCTTGCCCAGTCAGCAAAATAAAACCTGCTTTGGGATCCAGAATCTCCCAGACTGACAGAAATGAAGCCAACATCAAGAAAAGATTAAGACCTGGGGATCTCTGCAGTTTTCCCCCCAAGCTGGCAGAACAAGAAGCATAAATGTTGTCTGTTCATTTCATAGAATCACAGAATGGGTTGGCTTGGAAGGGACCTCAAAGCTCATCCAGTTCCAACCTCCCTGCCAGGGGCAGGGACCCCTCCCACCAGCTCAGGTTGCTCAAGGCCTCATCCAGCCTGGCCTTGAGCACCTCCAGGGAGGAGGCAGCCACAGCCTCCTTGGGCAACCTGTGCCAGTCTCTCCCCGCCCTGAGTGCCAAGAACTTCTTCCTAATGACCAATCTAAATCAACCCTGCTCTAGTTTCAAGCCAGTGCCTCTTGTCCTCTCACCACAGGCTCTTATTATCAGCCCCACTCCAGCTTTCCTGCAGCCCCCTTCACCTGCTCCTCTTCCCTTTGGCAAGCAAGGGATGAAAATGCCTTTTTATAACTGATAGAACAATACCATTTTCTCTACAAAAACTATATGAAAGTGCATTTTCTTCACAAAACCATATGGAAAAGCCTAATTTCCCTTCAGGACATGCCTCAGTGGCCATGGTGCTGTTACTGCAGGGGCTGGACTCAGTGATCTCCGAGGCCTTTTCCAAACAAAACAATTCTATGATTCTCCACTCATCATTCATAATCACTTGGATAGGAAGAAGATTTTCTTTGGATGTTAGGAGAAGTTTTCTTGGCTATTAGGAGAAATTTATTTGGGTAGTAGGAGAAGTTTCTTGGCTATAAGGAGAAGTTTCTTGGCTAGTAGGAGAAATGTATTTGGCTAGTAGGAGAAATTCATTTGGGTATTAGGAAAAAGATCTGAGATATCAGGAAAAATCATAGAATCACAGAACTGTCAGGGTTGGAAGGGAACCTCAAGGCTCAGCCAGCTCCAACCCCCCTGCCGTGGCCAGGGACACCTCACACCACAGCAGGTTGCTCACAGCCACCTCCAGCCTGGCTGCAAACACCTCCAGGCAGGAGGCTTCCACCACCTCCCTGGGCAACCTGTGCCAGGCTCTCACAAAAATGTCTTTGGGTATTAGGAGAAATTTCCTGGATATGAAGATACTAAGAAACTTCCTGGATATTAGTTGATTAGATGGTGCTGGATGATGGGTTGGACATGATGATCTTGAAGGCCTCTTCCAACCTGGTCTATTCTATTCTATTCTATTCTATTCTATTCTATTCTATTCTACTCTACTCTACTCTACTCTACTCTACTCTACTCTACTCTACTCTATTCCTGTTCTATTCTACTCTATTCTATTCTATTCCTAATCTATTCTACTCTATTCTATTCTATTCTACTCTACTCCTATTCTGTTCTGTTCTGTTCTGTTCTATTCTATTCTATTCTAAAAGTATTTTTGGCTAATAGGAGAAAGTTCTTTGGCTATTAGGAGGAATTTCTTTAGACATCAGGAAACATTTCTTTGCTACAAACACGGTCAGGGCCTGGCACAGGCTGCCCAGGGAGGTGGTGGAGTCCCCATCCCTGAAGGTGTTCCAGAAACAGGGATGCAACACCCGGGGCCACGGTTTAATGGCCTTGGTGGTGTCGGGCTGAGGATCTTAGAGGTCTTTTCCAACCAAACCTATCCTTTGACTCCAAGATTGCGAGGTGCTAATTGCCAGCTTTGAAAGCATTTCCCACCTACAGCCTTTCATTGTGTAGGATATTAACTACAAAAGCAAAGAGAATTGTTTGTGACACCCCCCTGGCCAAAGATCAGAAGGAAGATTTGCATTCACGCTGCAGCATCTCAATGATCATCAAGGAAAGATTAAAGCACAGAGGTGGTTTCCATTCTTCCCTCCCTCTTCCAGCTCCCTCCTTGCTTCCACTTTCGTTCCTCCTGTCGTTACAAGTATCCCAGCCGCTTTTTGTTTCCCCTCCCTCCAATGTTCGATTATCCTGTAAGTGTACTCCATAAAATGGTCCATAACAGCATCATAACCCATATGTTCCTTACCACGACAGAACAAAAGCTGTGCTGTGCCTTTAGTTGTAGAAACGAAGCAGGAATCCTTTCCTTCAGATCCCCAACTTCCCCCCCTCCCCTCCCCAGCCCAGACAAAAAAACCCAAAGCGGTGGAAGCTAGGTGCGAGCTGCGAGGCTCTCTCGCCATCCAATGCAAATGTATGCAAATTTCTTCGTATTAGAATCATTGTCTAGTTGTCATCCTCACATGGGGCACATCAAAGCCATATGACCTGATTTTGCACCTGCTGTTTAATTAAATTTACAAGGCAGACACTCTCTCCTCTCCCGGCGATGCGCAGATCCACGCTCGCCGCCGCGGCTCCTCAGCTGCCAGGCAGGCGAACCGCTGCGCGCCGCCGCCCGGAGCTGCCCAACTGCTCTTTGTTAAAGGCAAGATTAAAAACTGCAAGACTGGCCACCACTGGAGTCCAGGAATTACCACACAAAAAAGAAAAAAAAAAAAAAAGAAGAAAGAAAAAGCAGAAAAAAGGCTCCGACAGGAATGCGATTTCCCTCCTCTGCGCAGAAGGCGTCGGGTTGGAAGGGACTCGCAAAGGTCATCCCGTGCAACCCAGCCCCTGCAGTGAGCAGGGACACCTCCAGCCAGAGCAGGTTGCTCAAGGCCTCGTTGAGTTTGACCTTGAATGTCTCCAGGAATGGGGTCTCCATCGTGCCTGGGAGCAAGCTGTAGCGGTATGTCACCAGCCTCACTGTGCGGAGCTTCCTCCTGATGCCCAGCCTAAACCTGCCCTGCTCTGGGTTCAAACTGTTGCCCCTCATCCTGTCCCCACAGAGCCTTCTGAGTAGTCCCTCCCCAGCCTTCCTGTAGCCCCCTTCAGGTACTGGAAGGCTGCTCTAATGTCTCCCTGGTGCCTTCTCTTCCACAGGTTGAACAGACCAGGCTCTCTCAGCCTGTCTTCATAAGGGAGGTTCTCCAGCCCTCTGATCATCTTTGTGGCCTCCTCTGGACCCTCTCCATCAGGTCCATGTTCTTCTTGTGTTATGGGCCCTAGAGCCGGACACAGTAATACATATAAGGTCTCACCAGAGCAGAGTAGATTGGCAGAATCACCTCTCTCAACCTGCTCAAGTCACACCAGGGCAGAGGGAGGGGGCAGAATCACCTCTCTTAACCTGCTCAAGTCACACCAGGGCAGAGCAAAGGGGCAGACCCACCTCTCTCAACCTGCTCAAGTCATACCAGGGCAGAGGGAAGGGGCAGAATCACCTCTCTCAACCTGCTGGCCGCTCTTCTTTTGATGCATCTCAGGCTGCCATTGACCATCAGCCTTTATACAAATCAAAATGTGCAAGAGAGAAGCTGCAGTAGGAGCACTTCAACCTAATTATAACAGCCTGGGGTTTTCCCTTCATTCCCTTGCTGTGAAGAGGCCAAGGCACAACACTTTTGTCAAGTTATCAATAGTTTGTTGTTTCTACCCTGTTTTGCAGCAGCCATATGTCAAAATGTAGCAAGGCACCAGCCCTAGTAGCAATGATATTAACAAAGCTGTCTCTTTCCTGGATGGGGATGCAAAGTGTTCAATATTTATGCTATTGAATTCTTGTCTCACTTGGAAATGATTTGCTGCTCTTAATTTGACTTCCCCCCCCACCCCCCCCCCCCAAAAAGAAAACAACCCCAACAACCATGGTTGATGATCCAACATTGTCAGTATTTATGCTGTTGAACTCATGTCTGCCTTGGAAAGGATTTGCTGATCTTAATTTGGCTTTTTCCCCCCCCAAAAAAAACCCACAATGGATGATGATCCAAAGAGTTCAGGGTTTCTGCTATTGAATTTGTGTCATACTTGGAAATGCTTTTTGCTGATCTTCATTTGGCCTTTTTTCCCCTCCCCCCCAAAATGGATAATGATCCAAAGTGATCAATATTTATCCTATGGAACTCATGGCTTGCTTGGAAATGATTTGCTGATCTTAATTTGGATTTTTTTTTCCACCCAAATAAATGGATGAGGATCCAGAGTGTTCAGCATTTATCCTATGGAATTCATGTCTCACTTGCAAATGATTTGCTGGTCTTAACTTGATTCCCACCCCCCCCCCCCCACCCCCCAAAAGGAATGGATGATGAGCCAACATGTGCAGTATTTATCCTGTTGAATCCATGTCAGCCTTGGAAATGATTTGCTGATCTTAATTTGATTTCCCCTTCCCCAACCCAGGCAAAATGGTTGATGATCCAAAGGGGTCAATATTTATCCTATGGAATTCAAGTCTTACTTGGAAATGATTTGCTGATCTTAATTTGATTTCCCTCCCCCCCCCCCCAAAAAAAAATGGATGAAGATCCAAAGGGTTCAGTATTTATCCTATTGAATTCATGTCTGTCTTGGAAATGATTTCCTGATCTTAATTTGGCTTTTTTCCCACCCCAGAAAAATGGTTGATGATCCAAAGTGATCAATATTTACCCTATGGAATTCAAGTCTTACTTGGAAATGATTTGCTGATCTTCATTTGGCTTTTTTTCCACCCCAGAATAAAATGGATGTTGATCCAAAGTGTTCAGCATCTTTCCTACTGAATTCGTGACAGACTTGGGAAAGCTTTAGCTGATCTTAGTTTTATTCCCACCCCCAGGAAATAAAGCCTCAAAACCTGTTCCTTTTTACTCCTTCCAGCATGCAGCCATCAAGGCTGTGGTGTCAGAATGCTCAGCCATGGGGGTTGTCCTCCTTCCTTTAGCCCAGCTCATTGCCTGGTGCTCCTTTGTAGCCAACAATGGTTCCTTCTGTATCTGCAATGGTAGGTTTAGGTTGGACATGAGGAAGAAGTCCCTCACAATGAAGAATTGGAATGGGTTGGGCAATTGGAATTGGAATGGACACCTGATTCCTGGAAGTGTTTTAAACCAAGTTGGATGAGACCTTGAGCAGCCTGGGCTGGTGGGAGGTGTCCCTGCCCATGGCAGGGGGTTGGAACTGGATGAGCTTTAAGGTCCCTGCCCACTCAAACCATACTATGATTCATTATTGCCAAAGCATTATTGGCTTATATCACATAAATGCATGGAGTGAAGAAATTATCAGTCACCAAAATCCACTCATTCATCTTTATTTCACATACAGCATCACAGAATCTCACAGAATCATAGAATCACAGAATGGTTTGGGTTGGAAGGGACCTCCAAAGCTCATCCAGTCCAATCCCTCTGCAGTCAGCAGGGACATCCTCCACTAGGTCAGGTTACGCAGAGCCCTCTCCAGCCTCGCCTTGAATATCTCCAGGATGGAGCTCTAACCACCTAGAGTGGTTTGGTTTGGAAGGGATGCTTAAAGATCAAGTAATCCAGTGCTCGTGCCATGGGCAAGGAGATCTCTACTCAATCAGGTTGCTCCCAAAGTCACATCTACAAGGGTGCTTAGGGGACTGGAGCACTGCCTGGGGAGGAGAGGCTGAGGGACCTGGGGCTTGTTAGTCTGGAAAAGAGAAGACTTAGAGGGGATTTAATCAATGTTTATAAATACCTGAGGGCTGGAGGTCAGGAGGGAGGGGATAGGCTCTGCTCACTTGCTCCCTGAGATAGGACAAGGGGCAATGGATGTAAGCTGCAGCACAGGAGGTTCCACCTCAATACTAGGAGGAACTTCTTTACTGTGAGGATTACAAAGCCCTGGAGCAGGCTGCCCAGAGAGGTTGTGGAGTCTCCTTCTCTGGAGACTTTGAAGGCCTGTCTGGATGTGTTCCTGTGTGACCTGAGCTAGACTGTATGGTCCTTCTCTGGCAGGGGTGTTGGACTTAATGATCTCTTTGGGTCCCTTCCAACCTCTGACATCCTGTGAGCCTGTGATCCAACCTGGCCTTGAATAGCCTTAGGTAGAAGGCATCCACAAGTTCTCCAAGCAACCTGTGCCAGCATCTCATCAGCTTTCCAGTGAAGAATTTCTTCTTACTGCCCAGTCTAAAGCTCCCCTTTTGCATCTCAGACCTGTTGGCCCTTGTCCTGCCCCTACAGGACCTTTAAAACCTCCCTTGAAGTACTGAAAGGCTGCAGTGAGGACGCCCCAGAGCCTTCTCTCCTGCCTGAGCAAGGGCACTTGAGTTTAATTAGGAAAAATGATGAAAATGATGAGATTGAACTGAGAGCAGTTGCTGGGAAGAGAGCAAAGAGCAGGGGAAAGGCAGGGAAGGAAAATCATCCTGTGCTCATTGCCTTTTGCAGGCAGGATGAGGAAATACTGCTGCTAGTACTACTAGTGCTGATATTGCTCCTCCTCCACCTCCTCTACCTCCTCCTCCTCCTCCACCTCCTCCTAATTATTATAATTATTACTATTATTACTACTATTATGGTTATTGTTATTGTTATTGTTATTATGCTTATTTTTACCATTCTTTTTACTGCTATTAATTCATTATGATGATTACTACTACCCCTATTATTGCAATATTGTTATTGTTGGTGTTATTATTAATGATGATGAAAAGAAGAGTAATAATAATAATAGCAATCATAGTAATATTAACAGCAATCATCATCATCATTATCATCATCATAGTAAGAGTAGCAAAACAGCAATGATAGCAATAATAATAGGGCCACACCTTGAGTCCTGGGTCCAGTTCTGGGCTCCTCAGCTTAGGAAAGATGTTGAGGTGCTGGAAGGTGTCCAGAGAAGGGCAACAAAGCTGGGGAAGGGTCTGGAGCACAGCCCTGGGAGGAGAGGCTGAGGGAGCTGGGGTTGCTTAGCCTGCAGAAGAGGAGGCTCAGGGGAGACCTTGCTCTCTCCAGCTCCCTGCAGGGAGGTTGGAGCCAGGAGGGGGTTGGTCTCTTCTCCCAGGCAACCAGCACCAGAACAAGAGGACACAGTCTCAAGCTGCACCAGGGGAAGTTCAGGCTGGAGGTGAGGAGAAAGTTCTTCCCAGCAAGAGAGACTGGCCATTGGGATGTGCTGCCCAGGGAGGTGGTGGAGTCCCCATCCCTGGAGGTATTCAAGAGGGGATTGGATGTGGCACTTGGTGCCATGGTTTAGTCGCAAGGTCTGTGGTGACAGCTTGGACTTGATGATCTTTGAGGTCTCTTCCAGCCTTGGTGATTCTGTGATTCTGTAACAATAGCAATAATAATAGCACCACTAATAACAATAATAATAAATAATAATAACAGCAGCAAAATAGGAATAATAACAATAATAATAGAAAGAATAGTGCCACCACTAATAACAATAGTAGTAGTAGTAAAATATCGATAATAGCAATAATAATAGTAATAATAACCACAACGGTCTCACAGTATCACTAAGGTTGGAAGAGACCTCAAGGATCGAGTCCAACCCGTCTCCACAGACCTCATGACTAAACCATGGCACCAAGTGCCACATCCAATCCCCTCTTGAACACCTCCAGGGATGGTGACTCCACCACCTCCCTGGGCAGCACATTCCAATGATGAATGATTCTCTTGGTGAAGAACTTTCTCCTCACCTCAAGTCTAAACCTCCCCTGGCACAGCTTGAGACTGTGTCCCTTTGTTCTGGTGCTGCTTGCCTGGGAGAAGAGACCAACCCTCTCCTGGCTACAACCACCTTTCAGGTAGTTGTAGAGGGCAATGAGGTCTCCCCCGAGCCTCCTCTTCTGCAGGCTAAGCAACCCCAGCTCCCTCAGCCTCTCCTCATAGGGCTGTGCTCAAGGCCTCTTCCCAGCCTTGTTGCCCTTCTGTGGACACATTCAAGTGTCTCGATGTCCTTCCTAAACTGAGGGGCCCAGAACTGGAAACAGTACTCAAGGTGTGGCCTAACCAGTGCAGAGTCCAGGGGCACAATGACCTCCCTGCTCCTGCTGGCCACACTATTCCTAATACAGGCCAGGATGCCATTGGCCTGTAGCTCTGCCTGGGGTTGTTGTGGCCCAAGTGCAGCACCTGGCACTTGGATTTGTTGAATGCCATCCTTTTGGCCTCTGCCCATCTGTCCAGCCAGTCGAGGTCCCTCTGCAGAGCCTTTCTACCCTCTAACTGACCAACATCTGCTCCCAACTTGGTGTCATCTGCAAATTTGCAAACAACAGCAATAATAATAGCAATAATAGCACCTACTACTACTACTACAATAACAGCAGTAATAGTGAAATAGAAATAATACCCATAATAATAGCAATAATAGCAACCAACAGCAACAATAATAGTAGTAGTAGTAAAATAGCAACAATAGCAATAATAATAGTAATAATAGCAACAATAGCAATAATAATAGTAAAAATAGCAATAACTATTAATGAAATAATAGGAAAATAGGAATAAAAATAACAGCAGTAATAGCAACAGCAATGACAATAATAGTAGCAGTAGAATAGCAATAATAGCAATAATAATGGTAATAATAGCAACAACAACTACTACTACTGCTGAGACAAAAATAGTGGTAGTAAAATAGGAATAATGAGAATAATACTAGCAAGAATAGCAACAATAATAACAACAATAATAGCATTAATAATGGTAATAATAGCAACAACAACTACTACTACTGATGTAATAATAGTAGTAGTAAATTAGGAACAATAACAATAATAATAGCAATAATAGCAACAACAACAACAATAGCAACAACAATAATAATAATACTAGCAGTAAGATATCAATAATACCAGTAATAATAATATTAATAGCAATAACAACTACTACAACTGCTAATATAATAATAATAGTGACAGTAATAATAACAGCAGCAATAATAGTAATAATCATCATATTAATGGCAATAATTCTTCCCCCATCTTCACAATCCCTGAGATGCTTTCAGGGAGCTCCCTTGAGCTGCAATCCTGCCCTGACCTCATTCTCCACTCCTTTCCCCTACCCTGCCCTTAGCTGGGAGGGTAGCTGAGGTGGGGGGGGAGAGCACATCTCAGAGGTGTTAGCAGAGCCCTCCGGAGCTGCTCAGAGCAGCAAGAGCAAGGCGATATTTGTGGGGCTGCCTATGGGTGGCAGCAGGCGTTCACTCAAAGCCAACCTCATCTTTGACAGGAGAGTCAGAAATGGTCGATACCAATAAATTAAAGGCATTTTTCTTCCCTCCCCTCTGGGTTTTTTTTCCCCTCACTCACTCACTCAGCCCCAGCAGTGCTTTCTGGGGATGCAGAAGTTCAGCATTTTGCAGCCAAAAGGATGACAATAGAAAACAATAGAATGGTTTGAGCTGGAAGGGACCTTAAAGATCAGCCAGTCCCACCCCCCCTGCCAGGGGCAGGGACACCTCACACTACAGCAGGTTGCTCAGAATGTCATCCAGGTTGGGCTTTGAGGTGTCCACAACACCCCTGGGTGAGCAGCCTGTCTGAAAGCCTCCTGCCTCAACTCTGGTGTGCAGGTCAACCCCAAATCTCAGGCTGATCTAGCAGGCTTGCAGTGTTGAGTCCTGGCTTTGGTTTTGGGGTCATCACTCCAAGAAGGACATTGAGGGACTGGAGCAGGCCCAGAGAAGGGCAACAAAGCTGGGGAGCTGGGGAAGGGTCTGAAGAACAGGGCTGGGGAGGAGCAGCTGAGGGAGCTGGGGGTGGTTACTCTGGAGGAAAGGAGGCTGAGGGGAGACCTCAGTGCAGGCTGGAGCCATGTGGGGGTTGGGCTCCTCTCCCTAGTAACAAGGGATAAAATGACAAGAAACAGCATCAAGTTTCCCCAGGGGAGGTTTAGGTTGGATATTAGATGAAACTTCTTCCCAGCAAGAGTGGTCAGGGGCTGGCACAGGCTGCCCAGGGAGGTGGTGGAGTCCCCATCCCTGGAGGTGTTCCAGAAAGGTGTGGCCATGGCAGGGTTGGAAGGGAACCTCAAGGATCAGCCACCTCCAACCCCCCTGCCATGGCCAGGGACACCTCACACCACAGCAGGCTGCTCACAGCCACATCCAGCCTGGCTGCAAACACCTCCAGGCAGGAGGCTTCACCACCTCCCTGGGCAGCCTGTGCCAGGCTCTCACCACCCTCCTGGGGAACAATTTCTTCCTCAGCTTTTTCCTAGCACCCAGTTTTTGCCCAGTGTTCTCACCACACCATCTGATTTGACCTCTGAAACGATCCTTTGTCTCCTTTGGGTGCTTTAAAACCTACATTTCACACCAAGAGCAATAATTAAGACTTAACTCTTCAACAGAAAACCCTAACCCAGCATCAGCACAGCCCACTTCAGGCTGCCATAATGCCTTCATTTTCCTGTTGATTCATATTTTAATGAGGAAACCACTACTGCAGTGGCTCCATTCTTTAATTAAAAATCTAATTAGATATTAAAATGCTACAGCACAAAAGTAAGTTCTTGCTGAAGGGGCTCCTCAGGAAAAGAAAGGCTTGGAAGGGTTGTTATGGCTTGGAGAAATTAGCTGTGGTCCCCAAATTGCATCTGAGTTTTGTGGCTGTTTCATTATTTCAGCAGGAATTGCCATCACTAAGAACATGCTGGGCTCCAGAAAGAGCTGATGGATGGGATGTGGTAGCCCTGAACAATCAGAGAGGTCCTTCTTGATGGTCAGTGTTGGATACAATCAAGCAAATCAATGGTACAAGGCTGTGACACCTGGTGTTTGAAAATACAGAGCACTGCTCATGGTGGCTGGGAGGGTAGGGAAGCTCTCCAGAAGGACCTGGCCAGGCTGGATCCATGGGCTGGAGACAACTGGGTGAGGTTCATCAAGGCCAAGTGCTGAGTCCTACACTTGGGGCATAACCACCCCAGGGATGCTCCAGGCTTGGGGGAGAGAGCCTGGAAAGCCGCCCAGCAGAGAAAGCCCTGGGGGTGCTGATGGACAGCAGCTGAAGAGGAGCCAGCAGTGCCCAGGCGGCCAAGAAGGCCACCAGCAGCCTGGCCTGGAGCAGGAACAGTGTGGCCAGCAGGAGCTGTGAAAGGATTGTTCTCCTGTACACTTTTGAAGCCACACCTTGAGTCCTGGGCTCAGTTTTGGGCTCCTCACTCCCAGAAGGACATTGAAGGCTGAAGCAGGTCCACAGAAAGGCAGGGAAGCTGGGGAAGGGTCTGGAGAGCAGGGCTGGGGAGGAGCAGCTGAGGGAGCTAGGGGTGTTGAGCCTGGAGAAGGGGAGGCTGAGGGAGACCTCATTGCTCTCTGCAGCTCCCTGGAAGGAGGCTGGAGCCAGTTTGGGGTTGATGTTTTCTCCCCATCAAGAGACAGGGTGGAAGGCAGCTCTGATGTCTCCCTGAAGCCTTCTCTTCTCTAGGCTGAACATCCCCAGCTCTCTCATAGTGTCTTCACAGGAGAGGTGCTCCAGACACCTGATCATCTCTGTGGCCTCCTCTAGACTCATTCCATGCCCTGCTTGTGGGGGCTCCAGAGCTGGACACAGGTGAGGCCTCACTAGAGCAGAGTCCCCTTCATCAACCATCTGCCCATGCTTCTTTTGGTGCAATCCAGGACTGCTTCTGGTTGGCTCCTGGGCTGTGAGCTCACCTTGCTGGCTCAGGTTGAGCATCTCATCCCCCAGCACCCCCAAGTGCTTCTCCTCAGCACTGCTCTCTGCACATTCCCCACCCAGCCTGGCTTTGTGCTTGGGCCTGCCCTGACCCAGGGGAAGAGCCTTGCCCTTGGCTTTGGTGAACTTCCTGAGCTTGGCCTCACATTTCCAGCCAGTCCAGGTCCCTCTGGCTGGATCCCTTCCCTCCAGTGTGTCAACCACACCACACTGCTTGGGGTCAGCAGCAAGCTTGCTGAGGGTGCCTCAACCCCTCTGTCCGTGTCACCAGTGATGCTTAGAGAGTTCTGGTCCCAGTATCCTGAGGAGCCCCTGAAGAACCTCTGAGGAAGCCCTGAAGAACCCCTGAGGAAGCCCTGAGGAACACCACTCCTCACTGGTCTCCACTTAAACATCAAGCCCCTGACCACCCTTCTTTGAGTGCCATCAGCTCTCCTGCACAAAGCTCCCCAGAAGTCAAATTGCAGCACATGGAAGGCCACCATTCCTCCAGGATTCCACCAGCAGGGAGGAGATTGCCCAGAGCAGGATTTAAACTGGAGGGGTTGAGGGGGGATGGGGTGGGGGAGGGAAGACAATGGCTGAGCTTTTCTAGGCAGCAAAGCTCAGCAGCAGGATTGACAGGGAAGAGACCATTTGAATTGCAAAACTCTGCCAACAATGTCACAGAGAGACATCACTGCAGCTCACACGTGGGTGTGCTGAGAAGGGAGGATGTGTTGAAGTTGTCAGATTGTTCCAGGAGGGGAAAACAAACAAACAAACAGAGAGGTTAGAACTTTTCTGCTGAGCCTTTCAAAACAAGGGGTTGGGTTTTTTTTCTCCCCCTCTACTCTGCTCTGTGGAGACCCCACCTGGAACTCTGGGTCCAGTTCTGCAGCCTCTGTGCCAGGAAGGACCTGTGCCAGGAAGGTGTCCAGAGAAGGACCACGAGGAGGAGCAGAGGGCTGGAGCTGCTCTGCTGTGAGGACAGACTGAGGGAGTTGGGATTGTGCAGGCTGGAGAAGAGAAGGCTCCCTGGAGAACTCATTGTGGCCTTCCAGAATCTGCAGGGGGCTCCAAGGAAGCTGGGGAGGGACTTCTGAGGGTGTCAGGGAGGGATAGGACTGGGGGGGATGGAGCAAAACTAGAAGTGGGGAGATTGAGATTGGATGTTAGGAAGAAGTTGTTCCCCATGAGGGTGGTGAGAGCCTGGCACAGGCTGCCCAGGGAGGTGGTGGAAGCCTCCTGGCTGGAGGTGTTTGCAGCCAGGCTGGATGTGGCTGTGAGCAACCTGCTGTAGTGTGAGGTGTCCCTGGCCATGGCAGGGGGGTTGGAGGTGGCTGAGCCTTGAGGTCCCTTCCAACCCTGACAGTTCTATGATTTGGTTTGGTGGGGGTTGGTTTGTTTGTTTTCCTTCCCTCTCATTTTCCAGCTGCATACCCATGGGTGCAGGTCCATCTCATTTCAAATCTATGCTTACCCTGAGAGGTTGGGCTGGATGATGCTTGAGGGCCCTTCCAACCTGGTGTTCTATGAATTAAAAAAGGCAAAATATGACTTTTCTTCACAAATAACTTCCTTTTGTCTCCTAGAAGGGTCTGGAGAGCAGAGCTTGTTGGGAGGAGCTGAGGGAGCTAGGGATGTTGAGTGTGGAGAAGAGGAGGCTGAGGGAGACCTCATTGCTCTCTGAGGTTGGAGCCAGGTGGTGGTTGGGCTCTGCTCCCCACTAACAATTGGTAGGACAAGAAGAAATGGCCTCAAGTTGCATCAGGGCAGGTTTAGGCTGGAGATGAGGAAAGAATTCTGTGCTGCAAGAGTGGTCAGGGACTGGCACAGGCTGCCCAGGGAGGTGGTGGAGTCCCCAGCCCTGGAGGTGTTCGAGCAATGTGTGGCCATGGCATCTGGGGCCATGGTGGGGTTGGGTTGAGGGTTAGACTGGGTGATCTCAGAGGGCTTTTCCAACCTTCATGAGTCCATGATGCCATGACCTCAGCATAGGTCTGTCTGGGCTGATCTGGGTGAAAATGAGAAAGCAAAGTCTGTTTAATCTTACATTGAGCTTTACCTCACTCTGGCTCTTTGCACAGTGATTTAGAAGCCACCTACCCAAAACATGAAGTGAAGTTTCCAATCTCTCTCAGTTCCATCTCTTCCTTCCTCTCACAGCTGAGTAGCTGTGGTCCTTTATGAAATTCAATGCCTGTCTTGACTCCTCTGTACCTTTGTCCTAGCAAATGAGTGCATTTGAGTCTCAGTGTGGTCATTTCTTTCCAAGGAACATATGGAGTAGGCAGAAAATGGGAGTGAATCCTCTCTGCCCATTCCTAACTTCCAGCACTCCACAGCTGTGCAAATTAGAGGCCACTTGAGGAGAAATAAACCACCAGGAGTGCTGGGACATGGCTGGAGAAGCTGAATGGGCTCTCCAAGTTCCTAGCAGATCCTTACCCCCACTGGTCCCCTCAATCAATCAATCAATCAATCAAGAGTCACATTGTTTCTCCAGCTCAGAATGTCCTTGGCATCCTGCAATGCATGGCAAAAAAAGACAATCCATGCCACCCAGGATTATTCTTCCCCAATTAAAAGTCCTCAATCCAGTTCCTCTGGTGCTGTGCTTGCCTGAAGGAGCTAAAAGCCCTTCTGACAGAGCCACCAGTCTGTTTCTTTTTCCCACTCACCCCAGCTTGCCTGACTTTTCCCACTCTCAAGCCCAGCCCTGGTGAAGGTTTCACCTGCCCCTTCTAGAATCACATCAGTGTCTCCCTTTGTGCTGGTCTCAACATGTCCACTATGATTCCAAAGCTAGTCTACAAAGTCACAGATGGCATTGGGTTGGAAGGGACCCTCCAAGGGCATCTTGTCCAACCCTGCTGTAAGCAGCAGGGACACCTCCAGCTAGATCAGGCTGAACAGGGACGCATTGAATCTGACCTTGAATGTGCACAGGGATGGGACCTCAACCACATCCCTGGGTAACCTGTTCCAGGGTTCCACCACTCTCTTTGTACACAGATTCCTCCTGATGTCCAACCTAAACCTGCCTTGCTCCAGTTTCAAACCACTGCCTCTCTTCCTATCACTCCTAGTCCTTCTGAACAGTGCCTCCCCAGCCTGCCTGTAGGTCCCCTGCAGATATTGAAATGCAGCTCTAAGGTCTCCCTGGAGCCTCCTCTTCTCCAGGCTGAACAGCCCCAACTCTCTCAGCCTGTCCCCATAACAGTGTTCCAGGTCTCTGATCATCTTTTTAGCCCTCCTCTGGACCCCTCTCGAGCAGGTCCTTGTCTCTCCTGTGTTGGGAGTCAAATCAGTGACCTCTCTTCTGTTACACTGTGAGCCTCTGGTGTACAACTCATTCCTGAGGCTCAGCTAAACAAAAGAGCAATTAAATGTAATAGTCATTCAAGAAATGAAACAAACCAGCCAAGGCAGTCAGCCTGCATCAGCTTGTGGCTTTGGGAGTCACCATTAAAGCCCCAAACTTCCCAGAATCACAGGGTGGTGGAGGATTGGAAGGGACCTCTGGAGAGCAGCTGGTCCAACCCCCCTGCCACAGCAAGGTCACGCAGGGCAGGTCACAGAGGAACACAGCCAGGTGGGGTTGGAAATCTCCAGAGCAGGAGGCTCCACAACCTCTCTGGGTAGCCTGCTCCAGACTTCCAGCAGCCTCACACCAAGGAAGTTTCTCCTCATGTTGAGGTGAAATCTCCTGGGTTCCAGTTTGTGTCCATTCTTCTTGGGTTCAAGTGAAACCTCCTTTGTGTTTGTTGCCTCCTTTCCCATCACAGGACACCACTGAGAAGAGCCCAGACCCATCCTCTTGGCTCCCACTCTTTAGCTTTTGATCAGCATTGATCTGATCCCCTCTGAGGCTCTTCTCTAGGCTCAACTTCCCCAGGACTCTCAGCCTCTCCTCCTCACAGAGATGCTCCGGGCCCCTCAGCATCTCTGTAGCCTCCACTGGACTCTCTCCAGTAGTTCCTCAGCATCTCTGCAGCCTCAAGTGGACTCTGTCCAGTAGTTCCCTGTCTCTCTTGAACTGAGGAGCCCAGAACTGCCCACAGTACTTCAGATGTGATCTCACAAGGGCAGAGTGAGGGAAGGAGAACCTCCTTAGACCTGCTGGCCACACTTTTGTTGATGCAACCCAGGAGACCATTTGGCTTCTCAGCCATGAGGAACCTTTGTGGTATGAACCACAACTGCCACAGAAATGAGCTGTGCCTACAAGAAAGCTGGGGAGGTTGTTTTGAGGGTGTCAGGGAGTGATAGGACTGGGGGGGATGGAGCAAAACTAGAAGTGGGGAGATTGAGATTGGCTGTGAGGAAGAAGTTGTTGCCCATGAGGGTGGTGAGAGCCTGGCACAGGTTGCCCAGGGAGGTGGTGGAAGCCTCCTGCCTGGAGGTGTTTGCAGCCAGGCTGGAGGTGGCTGTGAGCAACCTGCTGCAGTGTGAGGTGTCCCTGGCCATGGCAGGGGGGTTGGAACTGGATGCTCCTTGAGGTCCCTTCCAACCCTGACAGTTCTGTGATTCTGTGATTGTTGGACTGTGTTTTAAATGCTCTGACTTGGGCTGGCAAAGGAAGCTGAAGAAAAGAGGTAGGGTGAGGTTCTCTTCCTTGAAGTCTATGAAGAGAATGAAGCCTGTCCCAGCCAAAAGCAGCACAGGAACAACACAGTTTTGCATGGAAGGTGACCACAGCTTCTTAGGTCTCCAGATCTTTGTGGAGAACAAATCCTGCTTCATGTTGGGGTGGGGTTTTTTGGGGAGGGGTGGGGTGTTTTTAAGGGCTCTTCACATCAACACATCAGAGATCTGTAACAACCCCCCAGGGGAACAGAGTCAAATCTCATCCTCTGTGCACAAACCACTAAAAAGTAACTGATCAGAGAGAGAGAGAGAGAGAGAGAGAGGAAAAAAAGCAAAAGAAAGAAAAGAATAAAGATGTTTGATCAGATTGAAAACTGCTCCCTGAAAGTGCAGAGAGCTGAATTTTTTAAGGGCTGATTAGCATATTGCTGTGCTCAGGGAAATGGCTCCACATCACTATATACATTTTAATTAAAGCATAAAGTTTTCCAGCTAGGTTCTGTTGAGTTCTTACTCAGCATACCCAGAGGGCTCCTGTCCCTCTCTGACAAAAATCCTCTGCTTTTACTGAGCTCAAACAAACAAACAAGGCTATTTTTCTTTGCCTAGCAATTGCTGATATCTACCCCCCAAAAGTATCCCCCAAACCCTCACCTGAAATACTAAATGCTTGTCCAGATTTGGGGCTGTGCAGTCTGGAGAAGAGAAGGCTTCGAGGTGACCTCATTGTGGCCTTCCAGGATCTGAAGGGGGCTCCAAGAAGGCTGGGGAGGGACTGCTCAGGATCTCAGGCAGTGATAGGACTGGGGGGAATGGAAGGAAGCTGGGGGTGGGGAGATTCAGGCTGGAGTTGAGGAGGAAGTTCTTCCCCAGGAGAGTGGTGAAGCCCTGGAATGGGTTGTCCAGGGAGGTTTTTGGGGCCCCATCCCTGGAGGTGTTTAAGCCCAGGCTGGATGAGTCTGTGGCCAGGCTGATCTAGTGTGGGGTGTCCCTGCCCATGGCAGGGGGGTTGGAACTAGATGATCCTTGTGGTCCCTTCCAACCCTGATTGATACTCTGATACTATGATTTACACAATGGATAGAGAGATTTCATACATTGATTTTTGAGCCTCCTAGAATCACAGAGTCATAGAATGGTTGGGGTGGGAAGGGACCTCTGGAGGTCATCAAGCCCAAGCCTCCTTCCAAAGCAGGGTCACCTGGGCTAGGTCACACAGCAATGCATCCAGAAGGGGAGAGTTAGAGAACAGTTGGACCCAATGAGCTTCAAGGTCTTTTCCAACCAAAAATGATTCTCTTCTTCTGTGATTCTATGACTGCATGGTTCTGTGAGTCTGTGATTCTTATTCTCTCATTCCATGATTCTGTGACACTGGCACAGGTTGCCCAGGAAGGTGGTGGAAGCCTCCTGCCTGGAGGTGTTTGCAGCCAGGCTGGATGTGGCAGTGAGCTACCTGCTGTAGTGTGAGGTGTCCCTGGCCATGGCAGGGGGTTGGAGCTGGCTGAGCCTTGAGGTCCCTTTCAGCCCTGACAATTCTGTGATTCCATGAGCCCTATCCAGCCTGGCCTGAAAAACCTCCAGGCAGGAAGCTTTCACCACCTCCCTGGGCAACCTATGCCAGTCTCTCACCACCCTCATGGGGAACAACTTCTTCCTCACCTCCAATCTCAATCTCCCCACTTCTAGTTTTGCTCCATCCCCCTCAGTCCTATCACTCCCTGACACCCTCAGAAGTCCCTCCCCAGCTTTCTTGGAGCCCCCAGTAATTCTATGATTCTATCACTCCATAATTCTATGAGTCTATAACCTTGTGGGCCTATAATTCCATGATTTCATACTTCTATGATTCCATGATTCTAGAATTCTATGATTCTATAATCCCATGATTCTAGAATTCCATGATTTTCTACTTCTATAATTCCATGACTCTCAAATCCTCTGATTCTCTGCTTCTCTGCTTCTCTGATCCCATGATTCCAATATCCCATGATCTTTCTACACCCCACAGCTAAATCCTGAAGCTTGCAATGCACTGATCTGCAGCTGAGCTGAAGGTTATCAAAGACAGAGATGATTTATTCCTTCTTCATTGCTTAAATACTAGCAGAGCATTTCCCCAGCTCTCTACAGATTCAAAGCAGTGTCCAAACAGGAATTGTTTAATTCTTACAGAACCCCCTATGAAGTAGTCAGGCAAGTCAATGGGAGCTGATAGCCTCTCAGGATTGATTAGACCAGGCAAGCAAAGAAGTGTTTTGTTCAAGCTGATGATGTGAATGGAGAGGTGAATGGAGTGGGAGGGAAGGATTTGGCTTTTAGAGCTCTCAAGTTTACAAGACAGTGTCTTCAGGGAGCAGAAACAACCATCAGCAGGGCTGAAATCAGAGCTGTGCTCTAAGAGTGCCACTAGACTTGGAGTTTCTGACCCCTGGTGGAAAGGTCATATCGAATTCTCCCTGGAGTTAGTGCTCTTGGGTTTTAAAGACATTCAGGTGGCCTTAAATCCCAAACAGTCTGCTTGCCAGCCAGGCAGCAGGCTGTGGGTGATGCTATGAAAGCATCCTTTGCTTTCTCTTTGGCAGCTTCCAGGCACAATGGCAGCAAAGCCTCTCAGGATTGATTAGACCAGGCAAGCAAAGAAGTGTCCGTCAGGGAGTTGGAGAGAGCAATAAGGTCTCCCCTGAGCCTCCTCTTCTGCAGGCTAAGCAACCCCAGCTCCCTCAGCCTCTCCTCACAGGGCTGTGTTCCAAACCCCTCACCAACTTTGTTGCCCTTCTCTGGACTCGCTCCAGCAAGTCAACCTCCTTCCTAAACTGAGGAGCCCAGAACTGGACACAGGACTCAAGGTGTGGCCTAACCAGTGCAGTGTACAGGGGCAGAATGACTTCCCTGCTCCTGCTGGCCACACTCTTCCTGATGCAGGCCAGGATGCCATTGGCCTTCTTGGCCACCTGGGCACACTGCTGGCTCCTGTTCAGCTGCTGTCAACCACTACCCCCAGGTCCCTTTCTGCCTGGCTGCTCTCAGCCACTCTGCCCCCAGCCTGTAGCACTGCATGGGGTTGTCGTGGCCGCCTGGCACTTGGACTTTAAGGGCATATAAAGGATCCATATGAAGGAAAGAAAGAATTGGAGTTCTGAAATGATCCAAATATTGGTAAAAAAAAACCCAGAAAAGTTTCTTTTAGTCAGAATTTGACCTATTTGGGGCTGCAGTCACCTCCCACCGAGCAGCCAAGGGTTGTGTGACACTGCCCTCTCCTCTCCAGCTGAACTGAGTGTCTCAGGCAGAAGTGGAGGAGCTGACTCTTAGCCATGGGATGTAGGGGAGAAGGAAATGAGTGGTTAAGATGCTTTTAAGAAGCAGCCTGCTGGGAAATATTGCATTAGGCTTTCTTAGAGAGCTCTTCAGCAGCTGAAACCTCCTAATGGGTGCAAAGGCAGGGAGGAACCTGCAAGCTCTGGGTGTTTAAAGGATGATTTTAGCTTCCTTTGCTTCCAAAGCTAACCCCACAAGTTAGTGCTCTGCTCAAGCAACAGCAAGACCTGGCTGCTGCTTTTGTCCTCTAGTTCCCTCTTCAAGGAGAGATGCCTCAGTGTGGAGGTTACTTGGAATATTCAAAGCACCTCTACAAATAAAGATGATGGGAAATTGGTTTTGTTGGGGGTGGGGGGGTTTCTATTTAAAGAACTTGCCTGCAGCAAAACATTTCTTGTCTTGCTTCAGACTCCTGTGCACATTAAATTGCTGCCATTTCATTTTGCTTTTTAATCCAATCCCTGTTATTTTCTACTCCTGTTTCTTTGTTGTTGTTGTTGTGGTTGTTTTTCTTCTTCTTCTCCCTAACCTGAATCACACCACTTACAAAAGCCTTTTTAGCAGACTTTTTATATAGTCTTTAGTTTTTTGCTGCCTTTGCAAAAATACAGCAAAAAGAGGAAAAAAAAAAACAACCAAAAAAGAGCCTCTCTCAAGTTATTTCCACCTCCTGCAGCTTAAACCTGGTGGTTACAGAAGAGCTACAGCACAGAAACCCCCTCAAAATAAGGAGGTGTGGATGCATTATGCACACGTTTAAGTTGGATGTTGCTAGATGGAATGGAATGAAATGGCATGGGAATGGAATGGAATGGAATGGAATGGAATGGAATGGAATGGAATGGAATGGAATGGAATAGAATAGAATAGAATAGAATAGAATAGAATGGGATGGGATGGGATGGGATGGGATGGGATGGGATGGGATGGGATGGGATGGGATGGGAATAGAATAGAGTAGCGTAGAGTAGAGTAGAGTAGATTAGAGTAGAATAGAATAGAATAGAATTAACCAGGTTGGAAACTACCTTTGAGATCATCCAGTCCAACCTCTCACCCAGCACCATCTGATCAACTCAACCATGGCACCAAGTGCCTCATTCAGGCTCTTCCTAAACACCTCCAGGGATGGGGACTCCACCACCTCCCTGGGCAGCACATCCCAAGGGCCAATCTCTCTATCTAGTAAGAATTTCTTCCTCATCTCCAGCCTAAGCCTACCCTGGCACAGCTTGAGACTGTGTCCTCTTGTTCTGGTGATGGTTGTCTGCTTGGGAGAAGAGACCAACCCCCACCTGGCTACAACCTCCCATCAGGGAGTTGGAGAGAGCAAGAAGGTCTCCCCTGAGCCTCCTCTTCTCCAGGCTAAGCAACCCCAGCTCCCTCAGCCTCTCCTCACAGGGCTGTGCTCCTCGACCCCTACTTCAGCTCTGTAGGGGAAAGCTGAAGTGTAGCAGAGCCTTTCCTGTGTCTTCTTCTCTGGTGTGTGGATTCTTGAGGTGTCACCAGGCAAAACAAGGCTGAAATGATACCACATGACAGAGTGGTCAGGGATTGGCATAGGCTGCCCAGAGGGGAGATGGAGTCCCCAAGCCTGGAGGTGTTCAAGGAGCCTGTGGCCGTGGGACATAGCTTTGCCTAATTTGATGTGCTGGAGAAATCACTTATCTGAGCAAAACTGTAATACATTGCTCTGGAGCACCCCAACACACTGTGCTCTAGAGTTTTAGTGCAGAGAATCAGAGAATGGTTTGGGTTGGAACAGGCCTCTAAAGTCATCCAGTCCAAGCATCATACCCAGCACCACCACAGCCACCAAACCATGGCCCCAAGTGCCATGGCCACAGGGGTCTGGAGCATCTCCAGGCATGGGCACTCCACCACCCCCCTGGGCAGCCTCTGCCAGTCCCTGACCACTCTGGCAGCAAAGAAATTTGTCCTCATTTTCCCTGATGGAACTTGAAGTCATTTCCTCTCCTCTTATCCTTTATTACTAAGGAGAAGAGCCCAAGCCCCAGCTCCCTGCAGCCTCCTCTCAGGTCTCCCTCAGCCTCCTCTTCTCCACACTCAACACCCCCAGCTCCCTCAGCTGCTCCTCCCCAACCCTCTTCTCCAGACCCTTCACCAGCTTGGTTGCCCTTCTCTGGACCTGTCCCAGCCTCTCAGTGTCCTTCTTGCACCGAGGAGCCCAAATCTGATCCTGGTATTGGAGGGCAGAATGTACCTAAAGCTTTTTTTGACTGTGCCAATCACAGAATATTAGGGTTGGAAGGGTCCTCTAGAGATCATCCAGTCCAAGCCCCCTGCCAGAGCAGGATCACCTAGAGCAGGTCCCACAGGCAGGCACCCAGGCAGCAGGGAATATTTACAGGTGAAACTGGTTATAAGGAAGGGGGAGACAAAAAAATACACAATAAATGAAGTGATCTAATTTTAGTTATCTCAGAGCAGCAGGAAGCCAGAGAGGAATCCTTCCTGTCTCTGGTGGGGGAGGCTTGCAGTCCACTCACCTCACACAACGTGGCCCAGTCACCATTAGAGGGAAACAGATCTCCATGCTGTGCTGGTGCCATAAAAGTGGGAGCAGCTTATTGTTCTTTTAAATCCTGTAACACTCTGTTAGAAACTGAGATTGTGAGCTGTGTCTGCTCACAATGAATATTCTGAGGCTGAACAGGTTTGGGTTTGTTGGGTTTTTTTCTTCCTAGCTACAGCCTCAGAATAATCTGAAGAAAGCTGTAGAAAATTGGCTTTGTCCTGCAGTCCTCTCTTGCAGATCTCAGAATCACAGAATGCAGCAGGTTGGAAGGGAGCCTCAAAGCTCAGCATGTCCAAGCCCCCTGCGGTCAGCAGGGACACCTCCAACCAGAGCAGGTTGCTCAGGGCCACATCAGGTCTGATCTTGAATGTCTCCAACCTGCTCCAGTCCCTCTGCAGCCTGCCTGTAGGATGCCTTCAGATATTGAAATGCAGCTCTAAGGTCCTCCCCAGAGTCTTAGGTGTGCCCAGAGCCTTTTCTTCTCCAGGCTGAACAACCCCAGCTCACTCATCCTATCCTCACAGCAGAGGTGCTCCAGCCCTCTGCTCATCACAGGGTCTCACCACTTCTTTATCTCACCACTTCTAAACCAGGTGTGCTTAGACGAACCAAGCACAGCTACATGGAAACACATTCACATTGGGACTGAAGCCAGACCTCCATGTGCTGTGCAAGGCAGGCTCTTCCAATGCACCTCAACACAGAACCACAGATCACAAGATCAGAGGATATCAGGGGTTGGAAGGGACCTCCAAATATCATCCAGTCCAACCCCCTGCCAGAGCAGGGCCATAGAATCCAGCACAGGTCACACAGGAACACATCCAGATGGGGCTGGAAAGGCTCCAGAGAAGGAGACTCCACAGCCTCTCTGGGCAGCCTGCTCCAGGGCTCCAGCAGCCTCACAGTAAAGAAGTTCCTCCTCATGTTGAGGTGGAGCCTCCTGTGCTGGAGTTTCCATCCATTGTTCCTTGTCCTATCTCAGGGTGCAGCTGAGCAGAGCCTGTCCCCTCCCTCCTGACCCCCAGCCCTCAGCTACTGGAATGGAATGGAATGGAATGGAATGGAATGGAATGGAATGGAATGGAATGGAATAGAATAGAATAGAATAGAATAGAATAGAATAGAATAGAATAGAATAGAATAGAATAGAATAGAATAGAATCAACCAGGTTGGAAGAGGCCCTCGAGATTGATCAGATCCCTCTCAGCCTTCTCCCCTCCAGACTGAACAGCCCCAGGGCTCTCAGCCTCTCCTCCCCAGGCAGTGCTGCAGTCCCTTCAGCATCCTTGCAGCCCTCCCTTGGACTCTCTCCAGCAGCTCCCTGTCCCTCCTGAGCTGGGGAGCCCAGAGCTGGAGGCAGTAGTCCAGGTGTGGCCCTGTCTGGCCTCCCTCCAGCAGCTCCATTTGCTGGTGTGCCTCATGTTCAAGCATGCAGGTCTTGGAGCTGCAATTCAGTCATGCAAACTTTGACTCAGCAAAGTTCCTAAAGCCCTTCTGCCTTGGCTTGTTTGCCTGAATTGGGACTTAAGCACTTTTTCTTCTAATTCAGGAGCTGCTTTGGCAAGCTCAACCTGGTGTGACTGCTGAGGTGCATTTAAATAGCTGTGAGACAAGCACAAGGGGAGGGAGATGCTCTGCTGATGTAGAGCAGGTCAGTTCCCAGCCACTGACCTTCTTTCTCTTGTGCAGAGTTGAAATGTTTTGTTGCTGTCATAGGAACCTTTAACTGATCATCTGGGCTGAATAACAAAGGTCTAAAGGCTGCCACAAGTTAAGTGAATGGCTCAGGTTGGAAGGGACCTCACAGCTCATCTACTCCAACCTCTCTACCGCAGGCAGGGGATGCCTCTCAACTAGACTCAGCTGCTCAAGGCTTCATCCAGCCTGGCCCTGAACACCCCCAGGCAGGAGGCAGCCAACTTTTACCAAGAAGGATCCACTGGAAGCAGGTCTGTTAAAGTTGCTGTCCAGCAGATGGAGAGAGGGGATTCTGCCCCTCTGCTCTGCTCTGGTGAGACCTCACCTGCAGTGCTGTGTCCACCCATGGGGGCTCCAACACAAGAAGGACATGGACCTGAAGGAGAAGGTGCCGAGGAGGCCACAAAGATGATGAGAGGGCTGGAGAATCTCTCCAGGCTGAGAGAATTGGGGCTGTTCAGCCTGGAGAACCCATGAGTCCAGTGGATGGACATGAGGATGCTGAAAGGACTGAAGCTTCCCTCTGATGAAGAGGGGCTGAAAGCCCTGGGGCTGTTTAGCCTGGAGAAGAGCAGCCTGAGAGGGGATCTGATCAATGCTGATCAAGAGCTAAAGGGTGGAGGCCAGGAGGATGGGGCTGGGCTCTTTGCAGTGGTGTCCAGTGACAGGACAAGGGGCAAAGGGCACAAGCTGGAGCACAGAAAGTTCCATCAGAACATGAGGAAAATCCTTCTTGGGAGGGTGCAGCCCAGAGAGGCTGTGGAGTCTTCTCTGGAGACTTTCCAAAATCCCCTGGCCACATTGCTGTGCAGCCTGGCCTAGGTGACCCTGCTTTAGTGGGGGGGAGTGACTGGATGATCTCCAGAGGTCCCTTCCAACCCTCACCATTCTGTGATTCTGTGATTCTCAGCTGAGGCAGATTGACAAAACTCAAGTGGAATCAGAGGATCTTGGTCAGTTAGCCAAGTCTCTGCTTCCTGGTTGCCACTTTCAAAGGTTTTGTGCTTCTTTCCCCATTTTCTGTGCCTTGACTGGTCACAAGCAGTCAGACAAGCAGCAGATATCCAGGGAGGTTCTCTTCCCCCTCTGCTCTGCCCTGCTGAGACCTCACCTGGAATATTGCATCCCATTGCTCTGGGCTCCCCAGTGCAGGAGGGACAGGGATCTGCTGGAGAGGGCTATGAGGATGCTTAGGGGACTGCAGCACTGCCTGGGGAGGAGAGGCTGAGGGACCTGGGGCTGTTCAGTCTGGAAAAGAGAAGACTTAGAGGGGATTTAATCAATGTTTATCAATATCTGAGGGCTGGGGGTCAGGAAGGAGGGGACAGGCTCTGCTCACTTGCTCCCTGGGATAGGACAAGGAGCAATGGATGTAAGCTGCAGCACAGGAGGTTCCACCTCAACATGAGGAGGAACTTCTGCACTGTGAGGGTCACAGAGCCCTGGAGCAGGCTGCCCAGAGGGGTTGTGGAGTCTCCTTCTCTGGAGTCTTCCCAGCCCTGTCTGGATGTGTTCCTGTGTGACCTGAGCTAGACTGTATGGTCCTGCTCTGGAAGGGGCTTGGACTCAGTCTCTGGAGGTCCCTTCCAACCCCTGTGAGCCTGTGATCCTGGTGTGCAAACACACCTGAGTGTGTGTTGGTGCAGTGCACCCAGTGCCATTTCACAGAATCAAAGAACTGGCTGGGTAGGAAAAGGCTTCTAAGATCCAAACATCAACCCAACCCCACCATGGCCATGAAACCATGTCCCCAGGTGCCATGGCCACACATTTCTTGAGCACCTCCAGGGATGGGGACTCCACCACCTCCTTGGGCAGCCTGTGCCAACACCTGACCAGAAGGGAAGAGAGAGAAAGGCGCAATGGGAGGGAAATGCTGCAATGCTGGTGGCTGTTATTTGGTGATGGAGAGCTCTGCTTTCATGGCTATGGTGGGAACTGTCAGAGTGGCCTGAGCAGAGCACAGCTGCTGGCTCAGCCTCTCCTTCTGCCCTTCAGGCAAGCCAGGTGGCTGTGGATCTTTGGTGGTGTCTTTGCTGGAACTCGCTGCATCCCCTTCAGGTGTGGGCTGCTCTTGCAAACCTTCTCCATGGAGAGCTGCAAGAAAGTCTCCAAAAACAGCATCTGAAAAATTAGGGCTGCCAGAAGCATTTGGTGTGGGGGAAAAAAATAAACCAACCCAAAACCAAAAAGAAGAAAGAAGAGAAAGGTGGAGAAAACAGGCACAAAACAACAGCAAAACCCCAAACAAAGCAAGCTGGTAGGGAAGAAGTGTTTAGGAAAGCTTGGCTTTAATTGTGCAGGTGCAGAGGTTGGGTAGGTGCCAGGTCATGCTGATGCCATAGGTTTTGTGTTAACATTTGTCAGGACTGAGAAGCTTCTGAGGGAAAAGAAAAAATGGGGGGGAAAGGAGAGAGGAGAAGGGGAAGGAGAAGGGGAAGGAGAAGGGGAAGGAGAAGGGGAAGGAGAAGGGGAAGGAGAAGGGGAAGGAGAAGGAGAAGGAGAAGGAGGAGGAGGAGGAGGAGGAGGAGGAGGAGGAGGAGGAGGAGGAGGAGAAGGAGAAGGAGAAGGAGAAGGAGAAGGAGAAGGAGAAGGAGAAGGAGAAGGAGAAGGAGAAGGAGAAGGAGAAGGAGGAGGAGAAGGAGGAGGAGAAGGAGGAGAATAGACTAGAATAGAATAAACCAGGTTGGAAGAGACCTTAAAGATATCTCATCGAGTCCAACCTATCACCCAACACCATCTAATCAGCTAAACCATGGAATACATAGAATAAACCAGGTTGGAAGAGACCTTCAAGATCACCCTATCAAGTCTCCTCCTATACACCCCCAATGATGGCAACTCCACCACCTCCCCGGGCAGCCCATTCCAATGGGCAATCACTCTCTCTCAATGGCATCCTGGCTGGAACAGTGTGGCCAGCAGGAGCAGGGAAGTCATTGTGCCCTCTGTCAGCACTGGTTAGGCCACACCTTGAGTCCTGTGTCCAGTTCTGGGCTCCTCAGGTTAGGAAAGACGTTGAGCTGCTGGAAGGTGTCCAGAGAAGGGCAACAAAGCTGGGGAGGGGTCTGGAGCACAGCCCTGGGAGGAGAGGCTGAGGGAGCTGGGGTTGCTTAGCCTGGAGAAGAGGAGGCTCAGGGGAGACCTTCTTGCTCTCTGCAACTCCCTGAAGGGAGGTTGGAGCCAGGTGGGGGTTGGTCTCTTCTCCCAGGCAGCCAGCACCAGAACAAGAGGACACAGTCTCAAGCTGTGCCAGGGGAGGTTTAGGCTGGAGGTAAGGAGATAGTTCTTCCCAGACAGAGAGATTGGCCCTTGGGATGTGCTGCCCAGAATAGAATAGAATAGAAAAAACCAGGTTGGAAGAGACCTTCAAGATCATTGTGTCCAACCTATCATCCAACACCACCTAATCAACTAAACCATATCCTAGCCTATTCTATATTATTGTACTCTATTCTATATATTTATGTATTTATTTATTTCCATGTGTCTATTTTATCGAGTTTATTGATTAATCTACCAGTCTAGTTAGATAGTCAGTTATTTTTAGACATGACTCTTTCATGAGGTTCCTCTCCCCGCAGCTCTCCAGCCTGGGCAGGTCTCCCAGCACAGCCTGATGGGCTGACAGCTTCCCCTCCCAGTTGGGTCCCATCAGCACACTGGCTGAGGCTCCACTCTGTGCCTTCAGCCAGTTCAGTGATGAAGGTGTTGAAAAAGGCTTGACTCCTTCCTGGGCCTTAGGGAACACCACCAGCCACAGGCATCCAACCAGACCCTGCACCATTGACCACAGCCCTCTGAGCTCTGTCCTGAGCCTGCAGAGGAGGAGGCCCAGGGGAGACCTTCTTGCTGTCTACAACTACCTGAAGGGAGGTTGTACCCAGGTGAGGGTTGGTCTCTCCTCCCAGGCAACCACCAACAGAACAAAAGGACACAGTCTCAAGCTGTGCCAGGGGAGGTTTAGGCTGGAGGTGAGGAAGAAATTCTTCCCAGCAAGAGAGATTGGCCATTGGGATGTGCTGCCCAGGGAGGTGATGGAGTCCCCATCCCTGGAGGCGTTTAGGAAGAGCCTGGATGAGGCCCTTGGAGCCATGGTTTAGTTGATCAGATGGTGCTGAGTGATAGGTTGGACTCAATGATCTCTGAGGTCTTTTCCAACCTGGTTAATTCTATTCTATTCTATTCTGTTCTGTTCTGTTCCATTCTATCTCTGCAGAATCACAGAAGAGACCTCAAAGATCATCCAGTTACAATTCCCCCCCCCACCATGGGCAGGGACACCTCCCACCAGCCCAGGCTGCTCAAGGCTTCATCCAGCCTGGCCTGGAGCACCTGCAGGGAGGAGGTTTCCACAGCTCCCCTGCACAACCTGTTCCAATGTCTCCCCAGTCTCACTCTCAAGAATTTCTTCCTCATCTCCAGTCTCAATCTCCCTCATCCTGGCACTCTCACCCCTTGCCAAAAGTCCCTCCCCAGCTCTCCTGTAGCCCCTTCAGATACTGAAAGGCCAATCTAAGGTCTCCCCAGAGCCTTTTCTTCTCCAGGCTGCGAACTGAGCCCCAACACTGGCATGGCTTTTTGTATGAATTGAAATCAGATCCTGTGATTTTGGTGTGATCCTGAGTTGGAGATCAGCTTGAGTGGCCTGAAGTCAGCCTGAGCATCACTGGCCCCCATGGGGCTACCCTCCAAGCAAGCACTGCTGGGGCTGGAAAACACATTACTGTGAACCCCTGTTTCTGACTTGGCATTCAGAGGAGCTCAGGCTTTTAAGGCACAGAAAGGACCAGGGATAATTTGCAAGGCTTCCCAGAGAGGATCTGCTTATGCTCAGCTCTTGCTCAGAGCTTTCCTCTATGCCTTGGAACAGAGAAATCCAAACCCAAAAAGGCTAATTAGATTTTGTGGGAGTTTGGGGTTTTTTTTTTTGATGGCTGATAAATGTATCTCTACATAAATATGTATGATCCATGTGCTTAGCTTCCCATAATGGGAATTATTTCCAAGAGAAAGAAAACATCAGGCCACATAAATGTCAGTGGAGAATGGAGATATACGAGGTTGAGATGAGAGCTGCACAACCAAACAGATTTGTTTCAGGTGGTGCTTGAATTAGTTTGGGATATAATCACCTCAGTGCAGAGGGTGGCCTGGTGCTGCTTTGGACTGGGAGTGCCACAGGTGAGGCTCAGCATTCCACACTCCAGGATAAAGAGGAGAAACTCTTCATCCATCAGTAGGAGGTTGGAAGGAGCTGGGGGTTGGGCTCGTCTCCCTCCTGATGAGATCAGAGAATCATAGAGTCAATAAGGTTGGAAAAGACCTCAGAGATCATCCAGTCCAACCTAGCACCCAACACCTCCTGACAACTAAAGCATGGCTCCAAGTGCCACATCCAATCCCCTCTTGAACACCTCCAGGGATGGGGACTCCACCACCTCCCTGGGCAGCACATTCCCATGGCCAATCTCTCTTTCTGAGAAGAACTTTCTCCTCACCTCCAGCCTATACCTCCCCTGGCACAGCTTGAGACTGTGTCCTCTTGTTCTCGTGCTGGTTGTCTGGGAGAAGAATCCAACCCCCACCTGGCTACAACCTCCCTTCAGGGAGTTGGAGAGAGCAAGAAGGTCTCCCCTGAGCCTCCTCTTCTGCAGGCTAAGCAACCCCAGCTCCCTCAGCCTGCTCAAGATCAGCCTCATTGCCCTGATGCAAGGGAACAGACTCAAGCTGCACCAGGGGAGGGTTAGGTTGGAGATGAGGAACAATTTGTTTGCTGCAAGAGTGGTCAGGGACTGGCACAGGCTGCCCAGGGAGGTGGTGGAGTCCCCATCCCTGGAGGTGTTCCAGAACCCTGTGGCCATGGCATTTGGAGCCATGGTTTGGTGGCCATGGTGGGGCTGGGTTGATGCAGCTCCCTGAAAGGAGGTTGGAGCCAGGTTGGGGTTGGTCTCTTCTCCCTAGTGACAAGTGATAGGATGAGAAGAAATGACCTCAAGTTGCCCCAGGGGAGGTATAGGTTGGACTTCAGAAGAAACTTGTTGACTGGAAGGGTTCTCAAGCCTGGCACAGGCTGCCCAGGGAGGAGACTGAATCCCCATCCCTGGAGGGGTTTGTCACAGGCAGAGCTGTGGTGCTGAGGGCCACGGTTCAGCTCCAGCCTTGGCAGAGTTAGAGACTGGTTGGACTGGAGGATCTTGAAGGTCTTTTCCAACCAACCCATTCTGTGATTCTCTTTGCCTCTTGAATCCTATTCCCATGAAGAGGTCTCTGAAGGTACAGCCCAGGACTGAGGCTGGCAGCTGATGGGGATGATGGGTCCAAGCAGATGAACATTTTGCAGAGTGGAGCTGTGCAGTGGCTCCTCTGGTGCTGCTCTTTTCCCACTAACAAGTTGCAGAACACTTTAAAACACTTTTTCTCCCTCAGCTCTCACTTCAGTCTAACTTTATAACAGCAAAGCAAGCAGCCTTGGGAGAGCCCTCTGACCCCACCTCATTGCAGCTAATTCTCTTTTCACTTCTGCCACTGTAAGAATATTCATGCTAATTGGGTTTCACAGGCAAGGGCAATTAAGCCCAGGCTGTGTGCTCCTTAGGGACTGGAGTTCATGGTGGAAATCAGAATTGTAAGGAGAACTTCCAGGTTTTTTTGCTTTCTTTCCCTTTTTCCCCCCTCAGCTATAATGCATTGCAAATGACTTCAACTGAGTCGCAGCACTGCATCCACATCTGGTGCTCTCAGCGTAAGACATGGAACTGCTGGATGGGGGTCAGAGGAGGCCATGAAGGTGGTCAGAGAGCTGGAGAACCTCCCCACTATGTGGACAGGCTGAGAGAGTTGTTCAGCCTGGAGAAGAGAAGGCTCCAGGGAGACCTTAGAGCAGCCTTCCAGTACCTGAAGGGAGCTACAGCAGAGCTGGGGAGGGATTTTTGCAAAGGCTTGGAGTGACAGGATGAGAGGGGATGGATGGGAGCTCCAGGAGGAGAGATTTGGACTGGAGATTAGGAAGAAATTCTTGCCATTGAGGATGGGGAGACACTGGAGCAGGTTGCCCAGGGAGGTTCAACCTTCCCTGGAGGTGTTCAAGGTGAGGCTGGATGAGGCCTTGAGCATCATGGTCTAGTGGAGGGTGTCCCTGCCCATGGCAGGGGGTGGGAACTGGATGATCTTGAAGGATCCTTTCCAACCCAAACCACTCTCTGAATCTGTGAAGCCAGAAAGCATGCTCATGTGCTGTGAGTGATGATCTCTCCTCCCTTCTTTGACTGAAGCAGCTTCTTGGAAGGACTCAGTTGTGTCTCAGGTGTGTTGTGGATAATGTGTCTAAGTGTTAACACCTGTGAAGAGAGAAACACATCAGCTGAACACCATCACTTAGCCCACATATGAAATATCCAAGCCTGGATATGGAGTCTGAAGCCAACATTCTGTTCCCTGGACAGTTTACAGTTCGTTAGCAGCAGCATTCACAGCCCTCTGACACTTGGCCAGAGCTGATCTAAGCTAGAAGGTGAGGACAGGCTGAGGGAGCTGGGGGTGTTCAGCCTGGAGAAGAAAAGGCTCCAGAAAGACCTTAGAGCAGCCTGCCAGGACCTGAAGGGAGCTACAGGAAGGCTGCAGAGGGACTGTTGCCAAAGGCCTGCAGGGACAGGCCCAGGGGCAATGGTTTGAAATGACAGCAGAGCAGATTGAAATTGGATGTGAGGAACAAGTTCTGCCCCAGGAGGCTGCTGGAACACTGCAGCAGGTTGCCCAGGGAGGTGGCTGAGGATCCATCCCTGGAGATCTTCAGAGTGAGGCTGGAGAAGGCTCTGAGCAACCTGATCTGGTGAAGGATGTCCCTGCTGGCTGCACGGGGCTTGGACTGGAGGAGCTCTGGAGGAATCATAGAACCACCTGGGTGGTTTAACTCTACTCAGTAGCACATATTGGTCCTGGTGATTGAATATTTCAAACCTCCAGGCTCCTGCACTTGCATTGAGATAGGGAAGACAGAAGATAGCACCAAAATTCAGCCTTGAGTCAATTTGCTCCCAGTACTCTCCATAGGAACCAGGAAACATTGTAAGGTTCTGCTGCTCCTTATTATTTCTTCTTTTCTTATTCCTTGAAGAAACCAAATTCCTCTGGTCAGAAGGAATTTTTTTCCCCTCTTCAGGGAACTCTTCAGGGGACTCTTCAGGGTTTGTTTTGTTGTTGGTTTGGTTTGGTTGGTTGGTTGGTTTTAACTCGCCACTTCTAACCCAGGTGTGGTTAGGGAAACCAAACACAGCTACATGGAAACACATTGGAACTGAAGCCAGACCTTCACATGCTGTGCAGGGCAGACTCTTCCACTGCACCTCAACACAGGATCACAGATCACAGGATCAGAGGATGTAAGAGGTTGGAAGAGACCTCCAGAGATCATTGAGTCCAAGCCCCTGCCAGAGCAGGACCACAGAACCCAGCACAGGTCACACAGGAACACATCCAGATGGGGCTGGGAAGGCTCCAGAGAAGGAGACTCCACAACCTCTCTGGGCAGCCTGCTCCAGGGCTCTGTGACCCTCACAGTGCAGAAGTTCCTCCTCATGTTGAGGTGGAGCCTCCTGTGCTGCAGTTTCCATCCATTGTTCCTTGTCCTATCCCAGGGTGCAGCTGAGCAGAGCCTGTCCCCTCCCTCCTGACCCCCAGCCCTCAGCTATTGATAGACATTGATGAGATCCCTCTCAGTCTTCTCTCCAGACTGAACAGCCCCAGGTCCCTCATCCTCTCCTCACCAGGCAGTGCTGCAGTCCCTTCAGCATCCTTGCAGCCCTTCCTTGGACTCTCTCCAGCAGATCTCTCCTGAACTGGGGAGCCACAGAATGATTGAGGCTGCTAAAGACCTCTGAGATCCTCAAGTCCAGCCTATGAACCAGGACCAGCACCAGCACCACACAGTTTGTGCCAAAGTTGTTCTTTCTCAGAGGAGTTCCACTGCCTTTCGTTTTGGGGTTGTCTGTGAGTGCCTTTCAGACAGACAACCATTGCCTGATGGATTTTGAAGTTTCCTGTGCAGTGCCTGCACATTTTCCTGCTCACTGGACGATAACAGGGAAGAGAGAAGAGGGACCAAGGGCAGAAAATGATGATGGGAGGCGGGGAGGATTATTAAACACTCTTCAACCTCCAGGGGCAACTCAGTTCTATCTCTACCTCTGGCACCAACAGCAGTTGGCATGAGAGCAACTTCCTCACTTGCTTCCACTGCAGTGCAAGGAGGCAAAGTTATGGGTAAAATTTGGACTACCCAAGAAAATTCTGGGGAGGGAGGGAGGGAGGGGGAAGGAAAAGCAAAAGCAAAAAGCCAGCCTTGTTTCACTAATTGTCATATCTGCACTGCACAGGCCTCTCCCTTCTGTGCTTTTCCAATTAGCAACATGAAGCATGTTAAAGTGATTAATAGCTGTGTGAGCTCAGGATCAAGCTGGCTGAGGGAAATGCCTGGCTCTTGGATGGCTGAAATTGTGGGGCACTGGATACTGCTGGGGAAAAAAAAGTTAAAGGGACACTTCAGAACGGTTTGAATTGTTTCCTGGGGGTCCCATGGCAAAGCCAAGGGGGGATGGGGAGAAGGCACTGCTGGAGAGATTCCCACTGGACTCCAGAAGAGAATATTTCCCATGAGAAGAGCTGGACACTGGAATCATCTCCCAGAGGGAGTGAGGGCTTCCCCTGCACTACACAGCTTGAAGACTCAGCTTGACAGGGTGCTGGAACTCTCAGCAGTGGGAGTGGGAACTTGGGCAGTGAGTGGCTGGAAAGCAGCCCTGAGGAGAGAGCCTTGGGGGTGCTGGGGGAGGAGAAGCTCAAGAGGAGCTCTCAGTGTGCACTTGCAGCCCGGAAAGCCAACCAGAGCCTGGGCTGCAGCAAGAGAAGTGTGGCCAGCAGGGCAAGGGAGGGGATTCTCCCCCTCTGCTCAGCTCTGCTGAGACCCCACCTGGAGTACTGCCTCCAGTTCTGGAGCCCCTATGACAAGAAGGATCTGGAGGTGCTGGAAGGTGTCCAGAGAAGGGCCAGGAGGATGAGCAGAGGGCTGGAGCACCTCTCCTGTGAGGACAGACTGAAGGAGTTGGGGCTGTGCAGTCTGGAGAAGAGAAGGCTCCCAGGTGACCTCATTGTGGCCTTCCAGTATCTGCAGGGGGCTCCAAGAAGGCTGGGGAGGGACTGCTCAGGATCTCAGGTAGTGATAGGACTAGGGGGAATGGAATGAAGCTGGAGGTGGGGAGATTCAGGCTGGAGGTGAGGAGGAAGTTCTTCCCCATGAGAGTGGTGAAGCCCTGGAATGGGTTGTCCAGGGAGGTGGTTGGGGCACTGTCCCTGGAGGTGTTTAAGCCCAGGCTGGATGAGGCTCTGGCCAGGCTGATCTAGTGTGGGGTGTCCCTGCCCATGGCAGGGAGGTTGGAACTGGATGATCCTTGTGGTCCCTTCCAACCCTGACTGATACTATCATACTATGAACTCTCATTTCAACTCAAATTTCACCTAGCAAGGTTGGACCAGATGATCCTTGGGGTCCTTTCCAGGTTGCCATAGAATCATAGAGTTATAGAATCATAGACTCACAGAACTGTCAGGGTTGGAAGGGACCTCAAGGCTCAGCCAGTTCCAACCCCCTGCCATGGCCAGGGACACCTCACACTACAGCAGGTTGCTCACAGTCACCTCCAGCCTGGCTGCAAACACCTCCAGGCAGGAGGCTTCCACCACCTCCCTGGGCAACCTGTGCCAGGCTCTCACCAACCTCAGGGTTGAGAATTGGATTTTCATTTGGTTTGATTAGGGAATCAAAATTTAAATGCAATGGATTGAAGGTCAAGGGAAACTTGGTAACATCATCAGGTTATTAAATTATGGTAGAGGTAATGCAGCACCCTAGAGATGGAGAATGGTTGGAGACAGTGATCACAGGATGATAGCATCATGGAAATGTTTGGGTTGGAAAATACCTCCAAGATCATCCAGGCCAACCAGCAACCCAACCCCACCATGGCCTTGAGTGCCATGGCCACAGGGTTCTGGAACCCCTCCAGGCATGGGGACTCCACCACCTCCCTGGGCAGCCTGAGCCAGTCCCTGCCCACTCTTGCAGCAAAGAAATTCTTCATCATCTCCAACCTAACCCTCCCCTGGTGCACCTTGAGGCCATTTCCTCTCCATTTATCCCTTGGTACTAGGGAGAAGAGCCCAACCCCAGCCTGGCTCCAGCCTCCTTCCAGGGAGCTGTAGAGAGCAATGAGGTCTCTCTCAGCCTCCTTTTCTCCTCTCCAACCTAACCCTCCTTTTTTGAGGTTGTACCCCAGGTGGGGTCCATCTACTGAACCCTCTGCATGGAGCTGCAAGAAGGCTGTTGTGTGCCAGGCTGAGCAGAGATGCCAATGTTCTCTCTGGCCATCCTGCAGCACAGCAGCTTCCCCAGCTCTGAAGCAAGCTAGGGGCAAACCTGTGTGGAGCAGGAGTTAGGAGAGTGTGAGATATCCTGGCTGGGAGGAAAGAGCTCTTTAGGTACAGAAGAAGCAGAAGATCATAACCAGCCTTTTGCCAGCCCTCCATGCTTCAGTGAGCTGCTGAAGAATGAGGGAGGTGGAGACAAAGTTGGTTTGTTCCCTCCTTGCAGGCAGTGCTACTACTCTTAGGCCTTCTGGATGACATTCATCTTGCCTAGCTGCAGAGCTGACAGCACAGCTGTCTACAAGTGCTCAACGTGGCCTCTCTTTGCAATTCATAGAGGGCACCTTGGGGTGCAATTGATCTAATCCCAAAGCAGGCATCCAAAATAGGCCAGGGGGGGGAAAGAAAGGGGGGGGGTAAAAGGAATAATCATGTCTCAGAAGTATAATCTCAACCACTTCCTGGCCTTGAATTTGATCTATCTCATCCCTGCCCTGTGTGCTGCACAATAATTTGTGAGTTCCTAAAGTCTCTTCATCCTGAGGAAGGGTCTTAAAAAGATTTGCAGTCAGAAGGAAGAAGAACAGATGGTGGAACAGCTTCATCTGGCAATGCCTAACATGCACATCTGAGGTCTACTCAGGGCTGATGCTTTTCTCTCCTCAGTAATTGAACAGCTTCTTAACAGGACAGCTGGAAAGGCTGCTGAGAGCCCACGTCCATGCTCCTGGTCATGGTGGCCTGGATCTGAAGCAGAACAGAGGAGCTGAGTTTCCTGCCATCACCATGGGGTTTGGTTTGCTTCCTTGCTTGCTTTGCCCCCTCACAAAATCAAACACAAAGAAGGAGAAAATAAGTACCAGAAAAGAATAAACCCTGCTCCTGTGGTGCTTTTGCTCAGTAAAGCAAATGGTGAGCTTTGTGGATCCATGGAGGAGGAATTGCTTTGGAAGTTGATTCATTGATTCACACTTTGGAAGGGACCTTGAAGATCATTTAGGCTCAAGGTGAGGAGAAAGTTCTTCCCAGAAAGGGTAACTGGCCATTGGGATGTGCTGCCCAGGGAGGTGGTGGAGTCACCATCCCTGGAGGTGTTCAAGTGAGGCTTGGATGTGGCACTTGGAGCCATGGTTTAGTTGTCAGGAGGTGTTGGGTATTAGGTGGTAGGTTGGACTTGATGATCTCTGAAGTCTTTTCCAACCTGGTTGATTTTATGATCACCCAGTTCCAACCCCCTGCCATGGGCAGGGACACCTCCTACCAGCCCAGGCTGAGTCCAGGCTGCTCAAGAATTTAGGACACCTTGGAACCACAGACAAGCATCCAGGCACAAAGGATGGGACAGAGAGGAGCTGAACTTGCTGTGCTCTTGTGACAGGACAAAAAGAACAACCAAATGTCCATTTGCCTCCTGAGCTGTGCCCCTTTCTCTGGAAGAATAAATTTCTTCCCTGTTTGGCATTCAGTGCCAAGCAATTGGCATTCAGCTGGCATGGACCTGGCAGAGGAGAAAGCTCTGTTTCATTTTTACTTGAAGCACAGAACAGAGAGGGTTGGAAGGGACCTCTGGAGGTCATTGAGTCAAAATCCCCTGCCACAGCAGAGTCACCCAGGGCTGGTTGCACAGGAACACATCCAGGTGGGTTTGGAAAGTCTCCAGAGCAGGAGAGTCCACAAGCTCTCTGGGCAGCCTGCTCCAGGGCTGCAGCACCCTCACACCAAAGAAGTTTCTCCTTATGTTTGAGTGAAACCTCCTGGGTTCCAGTTTGTGTCCATTGCCCCTTGTCCTGGCACTGGGCACCACTGAAAGGAGCCTGGCCCCATCCTCAGGGTCTTCACCCTTTAGCTTTGATCAGATCCCCTCTCAGGCTGCTCTCCTCCAGCCTAAACAGCCCCAGGGCTCTCTTTACAGAGATGCTCCAGGCCCTTCAGCATCTTTGTGGCCTCCTTTGGACTTTTTTCCCTGTAGTTCTCTTCCCCTCTTGAACTGGGAAGCCCAGAACTGGACACAATATTCCAGGTGTGGCCTCACCAGGGCAGAGTAGAGTGGGAGAAGAGCTTCCCTTGCCCTGCTGGCCACACTCTTCCTCATGCAGCCCAGGAGACCAATGGCCTCCTTGGCCACAAGGACACATTGCTGGCTCTCAGCTTGCCTTTGCATTCTTTCTGTGTAGGGTTTTATCCCCAGCTCACATCTAGGCTGTCTGGATGAAGCTGGGTTTTAGGGCATGTTTGGGAGCTGCTCTGACTCTTCCAGGTCTCCAGTGGCAAAGCAATTTTTCATTGAAAGGACCACCTGGGGGGAGCAAATTTCCCTCTTCCCCTTCCTCCCCCTTGCAATGTTTAATCTGAAGCTAGAAGGCTACCCAGGCAGCAGATGTGTTTGCCTGCACTATATAAATCCCCACTCCCAAGCCTGGGCTGGAGCTGTGTCACCTTTCTGCCTGGAAAATGCCAGGACCCACAGGGAAACTTGTTTCCAGTGCTGTGCCTTGTCACTGTCAGGCATTTGATCCCTGGTGCTCCAATATATCATGGCACCTTCTGTCTCTCAGCTCTCTGATCATTCAGCCCCCTTAGCACTTTGCTTCACAGTCAGGTTCCACTCACTTCAGAGGTACAACCTGGTGGCTTGGTGCTGCTTCTCCCTAAGGTACACAAGCTGGAGCACCTCTCCTGCAAAGACAGGCTGAGAGAGCTGGGACTGCTTAGCCTGGAAAAGAGAAGGCTCCAGGGAGACCTTAAAGTGGTCTTCCAGTACCTGAGGGGACAACAAGAAAGCTGGAGAGGGACTTTTGGAAAGGGCTTGTAGTGATAGGATGAGGGGCAATGGCTTTGAGCTGGGAGAGGGCAGATTGGGACTGGAGATGAGGAAGAAATTCTTGCCAGTGAGGGTGGGGAGACACTGGCACAGGTTGCCCAGGGAGGCTGTGGCTGTCCCCTGCCTGGAGGTGTTCAAGGCCAGGCTGGATGAGGCCTTGAGCAGCCTGGGCTGGTGGGAGGTGTCCCTGCCCATGGCAGGGGGTTGGAACTAGGTGATCTTTAAGGTCCCTCCCAACCCAAACCATTCCATGCTTCTATGACCTTTCAGGACCCCAAACCATTCCATGCTTCTATATCTTTCAGGTCCTTCTCAAGCCATTCTATGATTCTATGATCTTTAAGGTCCCTCACAATCCAAACCTTTCTAGGATCTTTAAGGTTCAACCCAAACCATTCTATGAACTTTCAGGTCCTTTCCAATCCAAACCATTCTATGATTCTGTGCTGCTTCAGGTCCTTTCCAATCCAAACATTTCTATGATTCTATGATGTTTCAGGTCTCTCCCAGTCCAAACCATTCTATGACCTTTCAGATCCTTCCCAACCCAACCCATTCTATGCTCTTTCAGATCCTTCCCAGTTCAAACCATTCTATGCTCTTTCAGATCCTTCCCAACCCAAACCCTTCTATGACCTTTCAGGTCCTTCCCAACCCAAACCCTTCTATGACCTTTCAGGTCCTTCCCATCCCAAACCATTCTATGCTCTTTCAGATCCTTCCCAACCCAAACCCTTCTATGACCTTTCAGGTCCTTCCCAACCCAAACCCTTCTATGACCTTTCAGGTCCTTCCCATCCCAAACCATTCTATGCTCTTTCAGATCCTTCCCAGTCCAAACCATTCTATGCTCTTTCAGGTCCTTCCCAACCCAAACCATTCTATGACCTTTCAGATCCTTCCCAACCCAAACCATTCTATGCTCTTTCAGGTCCTTCCCAACCCAAACTATTCTATGACCTTTCAGATCCTTCCCAACCCAAACCATTCTATGACCTTTCAGGTCCTTCCCAACCCAAACCCTTCTATGACCTTTCAGGTCCTTCCCATCCCAAACCATTCTATGACCTTTCAGGTCCTTCCCAACCCAAACCCTTCTATGACCTTTCAGATCCTTCCCAACCCAAACCCTTCTTTGACCTTTCAGATCCTTCCCAACCCATTCTATGATCCTGTGCTGTCTGAGGTCCCTCCGGCCCAAACCATCCTATGATTCTATTCCTTGCTGTGTCCTCACTCAACAGCTATAATGGACATGAAGCTGAAGAGAACATCTGCAGCAGAGGACCTTTGTAATCTCCACAAGCTGAAACACACTCAGTGCTAACCCTTTTCTCTCTCTCTCCCCTTAATGCATGGAGCCAAATGTCCTCAGGCTTCAGGAAAGTTTGCATTTGGAGCTGAACTCCCTGGCTGAGCTCCAGCTCTGCTCAGCAGCCAGGCTTTCTGTGTTGGCCCCTCACAGATGAGGTGTTGCAAAAGCATCACTGAGGCACTGCTTCTTCCTCCCTTCCTCCAAGTGTTTTATTTCTTTCCCCCCTGTTGGTGCAGTCTTTGGATGTCATCACAGCTGGCCACTTTCCCTCCAGTGTTGGAGGCAGATGTACCTTGGAGGCAGATATCTGTTCAGATTGCTTGGCAGCAGAGGGTGTGCTGCTGGAGCCAGGAGAACAAGATCAGAAGGTGAGATAAACATGTGCTCTTTATCTTGCAAATAAAGATTGGCTTCTGGAGCACCCTCACTGTGAAGCTTTGGAGCCTCCAAAGGGCCCTTGGAGGCAGGGGGTTATGGGGAAGGGAGGCTTCTGCTCCTCAGGTTGAAACAGCAGAGGCTTTCTGCCATGTTTATTGCTTATTAGGTAGCAAAAAGGAAACATGGAAGTTGTATTTATTGCTCAAGGTGAAGGCTGACTGGGACAAGCTGCAGGAGGGAATTCTGAGCAAGATCTATTGAGCAATGATAGGGAAAGTGGTTGGCAGTCCCAGAAAGTATAGGAAGGCTCTAAAGAAAATACAGCAGTCACAGAATTGATCAGTTTGCTTGGAAAAGGCCTTGAAGCTCATCCAGTCCAACCATCCCCTAACTCTGCCAAGGCTGGAGCTAAACCATGGCCCTCAGCACCACAGCTCTGCCTCTCTCAAACCCCTCCAGGGATGGGAATTCAGCCGCCCTCCTGGATGGGGATTCAGCCACCCTCCTGGATGGGGATTCAGCCTCTCTCCTGGATGGGGATTCAGCCACCCCCCTGGATGGGGATTCAGCCACTCTCCTGGAGGGGCATTCAGCCACCGTCCTGGATGGGGATTCAGCCACCTCCCTGGATGGGGATTCAGCCACCTCCCTGGATGGGGATTCAGCCACCCTCCTGGATGGGGATTCAGCCACCTCCCTGGATGGGGATTCAGCCACCTCCCTGGATGGGGATTCAGCCTCTCTCCTGGATGGGGATTCAGCCACTCTCCTGGATGGAGATTCAGCCTCTCTCCTGGATGGGGATTCAGCCACCCTCCTGGATGGGGATTCAGCCACCCCCCTGGATGGGGATTCAGCCTCTCTCCTGGATGGGGATTCAGCCTCTCTCCTGGATGGGGATTCAGCCACCCTCCTGGATGGGGATTCAGCCACCCTCCTGGATGGGGATTCAGCCTCTCTCCTGGATGGGGATTCAGCCACCCCCCTGGATGGGGATTCAGCCTCTCTCCTGGATGGGGATTCAGCCACCCTCCTGGATGGGGATTCAGCCACCCTCCTGGATGGAGATTCAGCCACCTCCCTGGGCAGCCTGTGCCAGTCTCTGAGGACAAGCTTCTTCTGATGTCTGTCAACAAGTTTCTTCTAAAGTCCCACCCAGACCTCCCCTGGGGCACCTTGAGGCCATTTCCTCCCAGCCTCAAGTTGCCTTCATTGTCCTTTCAGGGAGTTGCAGAGGGCCAGAAGGTTTCCCCTTTCTGTAGGCTCCCTTCAGGTACTGGAAGGCTGCTCCAAGGAGGGATGGAGCCTTGACCACCTCCCTGGGCAGCCTGTGCCAGTCTCTCCCCAGCCTCACTCTGTAGAACCTCCTCCTGAGGTCCAACCTAACTCTACCCTGCTCCAGTTCCAAACCATTGCCTCTTGGCCTATCCCCACAGCCCCTTCTCAACAGTCCCTCCCCAGCCTGCCTGCAGCTCCCTTTCAGATATTGAAGTGCAGCTCTAAGCTCTCCCTGGAGGTCTCCCTCCTTCTCCAGGCTGAACATCTCCAACTCTCCCAACCTGTCCCTACAGCAGAGGTTCTGCAGCCCTCTGAGCATCTTTGTGACCTCCTCTGGACCCTCTCCATCAGGTCCAGATCCTTCCTGTGCTGGGGACTCCAGAGCTGGATGCAGTGCCCCAGGTGGGGTCTGAGCAGAGCAGAGGGGCAGGATCCCCTCTCTCCAGTTCTGGCAATGGGCACTGGCAGCCCAGAAGGCCAAGGGCAGCCTTTGGGCTGCCCTTGGCCTTCTGGGCTGCCAGTGCCCATTGCTGGCTCCTGTCCAACTCATTCTTTACACAGCTCCATTCTACAGTACTAAAAGGTTGATATCTCTAAGGCTCCATCAGTTGCTCATCCAACTTATGGATCTTGACCCACTTTTAATCCTGAGAGCAGCAGTGAGCTGCATTCTTTCTGGCCTCATCATATTTTCTGTGTTGCTTTTGCTCTTCTTTGGGGGATCAAAGGAGCTTTTGAAGCCCCAAAGGCATCTTTGAAGGGAGATGTGAAAGGGTTTGTGGGGGGTTCTTTCATGCTTTCAGAGTGCTCCAGTGTTGTTTAAATGGCTGTGGTTGTGTTGCTGAGGCTGAAGCAAGAGATAATGCCCAGGGAAATCAAAGGGGGGAAGCAGTAAAAGGGCACAGGAAAGGTGTTGAGGAATTCCTGTGGCAGAAAACAAATCTCTGATCTCAGCTGTTCTCAGGGTTTGCCACAAAGGTGTTCTTATCATAGAATCATAGAATCAACCAGGTTGGAAAAGACTTCAGAGATCATCAAGTCCAACCTAGTACCTAACACCTAACACCTCCTGACAACTAAACCATGGCTCCAAGTGCCACATCCAGTCCCCTCTTGAACACCTCCAGGGATGGGGACTCCACCACCTCCCTGGGCAGCACATCCCAATGGTCAATCTCTCTTGCTGGGAAGACCTTCTTCATCACTTTCAACCTAAACCTCCCCTGGCACAGCTTGAGGCTGTCTCCTCTTGTTCTGGTGCTGGTTGCCTGGCAGAACAGACCAACCCCCACCTGGCTACAACCTCCCTTCAGGGCACAGGGCACAATGACTTCCCTGCTCCTGCTGGCCACACTGTTCCTGATGTAGGCCAGGATGCCCTTGGCCTTCTTGGCCCCCTGGGCACACTGCAGGCTCATCTTCAGCCTACCATCAACCAGCACCCCCAGGTCCCTCTCTGCCTGGCTGCTCTCAGCCACTCTGTCCCCAGCCTGCAGCACTGTCTGGGGTTGTTGTGGCCAAAGTGCAGCACCCAGCACTTGGACTTGTTGAATCAACCTCCTGGGTTTGGCAAAGCTTTTAAAAGCATCGGGCAGCATCCTGGCCTGGCTGTGACTAGTGATGGTTCCTCTCTACTCAGAACTGCTGAGGCAACACTTTGAGGGCACTTTTGGGGCCCTCACTCTAAGAAGACAGCAAATACCCATTGCAGAAGCTGCAGATGCCCTAACCAGTGCTATTCTTGTGTGTGGCATTGAGCTTTTGCACACAGCTTGGGGCAAAGCCCTGTGTGATCTGACCCAAGTGGGGCACCTGAAGAGGGGAAGCAGCAGCAGCAGCAACAGCACAGCCTCATAAAAGCCACCACATTTGCTCAGAGGCTCCATTCCTTCCTGGAGCTTGATAATGTTGCAGACAACCTTTTGGTGTACTCAGGAGGAAGCCAGCAGGCAGCAATCAACCTGTCCTCTGTCGTTAAGAACAGCCAGGAGGCTCCCTAGGGACAAAGCCATGACTCCAGATTGCCACCAAGGGACACTTTCCACAGCACAGGGTTATGGGTCCCAGAGGCAGAGGTTTAGCTCATCCACCATTTGTCATCTTGGCTGTGTTGCTCTTTGAGACCTCTGGAGAAAGATAAATGGGAGGATTCCTTCCCTGCAGTGGTTGTGTCCTCGGTGACAGCAGAGGAGCGACCTGGCCAAGTGGATTTGTCTGCTCATGGCATAATAGAATCATCAACCAGGTTGGAAGGGACATCCACAGCTCATCCAGTCAGCAGTCAGCAGGGACACCCTCTACTAGATCAGGCTGCCCAGAGCCCTGTTGAGCCTGACCTTGAATATCTCCAGGGATGGGACCTCAACCACCTGTCTGAGCAACCTGCTGCAGCGCTCAAGCCCCCTCCCTGCAATGAGCTCTGTCCTCAGATCCATTCCCTGCTCCATTTTCTCTGAATGATGACACACTGCACCTACAGCCCAGAATGTCCTTGAAGGAGTCATAGAATTGTCAGGGTTGGAAGGGACCTCAAGGACCATTGGGTTCCAACCCCCCTCAGTAATTCATTGCTTCCAACCAACCCTCAGTAATTAACTAAAGGACCAGCTGGATCCCTATGAGCAGGAGGTGAAGGAAAATTCAACCTAAAAGCTTCAGAAGGAGGTAAAATGTAAGGTGCTGGAAGTGCCTTGATCGAAACTTTGGCAGAAAATTCAATGCAAAAAAGGTTAACTCCTTCAGAAAAAATACATAAAGGCTCACAGAGCTCTCAGGGCTGGAAGGGACCTCAAGGCTCAGCCAGCTCCAACCCCCTGCCATGGCCAGGGACACCTCACACCACAGCAGGTTGCTCACAGCCACATCCAACCTGGCTGCAAACACCTCCAGGCAGGAGGCTTCCACCACCTCCCTGGGCAGCCTGTGCCAGGCTCTCACCACCCACATGGGCAACAACTTCTTCCTCACAGCCAATCTCAATCTCCCCTCCTCAGCATCTTTGTGACCCTCTGATTCTCTCCAGTAGTTCACAGGAGAGCCCAGCAAAGCTGTGTGCCTTGGCCACTCCTTTCTGGAACACCTCCAGGGATGGGGACTCCACCACCTCCCTGGGCATCCTCTGCCAGTCCCTGACCACTCTTGCAGCAAAGACATTGTTCCTCATCTCCAACCTCAACCACTCCTGGCACAATTTCAGGCCATTTCCTCTCCTTTCTTCACCTGATTCTAGGGAGAAGAGACCCTAGCCCCCACCTCACTGCAGCCTCCTCTCAGGGAGCTGCAGAGAGCAATGAGGTCTCCCTCAGCCTCCTCTTCTCCACACTCAACACCCCCAGCTCCCTCAGCTGCTCCTCCCCAGCCCTCTTCTCCAGACCCTTCCCCAGCTTGGTTGCCCTTCTCTGGAGCTGCTCCAGCCCTCAATGTCCTTCTTGGAGTGAGAAGCCCAAACCCTCCACCACCTCCCTGTGCCAGCCTGTGCCAACCCCTGACCATTCTGGCAGCAAAGCCATTTTCCCCCCTCCCCAGCCTAAACCTCTCTTGATGCACCTTGAGGCCATTTCTTATGCCACCAGAAATCACTTCCAGCTTCCATTTCATTTCACTCTCCTTCCACCTTTACCTCAGAGAGGACAAAACCTCTCTGCCCCTTTTTCTTTCCCACAGTGCATCAGCAATTTGGAGACTGAAGGCACTTCCAGAGCCACCATTAGGAATCCTTCCCCCTCCCCACCTCCTCCTCCCCTCCTCCCCCAGCACTGACACCACCTTTGCAAGCCACAGCTTGACAAGACAGACAAAAGCCAGGTGATGTTTGGTGGGGTTTTTTTGTGAGCAGAGCTCTGGAACTGTTGGCAGCAATATCAGAGCACATCAGGTGCTTGTGCTTGGCCAGAAAGAATGCAGCTCACTGCTGCTCTCAAGATTAAAAGTGGGTCAAGATCCATGAGTTGGATGAGCAACTGATGGAGCCTTAGAGATATCAACCTAGATGGAGCTGTGTAAAGAATGAGCTGGACAGGAGCCAGCAATGGGCACTGGCAGCCCAGAAGGCCAAGGGCAGCCCTTGGCCTTCTGGGCTGCCAGTGCCCATTGCCAGAGCTGGAGAGAGGGGATCCTGCCCCTCTGCTCTGCTCAGACCTCACCTGGGGCACTGCATCCAGCTCTGGAGATCCCAACACAGGAAGGATCTGGACCTGATGGAGAGGGTCCAGAGGAGGCCACAAAGATGCTCAGAGGGCTGCAGAACCTCTGCTGTAGGGACAGGCTGGGAGAGTTGGAGATGTTCAGCCTGGAGAAAGAGGGAGACCTCCAGGGAGAGTTTAGAGCTGCACTTCAATATCTGAAAGGGAGCTGCAGGCAGGCTGGGGAGAGACTGTTGAGAAGGGGCTGTGGGGATAGGCCAAGAGGCAATGGTTTGGAACTGGAGCAGGGTAGAGTTAGGTTGGACCTCAGGAGGAGGTTCTACAGAGTGAGGCTGGGGAGAGACTAGCACAGGCTGCCCAGGGAGGTGGTCAAGGCTCCATCCCTCCTTGGAGCAGCCTTCCAGTACCTGAAGGGAGCCTACAGAAAGGGGAAACCTTCTGGCCCTCTGCAACTCCCTGAAAGGACAATGAAGGCAACTTGAGGTTGGGAGGAAATGGCCTCAAGGTGCCCCAGGGGAGGTCTGGGTGGGACTTTAGAAGAAACTTGTTGCCTGGCATCAGAAGAAGCTTGTCTTCAGAGACTGGCAAAGGCTGCCCAGGGAGGTGGCTGAATCCCCATCCAGGAGAGAGGCTGAATCCCCATCCAGGAGAATGGCTGAATCCCCATCCAGGAGAGAGGCTGAATCCCCATCCAGGAGAGAGGCTGAATCCCCATCCAGGAGAGAGGCTGAATCCCCATCCAGGAGGGTGGCTGAATCCCCATCCAGGAGAGAGGCTGAATCCCCATCCAGGGGGGTGGCTGAATCCCCATCCAGGAGAGGGGCTGAATCCCCATCCAGGAGGGTGGCTGAATCCCCATCCAGGAGAGAGGCTGAATCCCCATCCAGGAGGGTGGCTGAATCCCCATCCAGGAGAGAGGCTGAATCCCCATCCAGGAGGGTGGCTGAATCCCCATCCAGGAGAGAGGCTGAATCCCCATCCAGGAGGGTGGCTGAATCCCCATCCAGGAGAGAGGCTGAATCCCCATCCAGGAGGGTGGCTGAATCCCCATCCAGGAGAGAGGCTGAATCCCCATCCAGGCGGGTGGCTGAATCCCCATCCAGGAGGGTGGCTGAATCCCCATCCAGGAGAGAGGCTGAATCCCCATCCAGGAGAGAGGCTGAATCCCCAGAGTTAGGTTGGACCTCAGGAGGATATTCTGCAGAGTGAGGCTGGGGAGAGACTGGCACAGGCTGCCCAGTGGAGGAGGAACATTTTCTTTACTCACTTGTCCAAACAGGTACAAAAGTAACCCCAAGGAAGCAGTAGGGACTGGCACAAGCTGAGCTGTTGTGAGGCACAGGCTGCTCTCTGCTGCTGCTCTGTTGAATTCCAAGTCAGTTTAGATCACTGGGGGGTTGGCTCTGAGTTTGGTTTTGGGTTGGTTTGGGTTTGCTGGGTGCTTGTGGGGTGGTTTTTTTTGCTAGAATCATTCTGCTCTCTAGAAATTAATCCCTGGAAGCCTCCCTCAGCATTGGAAGAGATTTCCTGACAGCAGAGAGTTTATTTGAAGTTAAAGGGGGAGGGGGAGGGAAGTAAATTAAATGATTATTTCTTTTTCCAGCCCTTCCTTCAGCTCCCATTTAGACAAGAGCTGCTTTTATCAACCTCCCTTTGAAGGCTGCATGAGACAGAGCCAAGAAGTTAGATCATAACTGACTTCATGCAACGAGATCCCATGAAAGCACAAGCAAAGCACAGCAGAATCAAAGTCACACCAAATGCTTTTCACTTGTTTCTGTTTCTTGATTATTGCAGCATGGAAAAGTTGTTTTGGTCGAGTCCGGGCCAAGCTTCCAGGGTAAAACCCAGCTCTGTAACTTAAAGCGAGTTGATTGAACTCAGGGGGGTGTGGGGAAGAGGCACCTGAGCAACCTGAGCTAGTGGAGGATGTCCCTGCTCACTGCAGGGGGGGTTGGAACTGGATGGTCCTTGAGGTCCTTTCCAACCCAAACCACCCTGAGACTCTGTGATTTTCCTGAAGATGTCCTCCTCTGAATTGCTGGCTGGGAGCTGGGAGCAATGAAAAGAGATTGGCTCTACTGGGAGAGTTTCTCTTCCTCCCTAGGGAGATCTGGAAGATCATCCCATTGCAGTGCTGTGACTTCAGTGAAGAAGTAAAGCTTGGCACAGGGCTGAATCCCCATCCCTGGAGGTGTTTCCAAGAGGAAGAGGTGCTGAGGACCATGGCTTAGCCTCAGCTTTGGTAGAGTTAGAGAATGGTTGGACTCAGACAACTTAAAGACACAGAGATGTGATGCTGAGGGCCATGGTTTAGCCTCAGTCTTGGAGGAGTTAGAGAATGTTTGCTCAGTCAACTTAAAGGCACAGAGATGAGGTGCTGAGGGCCATGGGTGAGCCCCAGCCCTGGTAGGGACAGAGAATGGCTGGACTGGGTGAGCTTCTCCAGCTCAGATCATTCTATTATTCCATGAAAAATGCTCTAGAGGAGGCTCCACAACGTCCCTGGGCAGCCTGCTACCAGGAAGACAGAGACTCCCTGTTTCCTGGGGGTCCCATGGCAAAGCCAAGGGGGGATGGGGACAAGGCACTGCTGGGGAGATTCCCACTGGACTCCAGAAGAGAATATTTCCCATGAGAAGAGCTGGACACCGGAATCATCTCCCAAAGGGAGTGAGGGCTTCCCCTGCACTACACAGCTTGAAGACTCAGCTTGACAGGGTGCTGGAACTCTCATTTCAACTCAGCTTTCACCTAGCAAGGTTGGACCAGATGATCCTTGGGGTCCCTTCCAGGCTGCCATAGAATCACAGAACTGTCAGGGTTGGAAGGGACCTCAAGGCTCAGCCAGCTCCAACCCCCTTGCCATGGCCAGGGACACCTCACACTGCAGCAGGTTGCTCACAGCCACATCCAGCCTGGCTGCAAACACCTCCAGGCAGGAGGCTGCCACCACCTCCCTGGGCAACCTGTGCCAGGCTCTCACCACCCTCATGGGGAACAACTTCTTCCTCACAGCCAATCTCAATCTCCCCACTTCTAGTTTTGCTCCATCCCCCCCAGTCCTATCCCTCCCTGACACCCTCAAAAGTCCCTCCCCAGCTTTCTTGGAGCCCCCTGCAGATCCTGGAAGGCCACAATGAGGTCTCCTGGGAGTCTTCTCCTCTCCAGCCTGCACAACCCCAACTCCCTCAGTCTGTGCTCAGAGCAGAGCAGCTCCAGCCCTCTGCTCCTCCTCGTGGCCCTGCCCTGGACACCTTCCAGCTCCTCCAGATCCTTCCTGGAACAGAAGCTCCAGAAGTGGCTGCAGCACTCCAGGAGTTATCCTGTGGGAATTGCTTTTTGCCCACTCTTATGCAAAAAAATAGAAGCCTTTCACACTGTTTCCACCTTCCTGATTTGCATCCAAGTGGAGGAAACCAGGAGCTGTTCTGGCATGGAGGAGCAGCAAGGAGGTGGCAAACCTCTTTTGATTCCATCCTCTCTTAATTAAATCTGCTACAGTGGGCCTGAAGTAGCTCTCAGCCAACTGGTGCCTGAAAAATTCTTGAGTGCCATTGAAAAGCAAAAACTGGAGGCAAAGAATGCAAAGGGGCTGCTGGACAGATCAGAGAGCATCTGAAGAGTTGTTTAACAGGTTTGCTAATGGATAGATAATGGCTTTTAGGGGGGATGATGGAAAGGGGAGGGGGGAGGGAAGGGAACATGAAAATAAAGACAGGAGCAGACCTGAGGATAAATTAAAAAGTCCAAAAGAGGCCTGGTAAAATGAAGCAGCAGCACAAATCCATTAGCTGGAAACCACTGCATCACATGAATCCTGTAAATGGGGTTCCAGGGCCTTTTTGTGCCTCATCTTGGGTGGAAGGTGGGAGACTGCAGCAGAAAATAGGTGGGGGTGTTTACTATTATTATTATTATTATTATTATTATTATTATTATTATTATTATTATTATTATTATTATTATTGTTATTACTATTAGTATTACTATTATTACTATTATTACTGTTACTATCAATATTATTATTTTAATGGTCTTGAATAAGGCTCTTGATGGCATTGAACAAGTCCAAGTGCTGGGTACTGCACAGTGCCCACAACAACCCCAGGCAATGCTACAGGCTGGGGTCAGAGTGGCTGAGAGCAGTAGGGGTGCTGGTTGATAGTAGGCTGAACACGAGCCTGCTGTGCCCAGGGGGGCCAAGAAGGCCAAGGGCATCCTAGCCTGCAGCAGGAACAGTGTGGCCAGCAGGAGCAGGGAGGTCATTCTGCCCCTGTGCTCAGCACTGCTGAGGCCACACCTTGAGTCCTGTGTCCAGTTCTGGGCTGCTCAGCTTAGGAAAGATGTTGAGGTGCTGGAAGGTGTCCAGAGAAGGGCAACAAAGCTGGGGAGGGGTCTGGAGCACAGCCCTGTGAGGAGAGGCTGAGGGAGCTGGGGTTGCTTAGCCTGCAGAAGAGGAGGCTCAGGGAAGACCTTCTTGCTCTCTCCAACTCCCTGAAGGGAGGTTGGAGCCAGCTGGGGGGTGGTCTTTTCTCCCACGCAAGCAGCACCAGAACAAGAGGACACAGTCTCAAGCTGCACCAGGGGAGGTTTAGGCTGGAGGTGAGGAGAAAGTTCTTCCCAGACAGAGAGATTGGCCCTTGGGATGTGCTGCCCAGGGAGGTGGTGGAGTCCCCATCCCTGGAGGTGCTCAAGAAAGGCTTGGATGTGGCACTTGGAGCCATGGTTTAGTAGTCAGGAGGTGTCAGGTATTAGGTGGACTGGATGATCTCTGAGCTCTTTTCCAACCTGGCTGATTCAATGATTCTATGTTGGCCACATTGAGAGCTGTGCCAAGCAGCAGCTGGCAGCCAGGCAAAGATGTTTGGTGTTGGTAACAATGGAGAATGGCTTTGAGTGGTTTGGAATGAAAAGCTTTTTTGGGAGGAAGTTATCTAGAATAAATAGACTGAAATGCTGGGGGGGGGGGGGGGGTGAAAATCTAATCCAAAGGCAATTTTGTGTGTGTGTGGTTTGGGGGTTTTTTAATTGGTTTATTGTATGGTCAAAATGAAGTTGTGTTGAAAGAAAGGAGAGCAAAGTGACCAGGCTGCTCTGCCACAGCATGAATGCAGAATGGTGAATCTTGGAAGCATGGAATCACTTCAGCTGGAAAAGGCCTTTCAGGTCACCCAGTCCAACCTTTCTCTGACTCTGCCCAGGCTGGGGCTGAGCCATGGCCCTCAGCACCACAGCTCTGCAGCTTTGAAACCCCTCCAGTGATGGGGATTCAGCCTCCTCCCTGGGCAGCCTCTGCCAGGCTTGGAGAACCCTTCCAGTCAAGTTTCTTCTCACATCCAACCTAAACTTCCCCTGGGACAACTTGAGGACATTTCCTCTTGCCCCATCAGTTGCTACTAGGGAGCAGAGGCCAACCTCACTGCAGCCTCCTCTCAGGGAGCTGCAGAGAGCAATGAGGTCTCCCTCAGCCTCCTCTTCCCCACACTCAACACCCCCAGGGCCCTCAGCTGCTCCTCCCCAGCCCTCTTCTCCAGATCCTTCCCCAGCTTTGTTGCCCTTCTCTGGTCCTGCTCCAGCCCTCAATGTCCTTCTTGCAGTGAGGGACCCAAAACTGAGGCCAGGACTCAAGCTATGGCCTCACCAGTGCTGAGTCCAGAGGGACAATCCCTGCCCTGCTCCTGCTGCCCACACCATTGCTGATCCAGGCCATGCTGCTGGTGTCCTTCTTAGCCACCTGGGCACTCCCTGGCTCATCCTCCCCCAGGTGTCCATCAGTAAACCCAAATCCTTCTCTGCTGGGCTGTTTCCATCCACTCTGCCCCAAGCCTAGAGCATTCATGGCATTGCTGTGACCCAAGTTGAGGACCCAGCACTTGGCCTTTTTTAATCTCATTCCATGGGTCCAACCTGTCCAGATCCCTCTGCAGAGCCTTCCTACCTTCTAGCAGATTAGCACTGCCTCAGTGCTTAACGTCCTCTGCAAGCTTCTCCAGGGTTCCACTCATCCAGATCATTGATAAAGACATTAAAGAGCCTTGGCCCCAGTGCTGAGCCCTGGGGAACACCACTGGTGCCCAGCCACCAGTTGGAGTCAACTGCATCCAGCACCCCTCTTGGAGCCTGGCTCTCCAGCCAGCTTTTTACTCAGTACAGTGAATTTCCTCTCTGTCAGCTGCTCTGCTTTCTTATGCAGGGAGGTACAAGAACAGAAGTGCTGAGGAGCAGAGCTGTGTGTGGCTTTCTCTCTCTTTAGTCTCATCCAGCTATGTGTCAGGGAGGGATAGGACTGGGGGGGATGGAGCAAAACTGGAAGTGGGGAGATTGAGATTGGATGTGAGGAAGAAGTTGTTCCCCAGGGGAGACTGGCACAGGTAGCCCAGAGAGGTGGTGGAAGCCTCCTGCCTGGAGGTGTTTGCAGCCAGACTGGAGGTGGCTGTGAGCAACCTGCTGTGGTGTGAGGTGTCCCTGGCCATGGCAGGGGGGTTGGGAATGGCTGAGCCTTGTGGTTCCTTCCAACCCTGACTGTTCTGTGACTCTGGGTCTTATCCTCTGCTCTCAGCATGCTTAATACTAAAAGCAAGTTCAGGACAGAGAAGAAAATCTGATCAGGGACATTCAGGCCAGAAAACTGCCCCCAGCCCACGGCCCAGCAGCTCCTGGTGAATGAACTCCTCTATTAAAACAGCCCCATTACCATCAGTCCTTCATTACATGTCCTTGGGAGCAGGAGCTTTCTGGGTCCCTGCACTTCACTGCCTCTAAAAGAAACTTCAATTTGCTGCTGCCAAAGCAGGAGAAATCACATCAGTAACCCACTGAGTTGTCAAGAAATGCTGAAAGCCACAGACATGGCTTGAGCCACTCCAGCTCCAAGGCCACAGAGCTCTCTGCGATTGCGAGCAGGAGAGCAGGGACGCCGGGGCCGAGCAGTGTGACACCTGAATAATCAGCAGTTTGAACTTGCTGCTGACCTTTTCCTGCCTCAGGGATGATTGCCTGCCTGAGCTGAAGGTGCACAAATGGTGTTTATGAGCTGAGGGGACTTCAGCCTCTCTGTCATTTCATTTTGCCATTAGCTCAGTTTACCAAAGGAGCTCCAGCACTGAGCTCTGATTCAAAAGGGAGCTGCCGAGAGGAAACTTTGGGGGAGCTGTGGCGTGGCTTGGCTTTGCTTTTCTTTTTTCTTTTCTTTTCTTTTCTTTTCTTTTCTTTTCTTTTCTTTTCTTTTCTTTTCTTTTCTTTTCTTTTCTTTTCTTTTCTTTTCTTTTCTTTTCTTTTCTTTTCCTTTTCTTTTCTTTTCTTTTCTTTTCTTTTCTTTTCTTTTCTTTTCTTTTCTTTTCTTTTCTTTTCTTTTCTTTTCTTTTCTTTTCTTTTCTTTTCCTTTCTTTTCTTTTCTTTTCCTTTTCTTTTCTTTTCTTTTCTTTTCTTTTCCTTTTCTTTTCTTTTCTTTTCTTTTCTTTTCTTTTCTTTTCTTTTCTTTTCTTTTCTTTTCTTCTTTTCTCTTCTCTTTTCTTCCCTTTTCTTTTCTTTTCTTTTCTTTTCTTTTCTTTTCTTCTCTTCTCTTCTCTTCTCTTTTCTTCTATTTTATTTCATTTTATTTTATTTTATTCTCTTTTTTCTTTTCTTGTCTGTTCTTCTCTTTTCTTTTCTACTCTTTTCTTCTTTTTTCTTCTCTTTTATTCTTCTCTTCTCTTCTCTTCTCTTCTCTTCTCTTCTCTTCTCTTCTCTTCTCTTCTCTTCTCTTCTCTTCTCTTCTCTTCTCTTCTCTTCTCTTCTCCTTTCTTTTTTCTCTTCTTCTCTTTTCTTGAAGTGTTTCCTGACAACTAAATAAATCCCAGAACAGACTCAAGAACAGAAGTATTTAGAATTGTTCTAGAATTAAGGCAGGTTCTCCTCCCCCTCTACTCTGCCCTGGTGAGGCCACATAGAATCACAGAATTGTCAGGAGTGGAAGGGACCTCAAGGCTCAGCCAGCTCCAACCCCCTGCCATGGCCAGGGACACCTCACACTGCAGCAGGTTGCTCACAGCCACATCCAGCCTGGCTGCAAACACCTCCAGGCAGGAGGCTGCCACCACCTCCCTGGGCAACCTGTGCCAGGCTCTCACCACCCTCATGGGCAACAACTTCTTCCTAATATCCAATCTGCATCTCCCCACTTCTAGTTTTGCTCCATCCTCCCCAGTCCTATCACTCCCTGACACCCTGAAAAGTCCCTTCCCAGCTTTCTTGGAGCCCCCTTCAGATCCTGGAAGGCCATCATTAGGTCTCCTCAGAGCCTTCTCTTCTCCAGACTGAATAGTCCCCAGATCTGTGTCCTCCAGTGAACTACTGGGGGGAATCATAGGGTCACAAAGATACTGAGGGGATTGAATCAGGGTCTGTTTGAGGATGTGAAGGTGAAAAACCTGGGGCTGTATAGCCTGCAACAGGCTGCCCAGGGAGGTGGTGGAGTCACCATCCCTGGAGGTGTTCCAATGTGTGGCCCTGGCACGTTGGGACAGGGTTTGGTGGGCATGGTGGTGTTGATGGCAAATTTAATGACCTTGGAGGGTTTTTTCCAACCTTAATGATTCTATAATATTTTAACTACAGAGCTGTAATCTGAGATGGGGCCTAAATGTATTTGACATTGGAAATGGCTATTTTAGAAAGGCTGGGACTGCCAGGAGGAGGGACAATGGCTGTGAGGTGGAGAGGGCAGATAGAGACTGGAGATGAGGAAGAAATTCATGCCAGTGAGGCTGGGGAGACACTGGCACAGGTAGCCCAGGGAGGCTGTGGCTGTCCCCTCCCTGGAGGTGCTCAAGGCCAGGCTGGATGTGGCTGTGAGCAACCTGCTGTAGTGTGAGGTGTCCCTGCCCATGGCAGGGGGTTGGAACTGGGTGGTCCTTGAGGTCACTTCCAGCCCAACCCATTCTGTTTCTCTGATGACCACATTAGTCACTTGCTATCATTCATGTCACCCCAGGGAACAGTAAAGGGAAAAGCTTGTAGCAATAGGATGAGAGACAATGGTTTGAAACTGGAGCAGGGCAGGAGGAAGTTCTGCACAGTGAGGCTGGGGAGAGACTGGCACAGGCTGCCCAGGGAGGTGGTTGAGGCTGCACCCCTGGAGACATTCAGGATGAGCCTTGCTGTGTCCCTGGGCTGCCCGATGTAGTTGGAGGTGCCCCTGCTGAGTGCAGGGGGGTGGTGGACAAGATGCCCTTTGCTGGTCCCTCCCAGCCCAGTGCCATCTGTGGATGTGTGAAAAAGAGGAAGGCTTCCCTGAGCTCAAGCAGTTTATCCTCTCCTCCTCCTCCAGCGTTCCCACAGAGCTCTTTTTCCCCTCCACATCCTGAGAGCACCATGGCTCTAATCTCACTCCTGGTTCTCACAGCAGGCCCTACACACTCCCTCCTGCTGTCTGCAGCCAGGTTCCCAAATTGGGCCCTATTACATTGTTCCTGCCTGCAGAGTGCCACGCAATCAGGAGCAACTCCTTTTGTTTATACTGTTAATAACAGATGTTGCTCTGCTACATAACACATGCTGCTTAATATTACCCAAACAATTATTCATTTATTCAGATCTGTGCAGTGTGTGCAAGCTGCCAACCACAGATCTTGCAGACGTGGCCTTCATGAATGCATAAGCAGGAGTGGATGTGGTGGGGAATTAATCACCTTCCCCCCTTCCCATGGCTGGGGTTGGAGCTCCTAGCTGGGCAAAATAAATGGAGGCTAACTTTAGGGCTTGCTCAGCAAGAAAGGGGGGGAAAAGAAAGCTTTGGGGGGTGTGGAAAAGCTGCTGGAGCAATGGTGGCCACTTCCCTGAGGAGAAGGTGGGGTGTGTGCATGGAAGGAAGGAAGCTTTGCTTTAGGCTCCTGGAATGGTTCTGGTGGGAAACCAAACCACAACAGCCAGGCAAAATGATTTAGCATAGAAACATGGAACCACTTGGGTTGGAAAAGCCCTTTCAGGTCACCCTCTCCAACCATTCTCTTAACTGTTATCAAGGCTGAGGCTAAACCATGGCCCTCAGCACCACATCTCTGCCTCTTTCAAACACCTCCAGGGATGAGGATTCAGCCACCTCCCTGGGCAGCCTGTGCCAGGCTTGGAGAACCCTTCCATCAAGGAGTTCCTTCTCATATCCAAACTAAACCCCACCCTGGTACAGCTTGAGGCCATTTCCTCTTCTATCACTTGTGACTAGGGAAAAGAGACCAACCCCCACCTGGCTCCAACCTCCTTCCAGGAAGCTGTTGAGAGCAATGAGGTCTCCCCTCAGCCTGCTCTTCTCCACACTAAACACCCCTGGGTCCCTCAGCTGCTGCAAGGAGTCCAAAGAAGGGCAACAAAGCTGGGGAGGGGTTTGGAGCACAGCCCTGTGAGGAGAGGCTGAGGGAGCTGGGGTTGCCAGGAGAGACCTTCTTGCTCTCTCCAACTCCCTGAAGGGAGGCTGTAGCCAGGTGGGGGTTGGTCTCTTCTCCCAGGCACCCAGCACCAGAACAAGAGGACACAGTCACAAGCTGTGCCAGGGGAAGTTTAGGCTCAAGGTGGGGAGAAAGTTCTTCCCAGATAGAACAATTGGCCATGGAATGTGCTGCCCAGGGAGGTGGTGGAGTCACCATCCCTGGAGGTGTTTAGGAGGAGACTTGATGGAGTGCTTGGTGCTCCACCCCAACCCTGTTCTCCAGATCCTTCCCCAGCTTTGTTGCCCTTCTCTGGCCCTGCTCCACCCCTCAACGTCCTTCTTGGAGTGAGGATACCAAAAACTGAACCCAGGACTCAAGGTGTGGCCTCCCCAGTGCTGAGTGTGGAAGGAGAATCCCTTCCTTTGCCCTGCTGCTCACACTGATATCCCTGTCTGAGGGTCGAGGGGCAAGCAATCTGCTGACGGTTCCTCCTGCTTCCCTCTATCCCCCTTGGTCCTCTTCCAGGAACAAAAACACAAGGAAGAAAAACAGTTGAAGAGTTGGTTTGATTTCTTTTGATTGAATTAACAAGGGTTCATTTTAATTGAATTAACTGGTGGGATAACAGCAGGACTGAATTTTAATGTATAATTAAAGGATTCATCTCCTACTTAATGACAATAGGCAAGAAAATTACCTCGGAGCAGACGCTCCACAAGTTGTCTCCTCTCTCATTTGGATGTGCACTTGCAGGTAAGACATTAAACCTCCTCCCCTAAATGGCAGGGATGGAACCAAGCTGATCCAGTTAAAGGAGATTTGTTTCTGCTCTCAGAACCTTGCAGCAGTCCCAGGGTTTATGCTGACACAGCAGAATCAGCCCCGGCGTGGATGGAGGACCTCTTGGGGTTTTAATTAACACAATTAACCAATCTAACTTCCCTGAAGGAGGGGGTTTATGCCTCTGGTTGGTTCTGTTCTAAATCATAGAGGCACAGAAGCTGCCCAAGAAGAGCAATGGGGCTGGGGAGGGGTCTGGAGCACAGCCCTGTGAGGAGAGGCTGAGGGAGCTGGGGTTGCTTAGCCTGCAGAAGAGGAGGCTCAGGGGAGACCTTCTTGCTCTCTACAGCTACCTGAAGGGAGGTTGTAACCTGGTGGGGGTTGGTCTCTTCTCCCAGGCAACCAGCACCAGAACAAGAGGCCACAGTCTCAAGCTGTGCCAGGGGAGGTTTAGGCTGGAGGTGAGGAAGAAATTCTTCCTAGCAAGAGAGATTGGCCATTGGGATGTGCTGCCCAGGGAGGTGGTGGAGTCACCATCACTGGAGGTGGTTAGGAAGAGCCTGGATGAGGCACTTGGTGCCATGGTTGAGTTGATTAGATGGTGCTGGGTGATAGGTTGGACTGGATGATCTTGGAGGTCTTTTCCAACCTGGTTTGGTCCATTCCATTCCATTCCATTCCATTCCATTCCATTCCATTCCATTCCATTCCATTCCATTCCATTCCATTCCATTCTCCAGGCTAAGCAACCCCAGCTCCCTCAGCCTCTACTCACAGGGCTGTGCTCCAGACCTGGCAGGTTCTGGCAGGCTGCTATTAGGTGTCCCTGGAGCCTTCTCTTCTGCAAGCTGAACACCCCCAGCTCATAGCAGAGATGCAGAATACAGAATTAACCAGATTGGAAAAGACCTTCAAGATCATCCAGCCCAACCTATCACCCAACACCCTCTGACCAACTAATGTCCCAGATGTCCCAGGTCCCTGATCATTTCTGTGCCCCTCCTCTGGCCCCACTCCTCAAGTCTGATATTTCCTTCACATATCTGTCAGGAATCATATTGCCATGCTAATGAGCTGAAAGAATATTTTTCCCATTCCTGCCCTTTTTCAGCATTATTTTCATTGGGGGAAAATGACAGGAAGACAGAAAGAAAAGAAAGAGAGAAAGAAAGAAAGAGAGAAAGAGAGAGAGAAAGAAAGAAAGAAAGAGAGAAAGAGAGAAAGAGAGAAAGAAAAAGAGAGAGAAAGAGAGAAAGAATGAGAGAAAGAAAGAGAGAAAGAGAGAAAGAAAGAAAGAGAAAGAAAGAGAGAAAGAGAGAAAGAAAGAAAGAAAGAGAAAGAAAGAGAGAAAGAGAGAAAGAAAGAGAGAAAGAGAGAGAGAAAGAAAGAAAGAGAGAAAAAGAGAGAAAGAGAGAAAGAAAGAAAGAGAGAAAGAAAGAGAGAAAGAGAGAAAGAAAGAGAGAAAGAGAGAGAGAAAGAAAGAAAGAGAGAAAAAGAAAGAAAGAGAGAAAGAGAGAAAGAAAGAAAGAGAGAAAGAAAGAAAGAGAGAAAGAAAGAAAGAAAGAGAGAAGGAAGGAAAGAAAGAAAGAAAGAAGGAAGGAAGGAAGGAAGGAAAGAAAGAGAAAGAAAGAAAGAGAGAAAGAGAGAAAGAAAGAAAGAGAGAAAGAAAGAAAGAAAGAGATGAGAGAGAAAGAGAGAAAGATAGAAATAAAGAAAGAGAGAAGAAAGAAAGAAAGAAAGAAAGAAAGAAAGAGAGAAAGAAAGAAAGAGAGAAAGAAAGAAAGAAAGAAAGAGAGAGAGAAAGAAAGAAAGAGAGAGAGAAAGAGAGAAAGAAAGAAAGAAAGAAAGAAAGAAAGAAAGAAAGAAAAAGAGAAAGAAAGAAAGAAAGAAAGAGAGAAAGAAAGAAAGAGAGAAAGAAAGAAAGAAAGAGAGAAAGAAAGAAAGGAAGAGAAAGAAAGAAAGAGAAAGAAAGAGAGAAAGAAAGAGAGAAAGAAAGAGAGAAAGAGAGAGAAAGAGAGAAAGAAAGAAAGAGAGAAAGAAAGAAAGGAAGAGAAAGAAAGAAAGAGAAAGAAAGAAAGAAAGAAAGAAAGAGGAGATAACCTTTTCCTTAGAGGCTTATAGCAGTTAACCAGAAGCGAAGGGAGACATTTATCCCTGAAGAAAATGGTTTGAAGGGAATGGAATTTGCCCCCTCAGGCCTGAAGGTAATAGCTTTTGCTAGAAGTATATTCAGAACATAATTATCAGGGACCTGATAGCATCTTGTAGACCTGCAAGCCAGCAGTCACTGGGTTTATCATTAACCTTCAGAGCTGGATGACCTCCTGCAAGGAGGATGGAGGTGATCAGGAGGAGAACTGAATCATTTCTGTCTCCTTGTTTATTCCTTTGGGGTTTGGCTTGCAGAAGCATTTCAATTATGGAAGGTGACCTGCAGGAAGGCTGGGGAGGGACTGTTCAGAAGGGTCTGTGGGGATAGGACGAGGGGCAAGGGTTTGACACTGGAGCAGGGCAGAGTTAGGTTGACATTAGGAGCCCAGTTCTGGGCTCCTCAGTTTAAGAAAGATGTTGAGCTGCTGGAAGGTGTCCAGAGAAAGGCAAGAAAGCTGGGGAGGGGTCTGGAGCACAGCCCTGTGAGGAGAGGCTGAGGGAGCTGGGGTTGCTTAGCCTGCAGAAGAGGAGGCTCAGGGGAGACCTTCTTGCTCTCTCCAGCTCCCTGAAGGGAGGTTGTACCCAGGTGGGGGTTGGTCTGTTCTGCCAGGCAACCAGCACCAGAACAAGAGGAGACAGCCTCAAGCTGTGCCAGGGGAGGTTTAGGCTGGAGGTGAGGAGAAAGTTCTTCCCAGACAGAGTAATTGGCCCTTGGAATGGGCTGCCCAGGGAGGTGGTGGAGTCCCCATCCCTGGAGGTGTTCAAGAGAGGCTTGGATGTGGCACTTGGAGCCATGGTTTAGTTGTCAGGATGTGTTGGGTATTAGGTCATAGGTTGGGCCTGATGATCTCTGAGGTCCATTCCGACCTTGTTGATTCAATGATTCTAAGTTCTGTGCAATGAGGCTGGTGAGTCCCTGGCAGAGGACTGATTCCTTCCCTCACCCTAAATTAGGTCTGTGGCTGCTGTGGGTCAGTGCCATTCCCCTGACTGCGACAAGCTCTAAGGTCTGCATTTGTTTTCTGAAAGTTAGGTGTTTAGGGCTATCTGAGACACCACACTGCACCCAGGGCATCCTAGAGTCAGAGAGTTATAGAGGTTGGGCTGGAAAAGACCTCTCAGATCACATAGTCCAACCAGCAACCCAGCCCCACCATGGCCCCCAAACCATGGCCCCAAGTGCCATGGCCACAGGGTCCTGAAACACCTTCAAGCACGGGGACTCCACCACCTCCCTGGGCAGCCTGTGCCAGCCCCTGACCACTCTTGCAGCAAAGACATTTTCCCTCCTCTCCAACCTAACCCTCCCCTTGCACATTTCAGGCCATTTCCTCTCATCCTATCACCTGATGCTGGGGAGAAACTGCCCTGCTTTGGCCTCCTGTGCTTCATGCAGAGAAGGTTTGCTAACAGAGGTCCCATCCACACTGAACAGACCTTCTCCAGGGCCACTGGGGAGAGGAACACAAGGTGATGGCATCCTTGCTGAGCAGGCCCTTGGGAAATAGGTGAGATCCCTGGGATAGGATAGTAGGATGAACTCCCAAGTTCCTTCCAGGCACACCTCCAGCAGTGTTGGCCTCACATGCAGACAGTGCTGATCTGCACAGACCTCCTGGCTGGCAGTGGCCCCAAGCTGTTCTGCATTTCACCCTGTGCTCATCACAAGTGTCCCTGCTGCCCATGGAGCAGAGCCACAGCAGCCAGCACAGCCTTGCAGCTAAGAAGCTGGAGCAGAGCTTGGCTCTGTTCCCAGCTCCTGGAGTTGCCCATCAGGTAATTTGCTCTACCTCTGCCTGGATCTTTGCCCTGCTGTTACCACCTGAGAAGGAGATGATGATACTCTGGGTTCTGGGCTGGGCTGACACTTCTGCACTGCTCACCATGTCTCATGAGGCCAACACAGCATCATAGACTCACAGAATTGTCAGGGGTGGAAGGGACCTCAAGGCTCAGCCAGTCCCAACCCCTCTGCCATGGCCAGGGACACCTCACACTACAGCAGGTTGCTCACAGCCACCTCCAGCCTGGTTGTAAACACCTCCAGGCAGGAGGCTTCCACCACCTGCCTGGGCAGCCTGTGCCAGGCTCTCACCACCCTCCTGGGGAAGGGACATTTTCCACCAGACCTGGTTGCCCAGAGCCATATTCTGGGGCATCTCAAATGGCACTGGAGCTGCATTTCTTTCTTTCTTTATTCATTTATGTGTTTGTTTATCCAGGTGGCTAAACCAACCCTCAAATATCACAGGGAGAAAAGAGGAGAAAGGAGAAGCTTGAAGTGTGGGAGTGAATGATTCCCAGGGCTGGTATTATGCAATCCCTCACCTGTGCCTCCAAACACTTCCAAAGCCCTTCTGAGTTTCGAGTGTCAGAGCCACACAGCTCTGGCAATAACTTCCAGGCTGCAGCCACAAGCTGGGTGCAAATTATGGTTATTGCTCTGGAAACATTTACTTTTGATGTGCTGAGGGATGAGGCCCTGCAAAGTCTCCTGTCTCAATTAATCCTTATTATTTCCTCCCCTTGCAGCACGCTCCCCTTTCAATCACTTAGCATCAATAATCTTTCAGGCTTTCTTTGAAGGTTTGTATTTTCTCTTTTTCCCCCCCTTTTTTTCCCCCCCTGCTTGCTTCCCATACCAATAATTTGTTTTTATCTCTCTTCACTCAACCTGTCTCGTCTTGCAGTGTGTTTTCTCTGATAAGGAACCAGTCTGAAGCGAAGAAGTATCAGGGCCTGCATCAGTGACAATCTCAGAGACAGTTGCTGCATCAGCACCCCACTCTTAGGCACCTCCAGAATTTATTTCCCTTGGGAAATGAGAGGCCAGAGCATTCCTTGACTCAACCAAGGCTGGGGCTCTAACCATGGCCCTCAGCAGCTCTGCCCACCACAGCTCTGCCTCTTTCAAACCCCTCCAGGGATAGGGATTCAGCCACCTCCCTGGGCAGCCTGTGCCAGGCTTGGAGAACTCTTTCAGTCAAGAAGTTTCCTCTCAGCTCCAAGCTAAACTTTCCCTGCTGCAATTTGAAGCCATTTTCTCTCCTCCTATCATTTGTCACTAGGGAGAAGAGCCCAACCCCTGCCTGGCTCCAGCCTCCTTTCAGGGAGTTGTAGGTGGTCAGAAGGTTTCCCCTTTGTGTAGACTCCCTCCAGGCACTGGCAGGCAGCTATAAGGCCTCCCTGGAGCCTTCTCCTCTCCAGGCTGAGCACCCCCAGCTCCTTCAGCCTGTCCTTATAGCAGAGCTGCTCCAGCCAGGGCTTTGAGAACCCTCCCAGCCAACAAGTTTCTTCTCACCTCCAGCCTCAACCTCCCCTGGTGCAACCTCAGGCTGTTTCCTCTCATCCTAGCAGACTCGTGGGGAGGCTGACTGTTCAAGAGGGGATTGGATGTGGCACTTGGTGCCATGGTCTAGTCATGAGGTCTGTGGTGACAGGTTGGACTCGATGATCCTTGGGGTCTCTTCCAACCTTAGTGAGACTGTGAGACTGTGACTTCATAGACTTAGAGAGTGGTTGGACCTGATGGTCTTAAAGGCCTTTACCAACCCAAATAATTCTTTGGGTTTATCACTGAGGTTAAGCCTGGGCCTGATGTTTCTTGAGGTCCCTTCCAACCTAGTGTTCTGTGATTCTAGAATTCCATGATTCTAGGATTCATTAATTCCATAATTCTAGGATTCTTTAACGCTATTAATTCTAGGATGCTTTAATTCTAGGATTCTTTCTTTGTATTATTCTATGATTCTATAATTCTGTGACTCACTGATTCTATAATTCTATGATTCTTTGATTCTGTAAGTCTATGATTCTATAATTCTGTGATTCTCTAATTCTTCAGTTCTTTAATTCTATGATTCTTTAATTCTATGTTTCTATAATTCTATGATACTTTGATTCTATAATTCTATGATTCTTTGATTCTGTAATTCTGTGATTCTTTAATTCTTGAGTTCTTTAATTCTAGCTGCCAAACAGAGAGGGACCTGGGGGTGCTGATTGACAGCTGCCTAAACATGAGCCAGCAGTGTGCCCAGGTGGCCAAGAGGGCCAATGGCATCCTGGCCTGTATTAGGAACAGTGTGGCCAGCAGGAGCAGGGAGGTCATCCTGCCCTGTACTCAGCACTGCTTAAGCCACACCTTGAGTCCTGTGTCCAGTTCTGGGCCCCTCAGCTTAAGAAGGACATCAAGACACTTGAAGGTGTCCAGAGAAGGGCAATGAGGCTGGGGAGAGGTCTGGAGCACAGCCCTGTGAGGAGAGGCTGAGGGAGCTGGGGCTGCTTAGCCTGGAGAAGAGGAGGCTCAGGGGAGACCTCATTGCCCTCTCCAACTACCTGAAGGGAGGTTGTAGCCAGGAAGGGGTTGGTCTCTTCTCTCTAGCAACCAGCAGCAGAACAAGAGGACACAGTCTCCAGCTGTGCCAGGGGAAGTTTAGGCTGGAGGTGAGGAGAAAGTTCTTCACTGAGAGAGCTGTTAGCCATTGGAATGTGCTGCCCAGGGAGGTGGTGGAGTCCCCATCCCTGGAGGTGTTCAAGAGGGGATTGGATGTGGCACTTGGTGCCATGGTTTAGTCATGAGCTCTGTGGTGCCAGGTTAGACTTGATGATCTTTGAGGTCTCTTCCAACCTTAGTGATTCTGTGACACTCTGATACGATTCTTTGATTCTCTAATTCTATGATTCTTTAATTCTGTGATTCTATAATTCTATGGTTCTTTAATTGTGGAATTCTTTGATTCTCTGATTCTCTAACTCTGGGATTCCAGGATTCTTCTAATTCTGTGGAAATGAGAATGGAATGTCATTTAGAATCCCTCAAGGTTCCTTCCTTTCTTTTCCCCCCTTTGCCTAATGTAAAACTCTTCCTCCATCTACGCTCTTGACCTCACTTCTGTGTGCTCTGTCTTTGCACAGCACACTGAGACAGCAAAAAACCCCCACAAACAGCCCAACATAAATAGACTGAAATCACTGTGATGTGTGAGCTGAGAGCAGAGCCAGGCTTTCAAGCAGCCACAAGCTCTAGAAGTCCACAGCCAGGAATCTGCAATCAAGCAAGGCCTGGTTAGGCAAACATCTTCCCATGGCAGTGCTGCTTCAGGACATGGGCTAAATGGGACACATATGTCCACAAGAGATAGCACAGAGGAGGAGGTCATCAGATTGCCAGCTCTGAAAAATGACTCTCCATAACAGTGATGCTATCCCACAGGCCCTGGAGAGCTGCATGCACAAAGGGTCCTGAGAGGTGGGCAGCTGTTATTGGAGTCACACGACAGCCAGGGGGATGGAGTCATCAAGAGGTTAAGTAAATGTTGGCTAGGATTAAGCATGAGGGCAGCACAGAGCTTGAGACAAAGAAGAAATTCATGGAATCATGGAATGGTTGTGGTTGGAGAAACCCTTCAAGATCACCCAGTCCAAGCATTCCCTAACGCTGCCAAGACTGGGGCTAAGCCATGGCCCTCAGCACCACAGCTCTGCCTCCTTCAAACACCTCCAGGGATGGGGATTCAGCCTCCTCCCTGGGCAGCCTGTGCCAGGCTCTGACAACCCTGTCAGTCAATAAGTTTCTTCCAAAGTCCAACCTAAACCTCCCCTGGTGCAACTTGAGGCCATTGCCTCTTGAGGTGCCACTTGTGACTAGGGAGAAGAGCTCAACCCTCACCTGCCCTCAACCTCCTCTCAGGGAGCTGCAGAGAGCAATGAGGTCTCCCTCAGCCTCCTCTTCTCCACTCTCAACACCCCCAGCTCCCTCAGCTGCTCCTCCCCAGCCCTCTTCTCGAGACCCTTCCCCATCTTGGTTCTCTGGACCTGCTCCAGCCTCTCAGTGTCCTTCTTGGAGAGTGAGGAGCCCAAAACTGGATTTCAGGAGTGGCCTCAGTAGTGCTGGGTCCAGGGTGACAATAACTTCCCTACTGTGCTGCTCACAAGGCCAGGCTGCTGTTGGGCACACAGTGGCTCATATTTTGCCAGCTGCCCATCAACACTCCCAGGTGTTTTTAAGCCAGGCTGCTGTCCAGCATCCAGGGCTCTCTAGACCATCCTCTGGCCTGAACACCAAGCTGCAGTACACCACTGGCAAGGGTTGGGTCTGTCTGCACCAGGGGCTTCTGAATAGGAGTTTCCAGTGTGCCTGGAAGAGAGGGGCTCAAGGAATTTGCAGAGCAGCAGTAATCTACCATGGTTTGCAGCACACTCAGACCCTTCCAAGCAGTGGAAACTTTGCTGCTTCTAAATTCAGGCCCTGCAGGAACTTTTGTGCTGCTCTGCATGCACTGAAGCCATCAAGCTCCTAAGTGTCAGCAAGACACAACAGCTACCAGGTAGGCACAGGCTTGGCACTAATGAATCCTGTCCTAGAATCATAGAATCAACCAGGTTGGAAAAGACCTCAGAGATCATCAGGTCCAAACTATCACCTAATACCTAACACCTCCTGACAACTAAACCATGGCTCCAAGTGCTACATCCAAGCCCTTCATGAACACCTCCAGGGATGGTGACTCCACCACCTCCCTGGGCAGCACATCCCAAGGGCCAGTCTCTCTTGCTGGGAAGAATTTCCTCCTCAGCTCCAGCCTAAACCTCCCCTGGCACAGCTTGAGACTGTGTCCTCTTGTTGTGGTGCTGCTTGCCCGGGAGAAGAGACCAACCCCCACTGAGCTACAACCTCCCTTCAAGTTGAGAACTATTCTAGGACTGTCTTAGAACTATAGAATTGTTTGGGTTGGATAAGACCTCCAAGATCATTGAATCCAACCATGAAAGGAACGTGGGGAAGGCAGGAAGGTGCAGAAGAAGAAGGAACAAGAAGAAGAAGGTACACAAGAAGAAGGAATGTGCAGAAGAAGGATACTTCATTGTGGCATTCCAGCATCTGGATGGGGCTCCAAGAAAGCTGGGGAGGGACTTTTGAGGGTGTCAGGGAGTGATAGGACTTGGGGGGATGGAGCAAAACTAGAAGTGGGGAGATGGAGATTGGATGTGAGGAAGAAGTTGTTGCCCATGAGGGTGGTGAGAGCCTGGCACAGGTTGCCCAGGGAGGTGGTGGAAGCCTCCTGCCTGGACGTGTTTGCAGCCAGGCTGGATGTGGCTGTGAGCAACCTGCTGTGGTGTGAGGTGTCCCTGGCCATGGCAGGGGGGTTGGGACTGGCTGATCCTTGAGGTCCCTTCCAGCCCTGACAGCTCTGTGAGCCTTTATTTATTTTTTCTGAAGGAGTTAACTTTTTTTTTTTTGCATTGAATTTTCTGTCAAAGTTTTGATCAAGGCACTTCCAGGAGCTGAAATTTTGCCTCCTCCTGAAGTTTTTAGGTTGAATTTATCTTCACTTCCTGCTTACAGGGAACCAGTTGCTCCTTTAATTAATGACTGAGGGTTGGCTTTGGTTTGTTTTGGTTTGGTTTTATCCTGGGATGGTGCAGAGGGAGGTACAAGGTCAGACCAAGTGGAAAAGTCTCAGTGCTGTATTTAATTCTGCCTTGACTTGTTGACAGCAGAGGCTGATAAGGATCTTCCACAGAGCTGACCCTTGTTTGCTGCCACTGCTGGGATGTTTCCATTGTAAGGGGACTCTCAGAGAGCCCAAAGCAGAGGTCAGAGTTGTTCAGGGCACTGCATCCAGTTCCCATAATTAACAACACTCGTTAAACTCCCTGGTTACTGTGCCTGTGTTTTGATTTGAGGACTCATTAGCTATTGGAGGCAGCAAAAGGCTCTGTCAGAACTGCAGGGGAACAGCTCCACTGTGGAGATGTGTGGGAATCAGCTGTGACAGGCATGAAAATAATGAAGAATTGTTCTCCAGGAATGAGATTGGGAGAGACAAGGCTCTGGCAATGACAGAAGAGCTCACCAAAGCCAGAGAGCCAACAATTGCTGACTGTGTTCTATCTCCTGGGGATAATTTCTTAGTTGACTTTGCCATCCCTGAACAATAGGCAGCAGCAATTCCTTCATCTTTAGCAATTTCCCTTTTAATGTGGAAAAAAACCCAACCCAAAACCCACCCAAAAAAACCTTCTGGAGATCAGAAATAGCCTGAAATAAAAGGAATCCCAGACACAATGGTGAGGGTCAGAATCTTTGATTCCATTACAATATGAAGGTGCCAGGAGTCACTTCCAGAGATGAGGAATCCATGTTTAGGATCCTCCAGTCCAACCATTCTCTGACTCTGCCAAGGCTGGGGCTGAGCCATGGCCCTCAGCACCACAGCTCTGCCTCTTCCCAACACCTCCAGGGATGGGGATTCAGCCTCCTCCCTGGGCAGCCTGTGCCAGGCTTGGAGAACCCTTCCACTCAAGGAGTTTCTTCTCATCTCAAACCTAAACCTCCCCTGGGACAACTTGAGGCCATTTCCGCTCCTCCTTTAACTTGTCAGCATGGAGAAGAAGCCAACATCCAGGGATGGAGATTAAACCACCTTCAGGGACAAAGACTCAGTCACCTCCAGGGGTGAGGATTCAACAACGTCCAGGGATGAGGATTCAACAGTCTCCAGGGATGAGGATTCAACAGTCTCCAGGGGTGAGGATTCAACAACCTTTGGGGATGAGGATTCAACAACCTTTGGGGATGAGGATTCCACAACCTCCAGGGGTGAGGATTCCACAACCTCCAGGGGTGAGGATTCAACAATCTCTAGGGATGAGGATTCAACAACCTCCAGGGATGGGCATTCAGCCGCCTCCTTGGGCACCCTGTGCCTGTCTTTGAGAAGCCTTTCAGTCAGCAAGTTTCTTCTCATCCTTCAGGGAAGGAACATCCACAGCCTCTCTGGGCAGCCTGTTCCAGTGCTCTGTGACCCTCACACTGCAGAAGTTCCTCCTCATGTTGAGGTGGAACCTCCTGTGCTGAAGTTTCCATCCATTGCTCCTTGTCCTATCCCAGGGAGCAGCTGAGCAGAGCCTGTCCCCTCCCTCCTGACCCCCAGCCCCCAGCTATTGATAGACTGGAGAGAGTCCAATGGAGGCTACAAGGATGCTGAAGGGCCTGGAACATCCATGTGAGGAGGACAGGCTGAGAGAATGGAATGGAATGGAATGGAATGGAATGGAATGGAATGGAATAGAATAGAATAGAATAGAATAGAATAGAATAGAATAGAATAGAATAGAATAGAATAGAATAGAATAGAATAGAATAAACCAGGTTGGAAGAGACCTTCAATATCATCGTGTCCAACCTATCATCCAACACCACCTAATCAACTAAACCATGCAGAGCCCTGGGGCTGAAGAAGGCTGAGAGGAGGCCTTATTAATGCCTACAAACATCTGAAGGGTGAGGGGCAAGAGGCAGGGGCCAGGCTCTGCTCAGTGGTGCCCAGGGACAGGGCAAGGGGCAACGGATACAAACTGGCACCCAGGAGGTTCCACCTCTGTGAGAGGAGAAACTTCTTTGCTGTGAGGTTGCTGGAGGCCTGGAGCAGGCTGCCCAGAGAGGTTGTGGAGCCTCCTGCTCTGGAGACTTTCAAGCCCCACCTGGATGTGTTCCTGTGTGATCTGCCCTGGCTGATGCTGCTCTGGCAGGGGGTTGGACTGGACGATCTCTGGAGGTCCCTTCCAACCCCTCCCATTCTCTGCTTGAATCATTCAGGAATTTTTCTAAGGCTTCACTGCTCACTTTTTGAACTTTCCCCCATTTTAAATTCAGCTGGGATCTAAATTTTATCAGACAGAAAAAAAGGCAGGAAATGCAACCAGACAGCAGCTCTGAAACATTCTGATACACTCCTGGTGACCTCTCCCCAAGAAGATTGGTGCAGGGAAAGTCTCACTGATGTGAGTTTTGACCAGAGAAGTGAATTTGGAGCCAGTAGCTGAAATTTATTCTCTGATTAGCTGTAAATCCTTGCAGACAGAAAGCAATATGCTTCTTGTTTTTCCAGCTCAATCTGCCCATAAAAAGCTGACCTTTCCCTCAAGCAGATCCCAGGATTCAGCAGTGAGAGCAAAACATCTGGGTAGAGATGTTGGAGTTAGCTCTTGGTGACCAAGTCAGGATTCTTTCTTGGCAGGTCCTTGGATGGATCATGTGGGCAACTCCTTCCTTCCTTCCATGGCTCCTCAGCTGGGTGTTGTCTACACTGCTGATGACAAAACCTTCCTGCTTTGAATACAGCAAGGAGCAGCTTGAGTGGAACTGGGGTTGCTTAGTCTGGAGAAGAGGGCTGGGAGGAGCAGCTGAGGGGACTGAGGCTGGTCAGCCTGGAGAAGAGGAGGCTGAGGGGAGAACTCATTGCTCTCTACAGGAGAGAGGTTGGATGTTTAGTGTGGAGAAGAGGAGGCTGAGGGGAGAACTCATTGCTCTCTACAGGAGAGAGGTTGGATGTTTAGTGTGGAGAAGAGGAGGCTGAGGAGAGACCTCATTACTCTCTACAGGAGAGAGGTTGGATGCTTAGTGTGGAGAAGAGGAGGCTGAGGAGAGACCTCATTGCTCTCTACAGGAGAGAGGTTGGATGCTTAGTGTGGAGAAGAGGAGGCTGAGGAGAGACCTCATTGCTCTCTACAGGAGAGAGGTTGGATGCTTAGTGTGGAGAAGAGGAGGCTGAGGAGAGACCTCATTGCTCTCTACAGCTTCCTAAGAGGAGGTTAGAGCCAGGTGGGAGTTGGTCTCTTCTCTCTAGTATTGAGTGATAGGACAAGAGAAAATGGCTACAAGTAACCCTAGGGAAGGTTTAGTCTGGATCTGAGAAGAAATTTGTTGACTGGAAGGGTTCTCCAAGCCTGGCACAGGCTGCCCAGGGAGGAGGCTGAATCCCCATCCCTAGAGGTGTTTGAAAGAGGCAGAGCTGTGGTGCTGAGGGCCATGGCTCAGCCCCAACCTGGGCAGAGTTAGAAAATGGCTGGACTGGATGAGCTTAGTTTCAAGCCATTGCGCCTTGTGCTGTCACTACAAGCCTTTGCAGAGAGTCCTTCCCCAGCCTGTCTGTTGGTCCCCTTCAGATATTGAAATGCCTCATGAATTCCAGGGATGAGGCATCCACAGCCTCCCTCAGCAACCTGCTCCTGTGTCTCACCACTCTCATGGCCAAGAACATCTTCCTGATGTCCAACCTGAATCTCCCCTGCTCCAGTTTCAGACCATTGCTCCCCAGCCTGTCACCACAGGCCCTTATTGAAAGTCCTTCTCCAAATAATCCTGTTGGCATCCAAAAAAAGCTTGAAGGAAGGTCAAGGTGCTCTGGCAGGGGGCTTGGAACTGGATGGTGTCCAGAGGTCCCTCCCAAGCCCTATCATCCTGTGTGCTCTTAAGACAGGTCTGGTTCACAGAATCACAGAATCAATCAGGTTGGAAAAGACCTCAGAGAGAGGCTTCATCCAGCCTGGCCTTGAACACCTCCAAGGAGGAGGCAGCCACAGCCTCCCTGGGCAGCCTGTGCCTCCCCAGCCTCACTCTGAAGACCATTTATTCCTTTTGCATCCTTCCATGGCTCTTCTAATTCAGCAGTGCCTTCAGCTCCAGGGTTTGCCTCCTCTGGCAAAGACAATAGTTGGCAGCAGCTGCAATCAGAGAGTGGTTTTGGTTGGGAAAGAACTTTCACATCATCACAGAATCATAGACTCAACCAGGTAGGAAAAGACCTCAGAGATCATCCAGTTCAACCTATTACCCAACACCTCCTGACAACTCAACCATGGCTCCAAGTGCCACATCCAAGCCTTTCCTGAACACCTCCAGGGATGGGGACTCCACTACCTCCCTGGGCAGCACATCCCAAGGGCCAGTCTCTCTTGCTGGGAAGAACTTTCTCCTCACCTCCAGCCTAAACCTCCCCTGGCACAGCATGAGACTGTGTCCTCTTGTTCTGGTGCTGCTTGCCTGGGAGAAGAGACCAACCCCCACCTGGCTGCAACCTCCCTTCAGGCAGTTGTAGACAGCAAGAAGGTCTCCCCTGAGCCTCCTCTTCTCCACAGCAGCTGGCAGAGGTTGACACACAGAATGCAGCCTAAAGAAGTGCCTGTGACCACTGTGCTCTCTGCTCCGTGCTCACAGCCCATCCATTAAGGTTTGATGCTCAGCTCCAGGCTCAGTGCTGTGGCTGGGATCCAATTTCGAGATCCATTAGCACTCCTTACCTCTTGGAGCTCCTTTAGAGCAGCCACTGCTCACGATAAGGAAAGGACACAGTCATTTGCTAAATAGGATTTGAAATGAGGCACACCAAGGCTGCCCTTGGCAACAGACAGCAACTGATCGATGCTCACCCTCCCCTAATTCCATTTGGTGCTCAGTGCTGCTGCTCCACTTTGCCTTTGCAGCCCCACCAAGGCGAAGAGAAAAGCAGAACCTCTCAGCCCTCGCTCATCTGAGCAAAGCTGGAGGGTAAAATGGGTCTGGAAGTTAATTTAGAGGTCAGCTTGTTGGAAAACTGCTTTGAGAAAGAGATTCATGGACGGTGCTTGATGTGGGCAAGTCACTGCCACTGCTAAAAGGAGCATTGTGGACTTATATTCACTCAGTGCTTCTTAGATTCACAGGGTGGTTTGGGTTGGAAGGGTCCTTAAAGACACCTCCCCCTAGACCAGGCTGCTCAAGGCTCAGTGTTAGGACTGAGCAACTTCTGCTATGGGCAGTTTGGTTTTATTTAATGAACTACTACTGTGAGTAGCTTAGACAAGAAGAGGTCTGTAGTGTTAAACCCCAGGAAGACACAGAGGAACTGTTCTGCTGTGTGAGAACAGCATCATCCTGGATCAGCAGCAGTGTGAGCAGCAGGAGCAGGGCAGGGATTGTGCCACACCTTGAGTCCTGGGTTCAGTTTTGGGGCCTTCACTACAAGAAGGACATTGAGGGTCTGGTGCAGGTCCAGAGAAGGGCAATCAAGCTGGGGAAGGGTCTGGAGAACAGGGCTGGGGAGAAGCAGATGAGCAAAATCAGATTACTTAGTCTGGAGAAGAGGAGGCTGAGGGAGACCTCATTGCTCTCTGCAGCTGCCTGAAAGGAGGCTGGAGCCAGGTGGGAGTTGGGCTCTGCTCCCTAGTCTCAGGCCATAGAAGGAGAGGAAATGGCCTGGAATGTGCCAGGGGAGGGTTAGGTTGGAGAGGAGGAAAAATATCTTTGGTGCAAAAGTGGTCAGGCACTGGCAGAGGCTGCCCAGGGAGGTGGTGGAGTCCCCATGCCTGGAGGTGCTCAAAACCCATCCCTGAGATGCGACACGTGGGGCCATGGTTTGGTGGCTGTGGTGACACTGGGTTGATGGCCAGACTCAGTGGTCTGACAGGTCTTTGCCACAGAGTTCCAGCATAGTGGAGGTTAGAAAAAAACCTCCAAAGCTCACCCAGTCCAACCCTCCTCCTAGAGCAGGGTCACCTAGAGCTGGTTGCCCAGGAAGACATCCAGGTAGGTTTGGAAAGTCTCTGGAGAAGGAGACTCCACAACCTCTCTGGGCAGCCTGCTCCAGGGCTTCAGCAGCCTCAAGGTAAAAATGTTTTTACCTAGGTGATACCTGCTGGCTTCCAGTTTGTGCCCCTTGCCCCTTCTTGTATCCCTGGAGACCACTGACAAGAGCTCCATCCTCTTTCCCCCACCCTTTAGCTCTTGCTGAGCATTGCTCAGATCTCCTCTGGGGCTGCTCTTCTCCAGGCTCAACAGCCCCAGAGCTCTCAGCCTCTCTTCACCACAGAGATGCCCCAGGCCCCTCTAGCAGCTTCGTGGCTTTCTTCTGGACTCTCCCCAGTATTTTCCTGTCCCCCTTGAACTGGGAAGCCCAGAACTGGACACAGTGCTCCAGATGTGGCCTCACCAGAGCAGAGCAGAGGGGGAGGAGAACCTCCTTCCACCTGCTGGCCACACTCTTCTCAATGCACCCTGCTGCTTTGCATGCTCCACGTTCCTGATGCCCAAGGTGCAAAGCAGTGGGGCCCAAAAGCTCAATGTGAAGTCAGCAAGGTCCAGGGGAGAGGCTGTCAAGGCTGCTTCTGCAAACAAAGGTGCTGGGATGTAGGTCTTTGAACGGTTTGAAGTAGCCTTCGGCAGCTCATTCTCCTTCTTAGTGATTCATGGACAGCTACTGAGCGGCAGTGTATTGGCCTCGAATTAGGAGGGAGAAAAACAAGTTTAGAGCTTGGAGGAATGAATAGCAGGGAAAAATAAACCAGAAAAAGCCACACTCGGTTTTCTCAAGGACTTTTCTCCACTTAGGAAATGCCCAGAAGGTCCACGGTGCTAATTTGAAGCTCCAGCCCGCTCTGGCTGGTGCCAGCCCCTTGTGAGTGGAAGGGAGCTGGGCTTCGAGAGCTGTGCTCAGAGGCTTTGATGTTCCACATTTCGAAGCTTTATTTCCATGGTAGCAAGCAAATTATCTGTCTTTTTTCTCTCTATTTTTCCTTTGTATTTTCCCCTTTTTTTCTTTTTAATTTTCTTTCCTCTTTCCTCTTTATCTTCTTCTTTCCCTTTCCCTTTTTCTTTTTATTTTTTCTTTTTCTTTCTTTTTCTTTTACTTTCTTTTCCTTTTTCTTTTCTGCTTTTCTTCTTCTTTTCCTTTTTCTTTTTATTTTCCCTTTTTCTTCTTTTTCTATGTCTTTTCCCTTTTCCTTCTTTTTCTTTTTCTTTTTTTTTTTCTTTTTTCGTTTTCTTTTTTCTCTTTTTCATTTTCTTTTTCTTTTCTTTTTCTTCTTCTTTTATTTTCTTTCCCTTTTTCTTTTCCTTTTCTGCTTTTCTTCTTCTTTTCCTTTTCCTTTTTCTTTTCCTTTTTTCTTTTCCTTCTTCTTTTTCTTTTTCTTTTTTTTCTTTTCCTTTTTTCTTTTTCTTTTTCTTTTTCTTTTTCTTTTTCTTTTTCTTTTTCTTTTTCTTTTTCTTTTTCTTTTTCTTTTTCTTTTTCTTTTTCTTTTTCTTTCTTCTTTTTCTTCTTCTTCTTTTTTCTTCTTTTTCTTTTTCTTCTTCTTCTTTTTATTTTTTATTTATTCTTATTTTTCTTCTCCTTTTTTTTTCTTCTTTTCCTTTTCCTTTTTCTACCTTTTTTTCTTTTTCTTTTTTTGTTTTTTTTTCTTCTTTTTCTTTTTTTTTTCTTCCCTTTCCCTTTTCCTTTCTCTTTTCTGCTTTTCTTGATCGTTTTTTCTTTTCCTTTCTCCTTTCACTTTCTCTTTTTCTTTTCCCTTTTTCTTTTCCTTTTTTTCTTTTCCTAGCGTTTAAAACCATTCTGGATGTCATCCCTTTTGTGGAAGGCGCTTTGAAATTCCACCAGCCCGGCCTCCAAGCTGCCACTCTGCAGGCTGGTGACCACCATGGGAGCCAGCACTTTCCCAGCCTTCTGTGCAGGGCTGGGCCGAGCAGCCCCTTCTGGGACACCGCAGCCGCGTTTCCAGCCGGCCAGGATGGAGAGCCACCCCTCGGGCTGCCTGGGGACCACCCCAGCAGGACTTCACTCCGAATGAAAATGACACCAGCACTCTGTTTCCCACCTGGAGCTGGGCAGGGGAGCTGCTCCGCCGCCGTTTCCTGCCCGGGGAAGCTCCGTTAGGGACTTTTTAATAAAATGGAAACATTTGAAAGTGTTCAAACTGGATGAGGTTTGTCTTTCGGCCATCTGGAACCACAACCTGTCCAGATTAGACGCACGTATCCAGAGCATTCCTGCTCCTGCCCGTTGGCTCTCTGCCGCCTGCCTGATCCCCGAGGAGATTTCCCACAGCATCGGCTGTTGCTTTTGGCTTTTCTTTAACCCTTTCCCTTCCTTTCTGCATGGTGCTCAGGCTCACAGGATGGTAGGGGTTGGAAGGGACCTTCGAAGATCACAGTATCACATCCCCCTGCCAGAGCAGGAGCATAGAATCCAGCGCAGGTCACACAGGAACACATCCAGATAGGGCTGAAAAGGCTCCAGAGACTCCACAACCTCTCTGGGCAGCCTGCTCCAGGGCTCTGGGAGCCTCACAGTGCAGAAGTTCCTCCTCATGCTGAGGTGGAACCTTCTGTGCTGGAGTTTATATCCATTGCTCCTTGTCCTATCCCAGGGCGCAACTGAGCAGAGCCTGTCCCCTCCTTCCTGACCCCCAGCCCTCAGATACTGATTGATCAGTACTCTGATTGATCAGATCCCTGTCAGCCTTCTCCTCTCCAGAGTGAACACCCCCAGGGCTCTCAGCCTCTCCTCCCCAGGCAGTGCTCAAAGGTCATCCAGTCCACCCCCCCTGCAGTCAGCAGGGACATCTCTGACTAGAGCAGGTTGCTCAGAGCCTCATCAAGCTTGATCTTGAAAGTCTCCAAGGGTGGGGGCTGCACCACCTCCCTTGGCAACTTGTTCCAGTGTTCCACCACCCTCAGAGTAAAGAAGTTCTTCCTAATGTCCAACCTAAATCCACCCTGCTCTGCTTTCAGACTATTATCCCATGTCCCAGTGCTACAGGTCCTTGTAAATAGTCCCTTCAGGTCCTGGCAGCAGCTCTAAGGTGCCCCTGGAGCCTTCTCCTCTGCAGGCTGCACAGCCCCAGCTCCCTCAGCCTGTGCTCCCAGCAGAGCTGCTCCAGCCCTTGGAGCATCTTTGTGACCCTCCCTTGGACTCACTTCAGCAGCTCTGTGTCCTCCTGCTGGGGACACCAGTCCTGGAGGCAGGGTTGGAGGTGGGGTCCCACAAGAACAGAGTAAAGGAGCGTCAGGAGCTAAGTGCAGACATCATCTGAAGCTTCAGCAGACCACATTTCAGGAGGGGTTTTTATTTCTCCTACAGCTATTGCAGTCTGTGCTCTGCTGCCAGTGTTCTGATTAAAGATCTGCTGGGATTTGGCAGTAGCTACATTACACACACACAAAAACCACCCTGCTGAAAGGGTCTCCAGGAGACAGTCCATCCCTCAAGAGAAGATGCACCAGACAAGTTATCATAGCTGACAGATGGTTGCATAGCACATTCCTAAAGACCTTGGTGGTGGAGAGTCTCAAACCAAAGTTCTCCACACTCTGTTCAGCTCTGCAGATGGAATGCTGCAGGTCTGCAGATGGCACAGAGCTGGGTGGCAGTGGTGATCTGCTGGAGGGTAGGAAGGCTCTGCAGAGGGACCTGGCCAGGCTGCATCCATGGACCAGTAGGATGAGGTTCAACAAGGCCAGGTGCTGAGTCCTGCATTTGCCTCACAACAGCCCCAGGAAGGCTGCAGGCTTGGGGCAGAGAGGCTGGAAAGCTGCCCAGCAGAGAAAGCCCTGGGGGTGCTGATGGACAGCAGCTGAAGATGAGCCAGGGGGTGCCTAGGTGGCCAAGAAGGACACCAGCATCCAGGCCTACACCATGAACAGTGTGAGGAGCAGGAAGCAGGGCAGAGACTGTCCCCCCAGTGCTCAGCACCAAGGAGGCCACCCCTTGAGTGCCGGGTTCAGCTGTGGGGCAAGGTGGTGTTGGGCTGGTGGCTGGGCTCTGTGGTCTGAAAGATGTTTTCCAACCTTGATGGTTCTGTGATGCTAAGGCAAAGACATTCTGAGCAGTGGAGGTGTGGGGGGGATGTCTGAGACTGACAGGGGACATCCTGGCTTGTTGGAGCCCCCAGAGCCAGCCCAATGTCCCATGAGAAGGTCAAAGGCATAACTAGAGCTGGGATATTTGATACCTGCTGTGGCACTGGTGCTTTCTCAAGACCTTTTCTTGAAGGTGGTTTCTTTGGGGGGGGGGGGGGGGTTCAGTATAGAATCATAGAACCATGGAGTCCAAGCATCAGCCCAACACCACCATGGACATTAAGCCATGACTCAAAGTGCCATCTCTATGAGCTTTTTGAACCCCTCCAGGAATGGGGACTCCACCACCTCCCTGGGCAGCCTGTGCCAACCCCTGGTCACTCTTGAAGGAAAGGCATTTTTCCTAATCTCCAACCTAAACCTCCCCTGCTGCAGCTTGAGGCCATTCCTCTCTTTCTGTCACTTGTAGCTAAAGAGAAGAGCCCAACCCCAACCTGGCTCCAGCCTCCTTTCAGATAGGTGTAGAGAGCAATGAGGTCTCCCCTCAGCCTCCTTTTCTCCACACTAAATACCTGCCAGGTCCCTCAGCTGCTCCTCATTAGGCTTCAGTAAGTCCTCATATTCATAGAATCATGAAGGACATTGAGACTCTTGAAGGTGTCCAGAGAAGGGCAACAAAGCTGGGGAGGGGTCTGCAGCACAGCCCTGTGAGGAGAGGCTGAGGGAGCTGGGGTTGCTTAGCCTGGAGAAGAGGAGGCTCAGGGGAGACCTTCTTGCTCTCTCCAACTCCCTGAAGGGAGGTTGGAGCCAGGTGGGGATTGGTCTCTTCTGCCAGGCAGCCAGCACCAGAACAAGAGGACACAGTCTCAAGCTGTGCCAGGGGAGGGTTGGGCTGGAGGTGAGGAGAAAATTCTTCCCAGCAAGAGAGATTGGCCCTTGGGATGTGCTGCCCAGGGAGGTGGTGGAGTCCCCATCCCTGGAGGTGTTCAAGAGGGGATTGGATGTGGCACTTGGAGCCATGGTTTAGTAGTCAGGAGGTGCTGGGTGCTAGGTTGGACTTGATGATCTCTGAGGTCTTTCCCAACCTTGTTAATTCTATGATTCTATGGAGACACAGAGTGGCTCAGGCTGGAAGGGACCTCAGAGCTCCTCTGCTCCAAGCTCCCCACCATGCCCAGGGACACCTCGCAGCTACACTCAGCTGCTCAAGGCCTCATCCAGCCCGGCCCTGGACTCCACCACAGCCTCAGGTGCAAGGTCAGCTGAAGAGTGGAGTCCTTCCTGACGCATCCTGCTGCCTTTCCCCTGGTTCCTGTGGCAGTCCCAGCCACGTGAGATCCCAGTTGCACTCCCAGCTGCCGGAATCCCTGGCACTGCGCCAGAATACTTTGCTTTATTTTCCTTTATATTTGTTTTGGTTGTTCTTACTCTCATAAAAAGAAGAAAAAAAACAACAAACCAGTCAAAAACCAGAAGAAAAAGCTAAAGCTCAGACTATAAGGATCCTGCTGGAGGCAGAAGCAGCAGCTTGAAAAGGAAGAGGTACCTGCTGCTCAAGCAATATATTTTACTTTTAGAGTTTCAGTTGGGGCTTTGGTTTGGTTGGTTGTTGGGTTGTTTTTTTTAAGGGAAATGAACTAAATGACATCTGCCTCAGCTCCCAGTTCCCAGCTTGGATTGCACAAAGTACACGGAACAAAAAAAAACAAACAAGAAAGAAGGGGGAAAAAGTAGAAAAAGAGCAATTCTAAGCTGCTGCAGCAGAAGTCTGTTTGTGTGTGTGTGGGGGGGGGGGGTTGTGTTGGTTCTTTTTTACAGAATAGAACACAGAATTAAGCAGGTTGGAAGAGACCTCAGAGATCATCCAGTCCAACCTAGCACCCAGCACCATCTGAGCAACTCAACCATGGTAGCAAGTGCCTCAGCCAGGCTCTTCCTAAACACCTCCAGGGATGGGGACTCCACCACCTCCCTGGGCAGCACATCCCAATGGCCAATCTCACTTGCTATGAAGAATTTCTTCCTAACCTCCAGCCTAACCCTCCCTTGGCACAGCTGGAGACTGTGTCCTCTTGTTCTGCTGCTGGCTGCCTGGCAGAAGAGACCAACCCCCACCTGGCTACAACCTCCCTTCAGGGAGTTGGAGAGAGCAAGAAGGTCTCCCCTGAGCCTCCTCTTCTGCAGGCTAAGCAACCCCAGCTCCCTCAGCCTCTCCTCACAGGGCTGTGCTCCAGATCCCTCCCCAGCTTTGTTGCCCTTCTCTGGACACCTTCCAGCAGCTCAACATCTTTCCTAACCTGAGGAGCCCAGAACTGGACACAGGACTCAAGGTGTGGCCTCAGCAGTGCTGAGCACAGGGCACAATGACCTCCCTGCTCCTGCTGGCCACACTGTTCCTGATGCAGGCCAGGATGCCATTGGCCTTCTTGGCCCCCTGGGCACACTGCAGGCTCATCTTCAGCCTACCATCAACCAGCACCCCCAGGTCCCTCTCTGCCTGGCTGCTCTCAGCCACTCTGCCCCCAGCCTGTAGCACTGCCTGGGGCTGCTGTGGCCAATGTGTAGAACCTGGAACTTGGATGTGTTCAATCTCCTGCCCTTGGCTTCTGCCCATCTGTCCAGCCTGGCAAGGTCACTCTGCAGAGCTCTCCTACCCTCTTACAGATCAACTCCTGTCCCCAGCTTGGTGTCATCTGCAAATTCACTGTTGATGGACTCAATGCCCTCATCCAGACCATCAGTAAAGATATTGAACAGGCTGGAGCCCAGCACTGATCCCTGGGGCACACCACCGGTGCCTAGCCACCAGCTGGCTGTGGCACCATTCACCACCACTCTCTGGGCTCAGCCTCCAGCCAGTTCCTAACCCAGCACAGATGACATGTAAGTGATGTCATCTCTTAGATGACAGAGTCTGAGGGTCTGCAGGCAAATGTGTTGTTTTTTTCACCCAGCAGAAAGGGAGGAAGGCCCTGCTTGAGCACTGAGAACCATCCTGGGCTGTGTGTGGAGCTCCTAAGGCAGTAAGGATTGGGTTCCAAAATTAGACTCAGAATGAGCCTCTCACCTGCTGTCTGCAGAGGCCACAGAGCTCTCCTGCTATATTTCAAAGCTACCTCAGGCTTCTCTTTAAGCCCCTTGCTCAAAACATAATCTCCTCCTTCCATCCAGTTTCTATAGATAGCTTCTCTGCTCCTCTCAGGCTCCCTGACCCCAGCATCAAACACCACAAGATGATTTCTTTTTCCTCCCATCCCCTCTGTGTTCCATCACCTGCAGTTCTACACTTGGCTGATTGTCATCCCTTCATTCTTGACTCCTTGCTTTAGAGAATCATAGAGTTGTTTGGGTTGGATAAGACCTCTAAGATCCTCCAGTCCAACCTTCAGCCCAACACCACCATGGCCATGAAACCATGTCCCAAAGTACCATGTCCAGAAGTTCCTTGTCCAAGGGATGGGGACTTCTTCACCTCCCTGGGCAGCCTGGTCCCAAAGGCTTTGCAGGAAAGTAGCTCAATATGGACAAGAAGAAATCCCAGGTTCAGAATGGAATTTCCACTCCACTTTTGTGCCCACTCCATTCTAGGAGAGGGTTCAGAGACTCCACCAAGATGATCAGGGGGCTGGAGCACCTCTCCTACCAGGACAGCCAGCCTGGGAGAGTTGGGGCTGTTCAGCCTAGAGAAGAGAAGGCTCCAGGGAGACCTTAGAGCTCCATTTCAGTATCTGCAGGGGACCTCCAGGCAGGCTGGGGAGGGACTGTTCAGAAGGGTCTGTGGGGATAGGACAAGAGACAACGGTTTGGAACTGGAGCAGGGCAGAGTTAGGCTGGACATCAGGAGGAAGTTCTGCACAGTGAGGCTGGGGAGGCACTGGCACAGGCTGCCCTGGGGGTGGTTGAGGCTCCATCCCTGGAGACACTCAAGATCAGATTCAATGTGTCCCTGGGCAGCCTGCTCCAGCTGGAGCTGTCCCTGCTGACTGCAGGGGGGTTGGACAAGATGCCCTTTGAGTGTCGGCTGCCCAGGGAGGTGGTGGAGTCCCCATCCCTGGAGGGGTTCCAGAGGGGATTGGACATGGCCCTTGGTGCCATGGTCTAGTCATGAGGTCTGTGGTGACAGCTTGGACTCGATGATCTTTGAGTTCTCTTCCAGCCTTGGTGATACTGTGATACCTGTAGCCTCCCCAGGACGCCTCCCTACCCTCCTGGAGCCTTCTCTTCAGCCAAGAGCAGAACCAGAGCCTTTAGCCAGCTCAAAGACACAAAGATCCATGCAAGAGCTTTGCTGGCACCTTGCCTGAGCTTGGGAGGCCAAAGACTATTTCACACATTGCAGGCTGCAGACACACAATGCAGCTGTGGAGCATAGCAGGGACTGCTCCTTATCTCACCGGAGCGTCTGCTTGTCCTACTTTGAATTCCAGCAGCAAAACCAATTCTCAAGTGGGTTTGTATTTCATTACAGCCCAACCCTGAGAGGAATAATTAGAATGTGAGTTCAGCTTCTTTTGGCAAGGAAAGGATCTCCTCTTGACAGACACCGAATCTGTGCAGATAGTGGACTGGTGGAGTCCTTTGCTTGCTCTCCTGCTTTCCTCAGCCTGCAGGAGTGGTTGCTTCCATACTCCGAATGCTTGCCTGGTTTTGATGGTCTGCACTGGGTTTGTTCTCTTCAGTGCCTTTATCAATGATCCAGATGAAAGGACTGAGGGTTCCCTGAGTAAGTTTGCAGATGAGACTAAGCTGGGAGGGAGTGTTGGTCTGCTGGAGGGCAGGGAGGCTCTGCAGAAGGACCTGGCCAGGCTGGATCCATAGGCTAAGGACAACAGGATGAGGTTCAACAAAGGCAAGGCTTGGGGCAGAGTGGCTGGAAAGCTGCCCAGCAGAGAAAGCCCTGGGGGTGCTGATGGACAGCAGCTGAAGATGAGCCCGGGAGTGCCCAGGTTGCCAAGAAGGCCACCAGCAGCCTGGCCTGGAGCAGCAGTGGTGTGGGCAGCAGGAGCAGGGCAGGCATTGTGCTCCTGGATCTCCACTGGGGAGAGCACAGCTTGAGTGCTGGGTTCAGGTTTGGGCTCCTCACTCCTAGAAGGACATTGAGGGCTGGAGCAGGGCCAGAGAAGGGCAACCAACCTGGGGAAGGGTCTGGAGAAGAGGGCTGGGGAGGAGCAGCTGAGGGAGCTGGGGGTGTGGAGTGTGGAGAAGAGGAGGCTGAGGGAGACCTCATTGCTCTCTGCAGCTCCCTGAAAGAAGGTTGGAGCTAGGTGGGGGCTGGACTCTGCTCCCCAGTAACAAGTGATAGAAGGAGACAAAATGGTCTCAAGTTGCACCAGGAGAGGTTTAGGTTGCAGATCAGAAGAAACTTTTTGACTGGAAGGGTTCTGCAAGCCTGGCACAGGCTGCCAAGGGGGGTGGCTGAATCCCCATCCCTGGAGGCGTTTGAAAGAGGCAGAGCTGTGGTGCTGAGGGCCATGGCTCAGCCCCAGCCTTGGCAGAGTTAGAGACTGGTTGGACTGGATGAGCTTAGAGGTCTTTACCAATCAAAATGGTTCCATGATTCTATGCTTGATCAGGTTTAACTGGGTCTAATTAAAGTTTAGAGAGTGAGTTTCATTAGGTAGTCACCCAATGGAATGGGTCAGTAGCAACAGGTTGCCCAGGGAGGTGGTGGCAGCCTCATCCCTGGAGGTGTTCAAGGCCAGGCTGGATGTGGCTGTGAGCAACTTGCTGTGGTGTGAGGTGTCCCTGGCCATGGCAGGGGGGTTGGAGCTGGCTGAGCCTTGAGGTCCCTTCCAACCCTGACAGTTCTATGATTCCATGGTAAAATAAACACAGAACAAAACCTGTTGGGGTCCTGGCTCCCCACATCCACCACATGAACACTGCTTACATGCAGCACAAGACCAGGAACAATCCCTGCTGCCTTCAAAGCCTTCCAGCAGCTCTTAGAGAAAATAAATACATACATAAGAAAAAAACTAAGCAAAACTGCAGGAAATTAGGCAAGAATCCATTTCTCCCTTTAACAGCTGCCTCCTCCTCCTCTGCAGACACCTAATCATGTAGCCACAGCTCTGACTCCTCACTGCAGCTCCTGCATTGGAAGGGTTATAGAATAGAATAGAATAGAATAGAATAGAATAGACCAGACCAGACCAGACCAGACCAGACCAGACCAGGTTGGAAGAGACCTTCAAGATCATCGTGTCCAACCTATCATCCGACACCACCTAATCAACTAACCCATGGCACCAAGCACCCCTCAAGTCTCCTCCTGAACACCTCCAGTGATGGTGACTCCACCACCTCCCCAGGCAGCCCATTCCAATGGGTAATCACTCTCTCTCTGTAGAATTTCTTCCCAACCTCCAAACTAAACCTCCCCTGGCACAGCTTGAGACTGTGTCCTCTTCTTCTGCTGCTGGTTGCCTGGGAGAAGAGACCAACCCCCACCTGGCTACAACCTCCCTTCAGGGAGTTGGAGAGAGCAATGAGGTCTTCCCTGAGCCTCCTCTTCTGCAGGCTAAGCAACCCCAGCTCCCTCAGCCTCTCCTCACAGGGCTGTGCTCCAGACCCCTCCCCAGCTTTGTTGCCCTTCTCTGGACACCTTCCAGCAGCTCAACATCTTTCCTAAGCTGAGGAGCCCAGAACTGGACACAGGACTCAAGGTGTGGCCTGAGCAGTGCTGAGCACAGGGGCAGAATGACCTCCCTGCTCCTGCTGGCCACACTGTTCCTGATGCAGGCCAGGATGCCATTGCCCCTCTTGGTCCCCTGGGCACACTGCAGGCTCATGTTCAGCCTACCATCAACCAGCACCCCCAGGTCCCTCTCTGCCTGGCTGCTCTCAGCCACTCTGTCCCCAGCCTGTAGCACTGCCTGGGGTTGCTGTGGGCAATGTGCAGCACCTAGTTATGATAAAGAAGAGGAGCCTCGGAGATTGCTTTCTTCCAGAGCTCTGGAGCAGCCTCTCCTAACAGGAGAGCTTTGGGAGGTTTGGGTTTTGTTTCTGAGCTGCTCTCTGCTGAGAGGAGGGGAAAAAAAAAAAAAAGAAAAAAATTCAAAAAAATTAAAAGAGAGAAAGAAAAAAGGAAAAAAAAAACCAAAGTGTGAAAAATTTCAGTGGAGTGCAGAGGCTGGGAGCTGGGCTGCGGGTTCTGAAGTGCTGCTTCAGGTTGTTGCTGCTTTACAAAGCCAACAGCAGCACTGAACAGCTGCACTGAGATACACTCCTCAAAGAAATGAAAGAAAGGCTTTGTTGTCTTTTCTCTTTCTTTTCCTTTCTTTTTCATTTTTTTCTTTCATTTTTTCTTTCCTTTTTCTTTTTTCTTTTTCCTCTTCTCTTTCCTTTTTTCTTTGCTTTTTTCTTTCCTTTTTCTTTTTTTTATCTTTTTTCCTTTTTTTCTTTTTCTTTTTTCTATTTTCTTTCTTCTACCTATTTTGTATTTCTTTTTCTTTCTTTTTTCTCTTTTCTTTTCTTTCTTTTTCTTTCTTTTCTATTTCTTTTTTCTTCCCTTTTTCTTTTTTCGTTCTTTTTTCTTCCCTTTTTCCTTTTCTTTCTTCATTTTTCTTCTTTTTATTTCCTTTTGCTTTTTTTCCCATTCTTTTCTTTGTACTTTTTCATTCTCTTCTCTTCTCTTCTCTTCTCTTCTCTTCTCTTCTCTTCTCTTCTCTTCTCTTCTCTTCTCTTCTCTTCTCTTCTCTTCTCTTCTCTTCTCTTCTCTTCTCTTCTCTTCTCTTCTCTTCTCTTCTCTTCTCTTCTCCTCTCCTCTCCTCTCCTCTCTTCTCCTCTCCTCTCTTCTCCTCTCTTCTCTTCTCTTCTCCTCTCCTCTCTTCTCCTCTCTTCTCCCCTCTTCTCTTCTCTTCTCTTCTCTTCTCTTCTCTTCTCTTCTCTTCTCTTCTCTTCTCTTCTCTTCTCTTCTCTTCTCTTCTCTTCTCTTCTCTTCTCTTCTCTTCTCTTCTCTTCTCTTCTCTTCTCTTCTCTTCTCTTCTCTTCTCTTCTCTTTCTTTTTTCTCTTTTCTTGAAGTGTTTCCTGACAACTAAATAAATCCCAGAACAGACTCAAGAACAGAAGTGTTTAGAATTGTTCCAGAATTAAGGGAGGTTCTCCTCCCCCTCTACTCTGCCCTGGTGAGGCCACATAGAATCACAGAATTGTCAGGGCTGGAAGGGACCTCAAGGCTCAGCCAGCTCCACCCCCCCGCCATGGCCAGGGACACCTCACACCGCAGCAGGTTGCTCACAGCCACATCCAGCCTGGCTGCAAACACCTCCAGGCAGGAGGCAGCCACAGCCTCCCTGGGCAGCCTGTGCCAGTGTCTCCCCACCCTGCTCTCCGGAATTTCTTCCTCATCTCCAGTCTCAGTCTCCCTTCTCCCAGCTCAAAGCCTTTGCTTCTTGTTCCATCACTCCCAGCCCTTGTCAAAAGTCCCTCCCCAGCTCTCCACCCTCCTGCTGAAGAACTTCTTTCTCAGCTCCAGTCTGACCCTGCTCTGCCTCAGCTTCAAACCATTCCCCCTTGTCCTGGCTCCAGACCCCCTCCAGACCCCCTCAGACCCCCTCCAGACCCCCCCTCTCCCTGCAGCCTTCCTGCAGGATCCCTTCAGATCCTGGCAGGCAGCTCTGAGGTCCCCCTGGAGTTTCCTCTTCTCCAAGCTGAACACCCCCAGCTCCCTCATCCTGTCCTCATAGCTGAGCTGCTCCAGCCCTGGGCTCACCTTTGTGGCCCTCCCTTCAGTGCCAATCAGACATCTAAATTCCTGGGTTATTTTACATTTTATTTGGGTTTATATTTAATTCTTTGATGGAAAGCTGTCTGCTGGCTCTGCATTACAACAACTGCCAGCTTGTGCTTCCCAGCTGAGCCTATGGAGGAATAATGTTAGGAAATGAATTCCAGAAGCAGGGAGGAGGGGGGGTGGGGGGGAAATATGAAGGGGAAAAAAAATCCTCTCCCACTGTTGCAGTTCCTCCAGGTTGGTGGATTTGGGGTATAATAATCTATTGCTTTCTTTTGGGGAAGTCATGTATTTTGTATGAGTTGGAGATGCACTGATTCCAGCAAGTCTTTGGGCTATAGAAATAGAAAAGGAAGAGGATGGAGTGTTGCACATCCTGAGATATGAAGCAATCATTCAAATGCAGCCTGCAGTAAGTCACTAAACCTCTCTCCCCTGTTGAGGCAACCTAAGGGTGGGATATTCATGCAAAAAAAAAAACCAAAACCCCCCCAAAACCACAATGAAATATGGATTTGGTGCATGTGAAGGACCATTTTGGCTTCCTGGATTTCAAAATGTGCTTTAAATGTGTTGCTAAGTCCTTGCTGAATGGTAGGGCTTGGAAGAATCCTCCAAAGATCCTCTAGTCCAGCCCCAGCCCCTCCCTTGTGGATCTGTTAATGGTGGTGAGAAAAAGAACATCATGGACAGCTTTTCATGGATGCATGGAATGGGTTGGGTTGGAAGGGACCTGAAAGCTCCATCCAGTTCCAACCCCCTGCCATGGGCAGGGACACCTCCCACCAGCCCAGGTTTGCTCAAGGCCTCATCCAGCCTGGCTTTGAACACCTCCAGGGAGGAGGAATCCACAGCCTCCCTGGGCAACCTGTGCCAGTGTCTACCCAGCCTCACTGGCAAGAATTTCTTCCTCATCTCCAGCCTGAATCTCCCCTCTTCCAGCTTCAATCTGTTTCTTCTTGTCCTACCACAACAAACCCTGCAAACCAGCTCTGTAGAGAAGTACCTGGGAGTGCTGGTGGACAGCAAACCTTCCAAAACCCACCTGGACACATTCCTGCGTGGCCTGCCCTAGGTGACCCTGCTTTGGCAGGAAGGCTGGACTGCATGATGTGCTGCCCAGGGAGCTGCTGGAGTCACCATCCCTGGAGGTGTTTAGGAAGAGCCTGGCTGAGGCACTTGGTGCCATGGCTGAGTTGATCAGATGGTGTTGGGTGATAGGTTGGGCTTGATGACCTCAAAGGTCTCTTCCAACCTGGTTAATTCTGTTCTATTCTATCTCCAACCCTTATCATTCTTTGTTTCTGTGATGCCTTTGGAGCCTTCTTCTGGCACAAGCTCCTTGCAGAGATCATTAGGAGGTTGTCACACCTCTGGATTTAAGCCTGAGGAGAGGAGACTGAGACTGGAGATGAGGAAGAAATTCTTGCCACTGAGGGTGGAGAGACACTGGAGCAGGTTGCCCATGGAGGCTGTGGGTGCCTCCTGCCTGGAGGTGTTGAAGGCCAGGCTGGATGAGGCCTTGAGCAGCCTGGGCTGGTGGGAGGTGTCCCTGCCCATGGCAGGGGGTTGGAGCTGGATGATCTTGAGGGTCCCTTCCAACCCAACCCATTCCATGAGGAACTCTCCTTTCACTCCAATCTTTCCCAATGCACTGAGCCACAGCTGAATCTTACTGCATTTCCTCCTGACTTCTGAGGCAGTGGAGGGAAGGTGGAAGGTAAAACGAAAAGGAATGTTGTCAAAGCAGCAAAGCTGAGGGAATGTCACCAGGGACAAAGAGAATGTGGAGCAGAGCAGCCTGGGCTGGTGGGAGGTGTCCCTGCCCGTGGCAGGGGGGTTTAGAACTAAATGATCTCTGAGCTCCCTTTCAACCCAACCCATTCTATGAGTCTCTGAATACAGCGATGAGTGCTGGAGAGACTTCAGCCCTGGCCACGGAAGCTGAATGCAGGGCTCCTGGCCGGTGATTTATTCAGTTACACAGAGCCCCTGCCTCTGCTCGGAGCACACAAAGGCGTGGAGCTGCCTATTGATTTCCCATTGTCTTTTTCACTTTGGAGCCTGATTGTGATCAGCGTGAGCTAAGTGTATTTCACTCGGTGTTTGAAACCTGCCTCATGCTGGCTTTATCAGGACAATCACCAGGCATTGTTCCTCTCCTTCTCCCTGAGTGACTGCTGCTCTTATAACCCAGAGGGCAGAATAATGAAACCATTTCCCCCCATGCACATTTTTTTTTCCCCAGGCAAATAAATGCAAGAGCTAAGAAATTTGAGATGAATTCTATGCCTGTTCCTTTTTGCAGCAGAACCCTTCTGAGGTGAGCCCGAGGTGCTTGCTGAGCTGAGCCACGCTGAGCTCCTGCATCAGTAAAAAGCAGAACAGGCTGCCCAGGGAGGTGGTGGAGTCCCCATCCTTGGAGGGCTTCCAGAAACGTGTGGCCATGGAATTTTGGGGACATGTTTGGCTGGGCATGGTGGGGTTGGGTTGATGGTTGGACTTGGTCTTAGAGGTCTTTTCCAGCCTTAGTGGTTCTCTGATTCTTAGGACAGAATCTGAAGTCCTTTAGGCAGCTAAGTCCATAGAAGGGTTGGAAGGCACCTCAAGGATCATCCAGCTCCAACCCCCCCTGCCATGGCCAGGGACACCTCACACTACAGCAGGTTGCTCACAGCCACCTCCAGCCTGGCTGCAAACACCTCCAGGCAGGAGGCTTCCACCACCTCCCTGGGCAGCCTGTGCCATGATCCTGAGTCTCTAGAGAATCCTGTGTGCTTACAAAGCAATGTTAATGGCTGCACAACAGAACCCACACCTCCTGACAACCACACACCTTGACAGCCTTCCAAGGTACTTCCAAGAGACTGGAGAGCTGGGCAGAGGGGAACCTCATCAAGTTAAGAAGGGCAAGTGTAGAGTCCTGCACCTGGGAAGGAATAACCTCCTGTAGGTGTGGAGAGAGCAGGCAGGAAACAGAATGTTCATTCTATCTCTTTCCTGGAGGTGCTCAAGACCAGGCTGGATGAGGCCTTGAGCAGCCTGGGCTGGTGGAAGGTGTCTCTGCCCATGGCAGGGGGTTGGAACTGGATGATCTTTAAGGTGCCTTCCAAGCCAGCCCATTCTGTGATGACTTTTTCCCACATTACCCCAAAGCAGCTGGAGGTGCCTGGGTGGGTTTGGGTTTGGGTTTTTTTTTGCTGTGAGGCTGTGATCAGACATTGCTTAACTGCTTCTTTGTCAGAGCTTTAATAAAGAAATTTGAGACTCTCAGCCCTGTGACTTGGTTAAGTATCACCTTCCATCAAACTGCCTGCCTGCCTTTGTGGATCACTGCCACACACCGAAGAGAAGCAGTTGCAGCAGCAGCAGATGGAGACATTTTCCTGCCAAGCAGACTTCTGTGCCTCAGGTTATGCAAGGGACTGGCCCCGACATCAGCATCAGCAATTTCCTCATTACAGCCAGGCAGATACCCTTAGATGAAAGTCAGCCCCACCCCCGAGGGTGGCCATCACACAAGAGGATGTGGAACTTCTTTGCTGAATGCCAGGATTGCCACTGAGTGCATGAACTGGCACAGCCCTGGCTGCACACACAGCCTGGCCTTTGCCAAGGTCATGTTCCTCTTCCTGCACTAAGAAGTAATTTTCCCTCCTAATTTCATTTCCAGACCCAAATCCCATCCCTGGGATCAGCTTCCTCTGCATTTTTCTTTTGTTGTTGTGGCTGTTTTTTGTGAGAAGTTGTTAATCCCTTCCAGTGTGAGCAGCTTCTGGTTGAAAGGAATCAGAGCAGTCAGCCTGAGCCTGCTGCTCCACATCCTGCACTGACCAGATCCTCATTTGAGCACCCAGAGACTCATAGAATGGTCAGGGTTGGAAGGGACCTCAAGGCTCAGCCAGCTCCAACCCCCCTGTCATGGGCAGGGACACCTCACACCGCAGCAGGTTGCTCACAGCCACCTCCAGCCTGGCTGCAAACACCTCCAGGCAGGAGGCTTCCACCACCTCCCTGGGCAACCTGTGCCAGGCTCTCACCACCCTCATGGGCAACAACTTCTTCCTCACAGCCAATCTCAATCTCCCCACTTCTAGTTTTGCTCCATCCCCCCCAGTGCTATCACTCCCTGACACCCTGACAAGTCCCTCCCCAGCTTTCTTGGAGCCCCCTGCAGATCCTGGAAGGCCACAATTAGGTCTCCTCAGAGCCTTCTCCTCTCCAGCCTGCACAACCCCAACTCCCACACCTACAGTCTGTCCTCACAGCAGAGCAGCTCCAGCCCTCTGCTCCTCCTCGTGGCCCTTCTCTGGACACCTTCCAGCATCTCCAGAGCCTTCCTGGCACAGAGGCTCCAGAACTGGACCCAGAGCCCCAGCTGTGGCCTCAGCAGAGGGGAGCAGAGGGGCAGAATCACCCAGCTCTGCTCCGTCCAAGCAGCATTCTGCAGTGGCTGTGCTGGAAATATTTTAACCCACCCATCACTGGTAGGGTTTGGAAGGGACCACTGGAGATCATCTAGTCAAACCCCCTTGCTGCAGCACTCACCCAGACTAAACCACACATTCAGGCAGGTTTGGAAAGCCACCAGAGCAGAAGACTCCACAACCTCCCCGGGCAGCCTGCTCCAGGGCTCCAGCAGCCTCACACCAAAGTGAAAATTCCTGGGTTCTAGCTCCTGCCCTTTGTCCTGTCACTGGGAACCACTGGAAGGAGCCCAGCCCCATCCTCATGACCTCCACCCTTTAGCTATTGATCAGCTCTGAGAAGATCTCCTCTCAATCTGTCCTTCTTCAGGCTAAACAGCCCCAGGGCTCTCAGCCTCTGCTTGTAAGAGAGGTGCTCCAGTCTCCTAATCTTGTTCCTCTTGAGCTGGGCAGCCCAGAACTGGCCACAATGCTTCAGGTGTGGCCTCAGTAGGGCAGAGTAGAGGGGAAGGAGAACCTCCCTTCACCTGCTGACCACACTTCTTCACACAGGTCAAGATACCATTGACCTCCCTGTCACCAAGGGCAGATTGCTGTAGGATTGGCTATCAGGAAGAAGTTGTTCCCATTGAGGGTGGTGAGAGCCTGGCACAGGTTGCCCAGGGAGGTGGTGGAAGCCTCCTGCCTGGAGGTTTTTGCAGCCAGGCTGGATGTGGCTGTGAGCAACCTGCTGTGGTGTGAGATACCTCCAATCTTTTGGTGCCATGATCCAGCTGATTAGATAGGCTTGGGTGATCAGTTGGACTTGATGATCTTGGAGGTCTCTTCCAACCTGGTTGATTCTGTGTGTCCCTGCCCATAGCAGGGGGTTGGAACTGGATGATCCCTGAGGTCCCTTCCAACAACAGTGACCATTCTATGCTCCCTCAATAGTCATCTTACCATCCCCCAGCACTCCCAGGCCCTTCTCTGCAGAGCTGCTCCCCAGCAGGTCAAGCCCACACCTCTCCTGGTGCAGGGCACTATTCTTGCCTAGGTGCAGTGCCCTTGTTGGACTTCCTGAGGGTCCCCCCTAGGCAGCTCTCCAGCCTGGCCAGAAAACCACCACCAAGACATCACTCCAGAACCCCAGTGAAGGGAATCACTGCCAATGAATTTTACAGCAGCAGAGCAGCGAGGGCTGGTGGAGCTCCGGACGCCGCTCCTTGTGCGCCCTTCTTCAGCACAGGAGAAAGAACCAAAGCAGCTGCTGGGTGGTTGTGTCTTTTGTTATTATTTCTTACAAAGCCCAAACTTGCTCAGACACTGCAGGACTGCTCTGGAGAACACTCTGACAAACAGAATGCGAGGGACCAGGGGCAATTTCATTATCATTTGGTGCGTACGGAGGTTCGGCAGATGGCAAATATCTTTTGCTGCAAGAAGCGATCCTTGCAGAGGAGGGAAGAGGCACAAAGTTCAGATGGTTTCTCTCCTTTCTGTCTTTGTTTTCCTCTGGCTGACGGCAAGGAGAGCTGGGAGTGACGCTAAGAGACCTGGCAAAGCAAGGCTCCAAGGTGGGCAAGGCTTAGTCGTAGGCTGGGGGCTCTCGGCTGCCCTCCTGCTCATCAGGCACTGTGAATTCTACCAGGGGTGTTCACACTTCAAGGGTGGCAGATGAGAGCATTGCAGATAATGCCAATAATAAGTTGTTTGCACAAGGCTGAGAATCCTCTCAACATCTGTCAGAAGTTTGGTTGCTTTTTTGTTGGTTTGTTGAGGTTTTCTTTTCCCTTTATTTTTCTTCCTTCTGCTGGAGACAAAAATGCTTTCCTGGAACCATGTCTTGGCTTGGAGAATGCCATCCTGTTTCCCATGACATCAGCAGCATCAATCTGGAGTGTGAGGCAGGGTAGAGATTGCAAGGATCCCACCTGGGGGAGATTTAGGTTCTCACTCCAGTTCTGTGCAGCACTGCAGGACAGCTCTGTGTTCATAGGTTCAGAAAATGGGTTGGGTTGGAAGGGACCTCAGAGATCATCCAGTTCCAAACCCCCTGCCGTGGGCAGGGACACCTCCCACCAGCCCAGGTTGCTCATCCAGCCTGGCCTGGAACACCTCCAGGGAGGGGACATCAACAGCCTCCCTGGGCAACCTGTGCCAGAGTCTCCCCACCCTCACTGTCAAGAATTTCTTCCTCATCTCCAGTCTCAATCTCTCCTCTTCCAGCTTCAATCCATTCCCTCTCATCTCTCATCCACTCCCAGCCCTTGTAAAGACCCTCCTGAGCTCTCCTGTAGCCTCTTTGGGTACTGGAAGGGTGCTCTAAGATCTCCCTGGAGCCTTCTCTTCTCCAGGCTGAACAGCCCCAACTCTCTCAGCCTGTCCCCTAGGGCAGGTTCTGCTACCCTCTGCTCATCTTCGTGGCCCTCTGTGATGGGGTCTGGGTTTATCTGAATCTCTCAGGCAGCCTGACCTTCAGCTTGCATTTTCCTGGAGAGGCTGAGGGAGCTGGAGCTGCTTAGCCTGGAGAAGAGGAGGCTCAGGGGAGACCTTCTTGCTCTCTCCAACTCCCTGAAGGGAGGTTGTAGCCAGCTGGGGGTTGGTCTCTTCTCCCAGGCAACCAGCAGCAGAACAAGAGGACACAGTCTCAAGCTGTGCCAAGGGAGGTTTAGGCTGGAGGTAAGGAGGGAGTTCTTCCCAGACAGAGAGATTGGCCCTTGGGATGTGCTGCCCAGGGAGGTGGTGGAGTCCCCATCCCTGGAGGTGTTCAGGAAAGGCTTGGATGAGGCACTTGGAGCCATGGTTTAGTTGTCAGGAGGTGTTGGGTAATAGGTTGAACTGGATGATCTCTGAGGTCTTTTCCAACCTGGTTAATCCTATTCTATTCCAAGCTGTATGGCAGTGCCTGAAGAGAAGCCAACCTCCAAACTCAGGACAACTTTCTTCCTCCCTTGGAAACGCTCCCAGGTGCTCCTGAGCAGCTCTCTCCACCACTCACTGTGCCCCTCACCTTTCTTGCAACCAGCCATCCCTGTTGAGCTGCAGCAAAAGTTTCCTCTTTATTTTTAGCAGAGCTGCAGAGCGCTGGATGCTGGGGACAGCTGGAGTGTGTGGGATGTGGCAGGCTATTTATTCTCCTCACTCTGAGGAAGCAGCAGATGGGTGACTACTTGATGAAATCCAAGCCCATGGATGGCATCTTCCAGATGTTGACCACATGATTCTGCCCAGCTCTGACACGAAGAACCTATTCCTCTGTGCCCACTTTTATGGTGTTTTTTTCCCCCTCCCCAAGCCTGCTTCAGATGTGCTGGTCCCAGCAACCTGCTGAGCTGCTGATTCACATCTGCCCTGCTTCCCTGATGGAGTGAGGGAGTTGGGCTTCAAAGCAACGACTGAGAGCTCTTCATATAATTTTCAGGGCTTTCTGCTGCATTTATAAACATGCAAGGGGGCTGGCAGTCACTTCATTGCAGGGAAGGTGGTGAAATGCTGGGATGGCACAGCATGCTCATAAATATATCAGCAGCCTGCTCTAGGTGAACCTGCTCTGGCAGGGAGGTTGGGCTAGAGGATCTCCAGAGCTTTCTTCTAACCCCCATCCTCCTGTGATTAAAAAGGCACAGCAATGTGGCACCTGTAAGAGAAAGAGGAGGAGAGGACAGTGCCAACCCTTCTCAAGCCCCTCTGCTATGTCCTGGTGTCCAGGGGGTATTGTGTCCAGTTCTGGGCTCCTCAGTTCAAGAGGGACAGGGAACTACTGGAGAGAGTCCAAAGGAGGGACACAAAGGCAAGGAGGGGACTGGAGCATCCTATTCAATATCTTTATTGATGATCTGGAGGAGGGCATTGAGTCCATCAGCAGTAGATTTGCAGATGACACAAAGTTTGGGGCAGGAGTTGATCTGCTAAAGGGTAGGAGAGCTCTGCAGAGGGACCTTGCCAGGCTGGGCAGATGGGCAGAGCCCAACAGGATGGCGTTCAACAAGTCCAAGTGCTGGGTGCTGCACTTTGGCCACAACAACCCCAGGCACTGCTACAGGCTGGGGTCAGAGGGGCTGAGAGCAGCCAGGCAGAAAGGGACCTGGGGGGACTGGTGGACAGCAGCTGAACATGAGCCTGCAGTGTGCCCAGGGGGCCAAGAAGGCCAAGGGCATCCTGGCCTGCATCAGGACCAGTGTGGCCAGCAGGAGCAGGGAGGTCATTCTGCCCTGTGCTCAGCACTGCTGAGGCCACACCTGGAGTCCGGTGTCCAGTTCTTCTGCAGGCTAAGCAACCCCAGCTCCCTCAGCCTCTCCTCACAGGCTGTGCACCAGACCCCTCCCCAGCTTTCTTGCCCTTCTCTGGACACCTCCCAGCAAGCCTTTAATTCCATGATTCCGTGATTCTATGGCCCTATGGTTAAATGTTTCTTCAATTCCATGATTCCATGGTTGTATGACTCTGTGATTAAATGTTGGTCTCTTCACCCAGGCACCCAGCACTAGAACAAGAGGACAAAGTCTCAAGCTGCACCAGGGGAGGTTCAGGCTGGGTGATAGGAAGAAATTCTTCCCAGCAATAGAGATTTGCCCTTGGGATGTGCTGCCCAGGGAGGTGGAAGTGTTTAAGAAGGGACTGGATGAGGCACTTGGTGCCATGGTTTAGTTGATCAGATGATGTTGGGTGACAGGTTGGACTTGTTGATCTCTGAGGTCTTTTCCAACCTGGTCTATTATGTTCTATTCTATTCTATTCTATTCTATTCTAGCCTAGCCTAGCCTAGCCTAGCCTAGCCTAGCCTAGCCTAGCCTAGTCTATTAGGTCCTAATTGTTTCTTTAATTCCATGACTTCATGGTTCCCTGTCTCTGTGGCGCCATGGTTCCCTGTCTCTGTGACTCCATGGTTCCCTGTCTCTGTGGCTTCATGGTTCCCTGTCTCTGTGACTCCATGGTTCCCTGTCTCTGTGACTCCATGGTTCCCTGTCTCTGTGGCTCCATGGTTCCCTGTCTCTGTGACTCCATGGTTCCCTGTCTCTGTGGCGCCATGGTTCCCTGTCTCTGTGACTCCATGGTTCCCTGTCTCTGTGACTCCATGGTTCCCTGTCTCTGTGGCTCCATGACTCCATGTCACTGTGGCTCCATGGTTCCCTGTCTCTGTGGCTCCATGGTTCCCTGTCTCTGTGGCTCCATGGTTCCCTGTCTCTGTGGCGCCATGGTTCCCTGTCTCTGTGGCTCCATGGTTCCCTGTCTCTGTGACTGCATGACTCCATGTCTCTGTGACTCCATGGTTCCCTGTCTCTGTGACTGCATGACTCCATGTCTCTGTGACTCCATGACTCCATGTCTCTGTGACTCCATGGTTCCCTGTCTCTGTGGCTCCATGGTTCCCTGTCTCTGTGACTGCATGACTCCATGTCTCTGTGACTCCATGGTTCCCTGTCTCTGTGACTGCATGACTCCATGTCTCTGTGACTCCATGGTTCCCTGTCTCTGTGACTGCATGACTCCCTGTCTCTGTGACTCCATGGTTCCCTGTCTCTGTGGCTCCATGGTTCCCTGTCTCTGTGACTGCATGACTCCATGTCTCTGTGACTCCATGGTTCCCTGTCTCTGTGACTGCATGACTCCATGTCTCTGTGACTCCATGGTTCCCTGTCTCTGTGGCTCCATGGTTCCCTGTCTCTGTGACTGCATGACTCCATGTCTCTGTGACTCCATGGTTCCCTGTCTCTGTGGCTCCATGGTTCCCTGTCTCTGTGACTCCATGGTTCCCTGTCTCTGTGGCGCCATGGTTCCCTGTCTCTGTGGCTCCATGGTTCCCTGTCTCTGTGACTCCATGGTTCCCTGTCTCTGTGGCGCCATGGTTCCCTGTCTCTGTGGCTCCATGGTTCCCTGTCTCTGTGACTCCATGACTCCATGTCTCTGTGGCTCCATGGTTCCCTGTCTCTGTGGCGCCATGGTTCCCTGTCTCTGTGGCTCCATGGTTCCCTGTCTCTGTGACTGCATGACTCCATGTCTCTGTGACTCCATGGTTCCCTGTCTCTGTGACTGCATGACTCCATGTCTCTGTGACTCCATGACTCCATGTCTCTGTGACTCCATGGTTCCCTGTCTCTGTGACTCCATGGTTCCCTGTCTCTGTGGCTCCATGGTTCCCTGTCTCTGTGACTCCATGGTTCCCTGTCTCTGTGGCGCCATGGTTCCCTGTCTCTGTGGCTCCATGGTTCCCTGTCTCTGTGACTGCATGACTCCATGTCTCTGTGACTCCATGACTCCATGTCTCTGTGACTCCATGGTTCCCTGTCTCTGTGACTGCATGACTCCATGTCTCTGTGACTCCATGACTCCATGTCTCTGTGACTCCATGGTTCCCTGTCTCTGTGGCTCCATGGTTCCCTGTCTCTGTGACTGCATGACTCCATGTCTCTGTGACTGCATGACTCCATGTCTCTGTGACTCCATGGTTCCCTGTCTCTGTGGCTCCATGGTTCCCTGTCTCTGTGGCTCCATGGTTCCCTGTCTCTGTGACTGCATGACTCCATGTCTCTGTGACTCCATGACTCCATGTCTCTGTGACTCCATGGTTCCCTGTCTCTGTGGCTCCATGGTTCCCTGTCTCTGTGGCTCCATGGTTCCCTGTCTCTGTGACTGCATGACTCCCTGTCTCTGTGACTCCATGGTTCCCTGTCTCTGTGACTGCATTACTCCATGTCTCTGTGACTCCATGACTCCATGTCTCTGTGACTCCATGGTTCCCTGTCTCTGTGACTGCATGACTCCATGTCTCTGTGACTCCATGACTCCATGTCTCTGTGACTCCATGGTTCCCTGTCTCTGTGGCTCCATGGTTCCCTGTCTCTGTGACTGCATGACTCCATGTCTCTGTGACTGCATGACTCCATGTCTCTGTGACTCCATGGTTCCCTGTCTCTGTGGCTCCATGGTTCCCTGTCTCTGTGGCTCCATGGTTCCCTGTCTCTGTGACTGCATGACTCCATGTCTCTGTGACTCCATGGTTCCCTGTCTCTGTGGCTCCATGGTTCCCTGTCTCTGTGGCTCCATGGTTCCCTGTCTCTGTGACTGCATGACTCCATGTCTCTGTGACTCCATGACTCCATGTCTCTGTGACTCCATGGTTCCCTGTCTCTGTGACTCCATGACTCCATGTCTCTGTGACTCCATGGTTCCCTGTCTCTGTGGCTCCATGGTTCCCTGTCTCTGTGGCTCCATGACTCCCTGTCTCTGCGACTCCACAACAGATCCCAATGAACCAGACCATAGAACCACAGAACTGTTAGGCTTAGCAGGGTCCTCAAGGATCTGCTCCCTCTTCCAGCTGCACTGTGCCCACAGTGGGCCAGAGGCCTCCAGCACAGAGGAGCCTCAGCACAAAGAGGCAGGTAGGGAGGGTGGGTGCAGCCTGGCTGTGGGGAGTGCATCTGCTCTGTTTATTTTTTGCCTCTTCTGCAGGATTAGCAACTTCTGCTCCATATGGATGATCCATATTGTGCCTTGGTGAAATGATGCCACATTATGCTTTTATGCTTTTATCATCAAACACTGCTCATGAAAAAATCACCAGGTTTGCCTAGGTTCATCTGTTCAATTTTAGTTTTCCTCTCCCCATCTCTTCCCCTCCCCCCTCCCCCCTCCTCCCCAAACTTTTTATTCGGAATAAAACACCTCCAGTAAAAGTGATTTATGGGAATGAATAAAACAAAGCACTTATATAAGATTTTTAGGTTGCCTTTTTTTTTCCCCCTTCCCTTTTTTCCCCCTTTTTCTTGAATCATTCAGCTCCTTTCTGCTGCTGCTCAGCCCTATGAGAATCCTCCACCAGCAGCTTGTCTTTGGGGCTGCAGCCTCCGCTCCAGGAAGGATCTGGAGGGGCTGGAAGGTGTCCAGAGAAGGGTCATGAGGAGCAGCAGAGGGCTGGAGCTGCTCTGCCATGAGGACAGACTGAGGGAGTTGGGGTTGTGCAGGCTGGAGAAGAGGAGGAGACCTAATTGTGGCCTTCCAGGATCTGCAGGGGGCTCCAAGAAAGCTGGGGAGAGACTTTTGAGGGTGTCAGGGAGTGAAAGGACTTGGGGGGGATGGAGCAAAACTAGAAGTGGGGAGATGGAAATTGGCTGTGAGGAAGAAGTTGTTGCCCATGAGGGTGGTGAGAGCCTGGCACAGGTTGCCCAGGGAGGTGGTGGAAGCCTCCTGCCTGGAGGTGTTTGCAGCCAGGCTGGATGTGGCTGCAGCAACCTGCTGGAGTGTGAGGTGTCCCTGGCCATGGCAAGGGGGTTGGAGCCGGCTGAGCCTTGAGGTCCCTTCCAACCCTAACAGCTCTATGATTCTATTTCATCTCTGAAGCCTTACAGCTAAATATGTGATATAATAGGATGTGTACCAAAGCTTTGGTTTGGGTTTTATTTCCAGCCCCTGTGCCAATCTCCTCAGACAAAGCAGCTCTAATATTTCAAAGGGAGGTTTTCCTCCTTCCAAACAGTTCTTACAATCCTTTCAGTCTTTTTTCCCCTCCCTTTCTTCATTGTTCTCCACCTTGCAGATCTCAAGTCAGAGAAAGAAGATAAAATGATAAAAACAAATGATAAAAACACAAAATCTTACAACTTTAAAGAAGAATCACAGAATGCATTGGGTTGGAAGGGACCCTCCAAGGTCATCCTCTCCAACCCCCCTGCAGGCAGCAGGGACATAGAATCATGGAGTCTTAGAATCCTAGAACCCTGGAATGGGTTGGGTTGGAAGGGACCTCTAAAACTCATCAGTGCAACCCCTTCTGCAGTCAGCAGGGACACAGGATCCTGGCATCCCAGAATGGGTTGGGTTGGAAGGGACCAAAATGGTCATTCAATCCAACCCCCTCTGCAGTCAGCAGGGACATCCTCAACTAGATCAGGTTGCCCAGGGCCCTGTTGACCTTCACCTGGATTATCTGCAGGGATAGAGCCTCCACCACCTCCCTGGGTAACCTGCTCCAGTGTTCCACCACAGAAACTTTTCCCTGTTCCCTGTGTTCTTTCCCCTCCTCAGGCCTGACTTTGAAGGTCTCCAGGGGTAGGACCTCCACCAGCTCCCTGGGCAACCTTTTCCAGTGTCTTGCCACCCTCAAAGAACTTCTTCACAGAATCCCAGAATGGCTCAGTTTGGAAGGGACCTCAGAGGTCATCTACTCCAACCTCCCCAACACAGGCAGGGACACCTCTGAATAAAGCTCAGCTGCTCAAGGTGTTATCCAACGTGGCCTTGAGCACCTCCAGCCTAAATCTGCCCTTCTCCAGTTGCAAGCCATTGTCTCTTGTCCTAGTGCTAAATGTCCTTGTCAAAAGTCCCTCCCCAGCTCTCCTGGAGCCCCTGCAGGTACTGGCAGGATGCTCTAAGGTCTCTCTGGAGCCTTCTCTGCTCTAAGGTCTCCCTGGAGCCTTCTCTTCTCCAGGCTGAAAAGCTCCAAGCCTCCCAGCCTGTCCCCACAGAGGAGGTTCTCCAACCCTGTGAGCATCCTCATGGCCCTCTCTGGAAGTGTAGAATGGAGCTGCAGGTCAAGTGAGATCTGTAGCAGGCAGCAAGAGGATATTGTTCCTGCCCCAAGAGATGATTTCTACCTCAGCATGGAGGCAATCCTGACCTCAAAGCCTTTTAGCTGATTTAAACCCTTAGCTCTGTTTTCTCCCACAAGAGCTTCCCTTCAGTGCTGGGTTTGCCATCCACAGAGCTCCTGTGCTATGTCATCAGCTGTCATCAAGGGTGGATGAAGTTGTTTTGCTGTCTAGCAGCTCTTCATATCACCAAATTGCTCCCTGCAGAGAAGAAGTAAGTCAAAGTTGTGCTTTGGGGTTGTGGGTTTGGGGTTGTTTTGTTGTTTTCCTTCCCAAACTAGCAAGGTTTCTGCATTCAGAGGTCGAGTGGCCCCAACAATCCATTTCCTTTGGTCATCTCAGAGATGAACCAAGACAGGAGGCTGACAGTTTATGTTTCCCTGGGGCCTCTGACCGCACTTGGGTAAGGAAAAGATGGTTGTCATCAGTTTCATGCTGGTATTTAGAAAGGACCAACCCCCACCCCACCCCCACCACCATTTTGTATCCATATAAAATACCACTGACAACAGATTTCATTGTTTGGGGGAATATTTCATGTCATTGAACAAGACCCAGTGCTGGATGCTGCACTTTGGCCACAACAACCCCAGGCAGTGCTACAGGCTGGGGTCAGAGTGGCTGAGAGTGGCCAGGCAGAGAGGGACCTGGGGGTAGTGGTGGACAGCAGCTGAACATGAGCCTGCAGTGTGCCCAGGGGGGCCAAGAAGGCCAATGGCATCCTGGCCTGCATCAGGAACAGTGTGGCCAGCAGGAGCAGGGAGATCATTCTGCCCTGTGCTCAGCACTGCTCAGGCCACACCTTGAGTCCTGTGTCCAGTTCTGGGCTCCTCAGTTTAGGAAAGATGTTGAGCTGCTGGAAGGTGTCCAGAGAAGGGCAACAAAGCTGGGGAGAGGTCTGGAGCACAGCCCTGTGAGGAGAGGCTGAGGGAGCTGGGGTTGCTTAGCCTGGAGAAGAGGAGGCTCAGGGGAGACCTTCTTGCTCTCTCCAACTCCCTGAAGGGAGGTTGTAGCTGGTGGGGGTTGGTCTCTTCTCCCAGGCACCCAGCAGCAGAACAAGAGGACACAGTCTCAAGCTGTGCCAGGGGAGGATTAGGCTGGAGGTGAAGAAGAAATTCTTCCCAGCAAGAGAGATTGGCCATTGGGATGTGCTGCCCAGGGAGGTGGAGTCACCATCCCTGGAGGTGTCCAAGAGGGGATTGGATGTGGCACTTGGAGCCATGGTTTAGTTGTCAGGAGGTGTTGGGTGTTAGGCTGGACTTGATGATCTCTGAGGTCTCTTCCAGCCTTACAGGTTCTGTGATTCTGTGATTTCTGTCAGGGGAAGTGTTGTGGTGGCAGAGGAGGAAGGAAATTCATTTGAGCATGTTTAGTGATGGGGAAAGAAAGAGAAGTTAGGAGAATCCCAATACCACAGTCCTGCTCTGCTGCTATCCATCCCTGACAGGTTTTGTTTGCTGGTATTGCCTGGGTTTGTCTTTCAGAAGAGGAGTAACAGGTTACAGGTGTTCAGTTCTGGGGTCTCCACTCCAAGAAGGACATTGAGGGCTGGAGCAGGTCCAGAGGAGGGCAACCAAGCTGGGGAAGGGTCTGGAGAAGTGGGCTGGGGAGGAGCAGCTGAGGGAGCTGGGGGTGTTGAGTGTGGAGAAAAGGAGGCTGAGGGAGACCTCATTGCTCTCTGCAGCTCCCTGGTTGGAGCCAGGTAGGTGTTGGTCTCTTTTCCCTACTAGCAAGTGATAGGAGGAGAGGAAATAGCCTGAGGTTGCAACTGGGGAGGTTTAGGTTGGACATGAAAAGAAACTTCTTGACTGAAAGGTTTCTCCAAGCCTGGCTCAGGCTGCCCAGGGAGGAGGCTGAATCCCCATCCCTGGAGGTGTTTCAGAGGCACAGAGAGGTGGTGCTGAGAGCCTTGGTAACTTGGCAGAGTTAGAGAATGGTTGTGCTGGATGCTCACAAAGGCCTTTCCAACCAAAAGAGTCTATGAACCTTGATTCTATGATGGTTCTATGAACTTTGACCTTTAGTGCAAAAGCTGATTGCTGGCTGGCTCTGTGCATTGATCAGCCTCAAGAGGAGAACCACAAGAACCTTTGACACTGGTTGGGTTTTTTTCTACAGTGTCAGAGTTTTTCCACCCTGTGAGCTCTCAGCTGGGCCTGCATCACTGCAGTGCATGAGGGAAACTGCTGCTGCTGCCTTCTATCCATGGGATGGGGACATAGTTGGGACTTCTGCAAGACACAGGTTATTTGGTTCCCAGCAGGATGAGGTCCACCTGCCACCCAGCATGAGGTCCAACTGCCTCTGAGGATGAGGTCCAACTGGCACCCAGGATGAGGTCCAAGTGGCACCCAGGATGAGGTCCAACTGCCACTGAGGATGAGGTCCAACTGCCACTGAGGATGAGATCCACCTGGCACTGAGGATGAGGTCCACCTGGTACCCAGGATGAGGTCTACCTGCCACTGAGGATGAGGTCCAACTGCTGTCCAGCATGAGGTCCAACTGGCACCCAGAATGAGTTCCAACTGCCACTGAGGATGAGGTCCACCTGGCACCCAGGATGAGATCCACCTGGCACCCAGGATGAGATCCACCTGGCACCCAGGAAGAGGTCCAACTGCCACTGAGGATGAGGTCCAACTGCTGTCCAGCATGAGGTCCAGCTGCTGTCCAGCATGAGGTCCAGCTGGCACCCCGGATGAGGGCCACCTGCCACTAGATGTCATTACTGTGCCATGAAAATGTCACCCACCCTGCATTTTGTGTGGCTGTCCATGAGGCAACCTGCAGAGAGATGTTTGGGCTACCTAGGTTTGAGCTTCACCTCTGAAGATTTCCTTTCTCTTTGGCCTGCAAATTGCATTCACATGGAAGCCCTTCAGGCTTCACAGCTATGGAAGTCATCCTCCTCTGCATCTTGCTGCTTGAATTCATCTTTGCTTTATTCTACTACAGCCTTCTTTTGTCTTCAAAAGCTGTGTGGCCATGGCACTTTGGAACTTGGTTTGATGGCCATGGTGGTGTTAGGTGGATGGTTGGACTCAGGGATCTTAGAGGTCTCTTCAAATGGAATGGTTCTGTGAGTTCCATTCAGCCTGGAGAAGAGCTGAACCTCCCCTCCTCAAGCTTCAACCCATTCCCTCTCATCCCAGCACAACAAGGCCTTGCACAAACAAAGCCCCATAGCAGAACTGCCTTGGAAGTAAGCTTCAAAGAGAGCTTCAAAGGTGTGTGGTGAAATCTGAAGAAGAAAGATTCATCCTTCCTCTGTGCTGACCTCCTGGGCTGCATCCAAGGCAGCATGGCCAGCAGATGGAGAGAGGGCATCCTTCCCCTCTGCTCTGGGGAGAACTCACCTGCAGTGCTGCATCCAGCTCTGGGGGCTCCAGCACAAGAAGTACATGGGCCTGATGCAGCAGTGGCCACAAAAACGAGCAGAGGGCTGGGAGAGTTTGGACTGTCCAGCCTGGAGAACAGAAGGCTCCAGGAAGACCTCAGAGCATCCTTCCAGTACCTGCAGGGGGCTACAAGAAAGCTGGGGAGGGACTTTTGAGGGTGTCAAGGAGGGATAGGACTGGGGCGGGATGGAGCAAAACTAGAAGTGGGGAGATTGTAATTGGCTGTGAGGAAGAAGTTGTTGCCCATGAGGGTGGTGAGAGCCTGGCACAGGTTGCCCAGGGAGGTGGTGGAAGCCTCCTGCCTGGAGGTGTTTGCAGCCAGGCTGGAGGTGGCTGTGAGCAACCTGCTGTGGTGTGAGGTGTCCCTGGCCATGGCAGGGGAGTTGGAACTGGCTGAGCCCTGAGGTCCCTTCCAATCTTGACAATTCTCTGACTCTATGGTGAAAAAGAATAAAATACCAAACAACATAAAGCAAGGAGGATTGAAACCCAGGCAGGGGGAAGCCACTTGCAGAGCAGTTGCCTCCTGGTGGATACAAAGCCCTGGATCTCTCCATTCAGCCCTGGGTGCTTTGGGCTCTTTTTCACACTCTCAGAGGAGGCAGGATTCTTCTCTAATGTGGCCTCTGTACATTTCCAGCCCCTGACAGCTGGGTGAAGTTTCCCTTCCGCTCAGAGGAGGACTTGGGTTTGTTGCTGGTGGGGTTTTTGGGTTTGTTTTTGGGGTTGTGTTGTTTTTTTCCCCCCTTCACTCCATTTCCTAATGGCTTGCCAGTGCTGCCAGGGCCTATTTTCTCTCCAGCTGTGAGAGTGGCTTTTTAAAGTGACTCACAAAAGCTGCTGGCCAGCTGCTTCACCTCAGCCTTCACAAGAGCCCTGCATTCTAAGCAGGGCCGGTGCTGACTGCCTTTAGAAGGGTTCATTGATCTGGCTGCTGCAGATGGATGCCCTGCACAAGGGCCGGTCCTAAAGGGACCTCCGCTCGGGCAGGTGAGTCATGGGCTTACATCACTGCAGGTGTTGTAGGGCTGCTCGAGGATGTGGTGGAGAGGAAACATCCCCCCTGTGCTAGGCACTGCTCCCTGGCCCCCCTCCAGAAGGCACACAGAGCAACACAGGCAGGAGAGGCTTAACTAATGTGGGGCTGCTGGAATCATGAGAATAGAATCACAGAACTGTCAGGGCTGGAGGGGACCTCAGGGCTCAGCCAGCTCCAACCCCTCTGCCATGGCCAGGGACACCTCACACTACAGCAGGTTGCTCACAGCCACCTCCAGCCTGGCTGCAAACACCTCCAGGCAGGAGGCTTCCACCACCTCCCTGGGCAACCTGTGCCAGGCTCACACTGACTTCTTGGCACATATTGCTGCAATGGAAGATAACTTAGAAGATGTTTTATTCTCCTCTAAAGTGACTTAGGAGAAGTCCTTCTACCAGAAAAGGGGGTGAGAGAGACCTCTGAGGCATTTGAAACTTCCCTAAACCTTTGTCTTTGCTATCCCACATGCAACAAGTGACAGGACAAGAGGAAAAGGTCTCAACCTGCAGCAGGGGAGGATCAGATTGGATATCAGGAAGAATATCTCCCTAGCAAAGGTTGTCAGGGACTGGCACAGGCTGCCCAGGGAGGTGGTGGAGTCACCATTGCCTACAGGGATTTGAAAGCTGCCTGGATGTGGTGCTGAGAGACGTGGGTCTGTGGTAAAGGATCAGAAGCAGTGGTGGCATTGTGAGCTCTGGGTGAGTGCTTGGGCTGGATGAGCTCAGAGGTCTTTTCCAGCCGCAACAGTTCTATGGTCCTATGATAATTAATTTCATGGACCAACAGCAGCTGCTTATTCATAGCCTGCACTCCACATCAGGCTCTTCCTGTCCTTCTTTAACTCCTCTCAAAAACTCTAAGGTGAAGGAATTTATGGTTCTCAAGATTAAGTTAGGGATACTGAGGGGGGCCTGGGGAGGAGGGGGGAGGGAGAAATATCTTTCAATATATTTCTTTTCTCAATCTTGAATCCATTTGAGAGCTTCATTCCTTAATGTACAGTTTTGTCTTTTATTTTCTCTTTTCTCTTTTCTTTTCTTTTCTTTTCTTTTCTTTTCTTTTCTTTTCTTTTCTTTTCTTTTCTTTTCTTTTCTTTTCTTTTCTTTTCTTTTCTTTTCTTTTCTTTTCTTTTCTTTTCTTTTCTTTTCTTTTTCTCTCTTCTCTTCTCTTCTCTTCTCTTCTCTTCTCTTCTCTTCTCTTCTCTTCTCTTCTCTTCTCTTCTCTCTTCTCTTCCCTTCTCTTCTCTTCTCTTCTCTTCTCTTCTCTTCTCTTCTCTTCTCTTCTCTTCTCTTCTCTTCTCTTCTCTTCTCTTCTCTTCTCTTCTCTTCTCTTCTCTTCTCTTCTCTTCTCTTCTCTTCTCTTCTCTTCTCTTCTCTTTTCTCTTCTCTTCTCTTCTCATTTCCTTTTTCCCTTCCCTTCTCCCTTCCCTTCCCTTCTCCCTTCCCCTCCCTTCTCCCTTCCCCTCCCTTCTCCCTTCCCTTCCCTTCTCCCTTCCCTTCCCTTTTCCCTTCCCTTCCCTTTTCCCTTCCCTTCCCTTTTCCCTTCCCTTCCCTTTTCCCTTCCCTTCCCTTTTCCCTTCCCTTCCCTTTTCCCTTCCCTTCCCTTTTCCCTTCCCTTCCCTTTTCCCTTCCCTTCCCTTTTCCCTTCCCTTCCCTTTTCCCTTCCCTTCCCTTTTCCCTTCCCTTCCCTTTTCCCTTCCCTTCCCTTTTCCCTTCCCTTCCCTTTTCCCTTCCCTTCCCTTTTCCCTTCCCTTCCCTTGTCCCTTCCCTTCCCTTTTCCCTTCCCTTCCCTTTTCCCTTCCCTTCCCTTTTCCCTTCCCTTCCCTTTTCCCTTCCCTTCCCTTTTCCCTTCCCTTCCCTTTTCCCTTCCTTTCCCTTTTCCCTTCCCTTCCCTTTTCCCTTCCCTTCCCTTTTCCCTTCCCTTCCCTTTTCCCTTCCCTTCCCTTTTCCCTTCCCTTCCCTTTTCCCTTCCCTTCCCTTCCCTTCCCTTCCCTTCCCTTCCCTTCCCTTCCCTTCCCTTCCCTTCCCTTCCCTTCCCTTCCCTTCCCTTCCCTTCCCTTCCCTTCCCTTCCCTTCCCTTCCCTTCCCTTCCCTTCCCTTCCCTTCCCTTCCCTTCCCTTCCCTTCCCTTCCCTTCCCCCAAAGGCAAACAAACAGTGGCCCACACCACTGCCTGGAAGGTTGTCTGCAGACATCCAGCTCCCATTGCTGTGTCAATGATCAATTTTCCTGCGCCTGGGTGCGATGTGCACAGCAAACCCACAACCAAACCTGACTCATCTCCATAACAGAATGTAATTCCTAAATGTTTCCTATGGCCCCAGCTGTCCAAAGCTCCAAACATGTGGAGAATATCAAGGACAAAACCCCCAAAGTACATGAAATGATTCCCTCTCTTCCCCCCACCCCCCCAATACAATGATTGAATTGTCTACCACAAGAGACTTCCTACTGGCATATCAGGCAGAGCTCATCTAAAGCCAATAAAATGGAATGGATCAATGGATATTTCATCAGGAGGAACCCAGCTGCAAGACAGCAAAAATGGACTGCATTTAGCCCCTTCATCTCTCAAAGGTCTGACACGGCCAGGGGGGCAGCTGTGGCTCTTTCTTTTTTGTTTCTGGGGGAGTTGTGCTGTTTGTTTATGTCTGTGGCAGGAGATTGCCTTGAAGGATGTTGTAAATAGGAGAGGTTTAATCACTTCTTTGAAAGGGAGGAGGGGTGGGGGGTGGGGGGGTGGAATATTTTCTTTTCCTGGTTGTTGGTTGTTGTTTTTTCTTCTTCCCCTCTTTTTATTTCTGAAGATACTTGGCAAGTAGTATTTACTGTGACCTAACTATAGGAGAGCAAAAAAAAACCCACCCAACAAACCCCAACCCACCACACCACGCTTTCAGTGTGCTCTGCTGAACACCCCCAGATTAAACACGTTCTGGAGAGCTTGCAATAATACCTCACCCTGGTTACAGCAGCAACCAGTGCTAAAAAGCAATCTGAAGGACTTGCAAAGCTGCTGTATTGCATGCTTAAAGCAAAAGAGTGGAGTTTGGGTTTTTTTTTCCTTTTCCCTTTGGAAGGAAATGCTTTTAACACTTTCCTAGCAAGCCTGGAGGGGTTTTGGAGAGGCAGAGATGTGGTGCTGGGGGACATGGGTTAGCCCCAGCCTTGGTGTCATAGAATCATAGAGTCATGGAATCACTAAATCAGAATCATAGAATCATAGAATGACAGAATGACAGGATCACAGGATCATAGAATCACAGAGTCACAGGATCAGAGTCACAGAACCATGGAAACACAAAATCATAGAATCATAGAAACACAGAATCATTGAATCACAGAACTGTCAGGCTGGAAGGGACCTCAAGGAGCATCCAGCTCCAATCCCCCTGCCACGGCCAGGGACACCTCACACTGCAGCAGGTTGCTCACAGCCACCTCCAGCCTGGCTGCAAACACCTCTAGGCAGGAGGCTTCCACCACCTCCCTGGGCTACCTGTGCCAGGCTCTCACCACCCTCATGGGGAATAACTTCTTCCTCACAGCCAATCTCAATCTCCCCACTTCTAGTTTTGCTCCATCCCCCCCCAGTCCTGTCACTCCCTGACACCCTCAAAAGTCCCTCCCCAGCTTTCTTGGAGCCCCCTGCAGATTCTGGAAGGCCACAATTAGGTCTCCTCAGAGCCTTCTCCTCTCCAGCCTGCACAACCCCAACTCCCTCAGTCTGTCCTCAGAGCAGAGCAGCTCCAGCCCTCTGCTCCTCCTCGTGGCCCTTCTCTGGACACCTTCCAGCACCTCCAGATCCTTCCTGGAACAGAGGCTCCAGCACCAGCTGTGGTCTCAGCAGAGTGGAGCAGAGGGGCAGAATCCCCTCCCTGGCCCTGCTGGCCACACTTCTCTTGATGCAGCCCAGGCTCTGCTTGGCTCTCTGGGCTGCAAGTGCTCCCTGCTGGCTCCTGTTGAGCTTCTCCTCCCCCAGCACCCCCAAGGTCTTTTCTTCAGGGCTGCTCTCAAGCCAGGCCCTGCCCAGCCTGTATCAGTGCCAGGGATTGCCCAGATTCATGGAATCGGAATCACACAATCACAACATCATAGAATCACAGATTCATGGATGGGGAAACCTCATTGCCCTCTGCAGCACCCTGAGAGGAGGTTTGACCTCCCCAGTGTGTCACTAGAGTAGAGGTCTCTAAGGGAATGGGGAATGACAGCATGAGTGAAGACATTAGGTGGTCTCCAGATCAGCTGTATGCCTGGTCAGACTGATAAGGACATAAAGATGTGCCACAACCTCCAGCCAACATCTCTTGAGTAGAGAATTCTGGAGAAGAAAAGGAAGACTTTAGAGAAGCCTTCCAGTACCTGAAGGGCTCCAGGAGAACTGGGGAGGGACTTTGGATGAGGGCTGCGAGTGCCAGGATGAGGGGCAATGGCTTTGAGCTGGGAGAAAGGAGGTTGAGGCTGGAGATGAGGAAGAAATTCTTGCCAGTGAGGGTGGTGAGACTCTGTCACAGGTTGCCCAGGGAGGCTGTGGCTGCCTCCTCCCTGGAGCTGTTCAGCACCAGGCTGGATGAGGCCTTGAGTAGCCTGGGCTGGTGGGAGGTGTTCCTGCCCACAGCAGGAGGTTGGAGCTGGATGATCATTGAGGTCCCTT